>NC_140971.1:26249329-26284329 GCF_056783735.1 Eptatretus burgeri
AAGCACAAGGAACGAGCACATTTTAGTGCCAATACAAGACCCATTGGGTATATAAAATATCCACACGTGCAATGAAAACAATCTACAGTATTTCTTAAAGGGTGATAACTGCACAGCACAATCATGCACCATGCTATACACAGAGCGTCAGGTCGACGGAAGCTTAGGGTTAACAATCTTCCTGGATGAGTCGCCACTCCAATAGGAAGTTGGGGCAGGAATTTGGAATTTGTTCAGGGTTGGTGATACCTCACTGACTCTTCAAAGGAGACACCGTGGGATCTTCAACATCCACAAATAATGCTTCTAGACAGGACTCATGGTTCAACGTCCCTTCCTGCGAAATACCGGGATTAGTTTCGAGCTGGGCCGAGGTTGAAACCAAGGTTCGACGGCTCAGAGGTGAGTGTGACCACAGCACAGGATAAGTGAAAAGTACATGCGTTGGTCATTCACATCATGATTAATGCAAATGATTGTGGTGGTGAGGAGCCAAATTATCCTTATTCCTGTGTCCTCCTCAAACAAATCTTCCTTTTTATTGCTGTTGCTTGAGAATGCATGTGGAATGTTCTATGGTTGTCAGGTTAGTACAAGTTAAACACTGCTGCAGACTTTCATTGGCTTTAAATGACATTTGCATACGACCAACTTCACTGCAGGGCACAGCTCTTGCTGAATAAACAAACACTCCATTCCAAGTGAAAGAGTGGAAGGCCAAAAATGAAGCTCAGCCAGGAATCCACCAAAAGGCAATTGAAGATCCATCACAAGCAGCCCAATTAGAAAATGCATGGCAACAACGAAATAAATGTATACATGAGCGAGGCTTGTGGAAGAGCTAGAGCAGAATGAAAGGAAACGCCAACAGTAGAATAGAGGTGAGAGATCAAGGAGAGGGGGAGAAGAATACATGGAGTGAACTCAACATGGTCTACTGAATCAAGGCCCTCAGAGCTCTTCACTTCATTTGAGTTGAAATAATTAAAAGTTTAGAAAATGATACTCTAATCCATTACCTAGACTCGGTTGTGTAACGGTTCGAGCTTCCGCTAAATCTGGAAGGTCAGTGGTTCAAACCCCGGCCGAAAGCAGGTGCTGCTCCCTTGCTTGATGGCCGACGCTCAGCATTGAAGGAGTTAGGTTTATAACAAGACAATGAAGTTTCACTCGACCTAATAATCAGTAAGGCGTAACAATTCGAACAATGAATAGGTAAAACATCCAAAGCAAGCTTAAAATGACTAAGTTACAAAACATGACCTAATAATAAAGGAGGCTGAATCTGGTTATAAAACAAACTTGCCTTGACCCATCAATCAATCAGCCTAATAACATGACTATTTTACAGCTTTCACAATGTTCATGTAAATTTGATGAAAATATAATAAATATTTTATCCATTTATATAAACAGCTACTTCTATTGGGAAGAGCAAACTTCAAAGGCTGTCCTCTGTTGGGAAATAAATTAACTTGCTCTTCAGTTCACAGCTTTCTACGTAAAATGACCAAACGCTTGTTGTGGAATAGTTTTACTACCCATTTAGAAGATAAATAATAAATACTGTACTTTTTCATGCACCTTACTTCAATAAGCAGTTCAAGCTACATGACGGTAAACGTGAAAGGATACGACGACATGAAGTTTTTAATTGGCACCATGTGACCAATTTCCACGCATTCGCTCTCTGACATCTTCAAATATCGTTCAAGATCCCCTCAAATGTTTTTTTTTTTTTCGAATATTTGTGGGTTATTGCATCAATGATGACAAAGTGAAACGGTTACTCGGAAAGCTGGGATTATCATGCCATTTCACATGCTCCAACAATTTGTGAAGCACACAGATAATGTTACAGGCTGAAGGTCGGTTTCGATTAAACGGGACGAGAGGACACCCAAGGGGACACCGCTGACGCTTTCGTTCAAACCATAGGACGCGGTGACATAACCAAACATTTAAATTTTTGTTTGATTCGACGAGTAATTAAATATATTTGCACAAGAATTAATTGCATTGTTGTTTCCCATCATCACTACCTTTAAATGACCAGCCCTCTTGAAATTCAAAAATGTATCAAAGACTGTACTGGTTGGTTAAGAGGAATTCTGCATAATTGCACAAAAAAAAAGAAATCCCATACATTCCCCTTCCCGCTGACATCTGAACGCCATTTCTTTATTTTTCCTTCCCTCGGTTCCCACTCGAGCAATTTGAAAAGTTCTAAAAACAAACAATGGTCATCATTATTCAATCGCCCTCTTTAATGGCCAAATTATTCCCACATTATTGTGGGGTTGGCTGGGGGAAGATTGGCCCAAGTCTTTCACGAACCAGGTGGCCAGGCCTAACGTTCAACTAAGGCTCTGGTAGGAATTTGGAATTTGGCCAGACTGCTGGTGATAGCTCGCCTACTCTTCGCAAATGACACCGTGAGATCGGAGTCCTTCGCATCTACCAACTAATGCCAGCAGGTGGGACACCCAATTTAATGTCCATCTGAGAGACGGCACACAGAATCACCCTGCCAGTGATTTAATTCAAATCCCGATCCAGCTATAAACTGACCCTGGTGCTTATCAAGCGGAGTGAGGCATCAATGTGTGTGCAGTCGCTCGGAATGACGTTGAACCAGAAGACCGGTCTGGTGGATTTTAAAGATCCCACTATCTTTTGTGAAGATCATGCGAGTCATCGCTGGATACGTGAACAGAGTAAATGATTACAATCACCCATACTTGGCAAGAGTAAGGGAATAAATAAGCCAATACCCTCCTCCTCAAAATGAGTTTATGGAGGCCTTCATCCTGCCTGTTGATGATGATGATTATAAAAGTACTGTATTTACAATTTAAATTGTTTTCCCCTTTAATTTAATTCAAAACGCACGCACGCACGCAGGCATTTCTTGCCATATTGTGAGCATCTCTTCAGATAGGTTTTTGAACCACACACACACGTATCGACGTCCCCCACCCCACCACCCCTTCTCAATTCAATACTTCCACACGCAGTTGCATAACATTGAAATGGCTTTTAACATACAACACTGATTTTTTTGAGGTACAGCAGACACTCAGAGGTGTTAGCTCATTGCATTGGGTCACTGGAATAAACATTTCCTCCAATCTCTGTCTTGGGCAATCCAATGGCAACGTGCAGCAATTTGAATTTGCAAATAAAGTAGCTAATACGGTCATTCCCACTGAAAAATATAAATAAATACATAAAATCTGTCAATGCTCATGAAACAGCTAATATAATCTAAAGAAGGCAGGTTAAGCAAATCAACTTGAGAGAGAAGGGTGGGGGGAATCAACTTGAAACGGGTGAAGAAAAAGATCATATTGGCTGAGATGCAATGTGACGATGAGCCACTGTGGGAAGATGGTTGGGAGGAGGAAGGCTCATCTTGCTTATCGTTATACCAAGGGAGAGACTGCAGAGGCAGTCTTGTCAAAGTATGTACACAAGAAGCAGTTGTGTGGAGCTTTGCGTCACTGGATGGATCGATTGAGCAAAGCAAGTGGGTCCATGTGGGAAACTATGACCATTAGACCAGACATTTCTGCAAGCGATAACAGCAGACACTGCACTTTGGAATCCTGATGGCGACCAGGGCCCGACGAGTGTCCAGGTCAAATACGATAAAACTGCAGGGAGCAGGTGCGTCTGGTTTTTAAAAGCACAACGAGGTGCTTTTGCAACACACATTTGATTATATATATATATATATATATATATATATATATATATATATATATATATATATATATATATATATATATATATATCTTCTTCTTTCGGCTGCTCCCGTTAAGGGTCGCCACAGCGGATCATCCGCATATTGATCTGGCACATGTTTTACGCCGGATGCCCTTCCTGACGTAACCCTGGTCGCCTCTTACAAAACACAGGGATATGGTACACCTATTTTAACCAGGGTATACACCTGTCCCAGTACACTGGTACTCACTTCGCCGACCTCGGAAGGATGACAGGCTGAGTCAACCCCCTGGTGTATTAATTCAGTGGCCCAACGGGGCTTGAACTCAGGACCTTTTGGATCCCAAGCCGCTGCCCTAACCACTGCGCCAACACCAGGCTTCACATATATATATATATATTCCTCTTATATATATATATATATATATATATATATATATATATATATATATATATATATATATATTCCTCTTATATATATATATATATGTCGACATTGTAAATCGTACAGCTCGGTTTCCTTTTAATGACATTATCCCAAGCCACACAACAAAGAAGAATATCAGTTTTGCACCATATACGAGAAAAGATCAATCAGTAAAGAATGGAACGGATCACAGTTCTGCCTGCAAACTTGTTCGATTCCCAAAGACTTATTGCACAACTATAGGTTGGCAATCATAGCACAGGCTTGAAGGACCAATTGGCTTCCTCTGACATTGAAGTTCATGGCAAGGGAACTCATCATCAAATCAGGACACCACGATTGCTTTCAGTCGTCAGTCGAAAGCGTCGCCCACAAAAAAACTCTTTTGAGGTGTGTATCAATTCAAATTGCCTATTTGAGGAGAAAGAGAGAGAAAAAGAGAAAGAGAGAGAAAAAGAGAGATTCTCTTTCTCTTTCACATCTTCATCAGCATAGGACTGCCCATTTCCTTGCCTCAGAGACAATCCAGGACAGGTAGCCACTCCGACGCAGGACACCTGAATGACTCATTCTTTCCAGTAAGCTGCTACTTATTTTCCAACCTCGGAAGGATAACAGGCTGAGTCAACCAACCTGGTGTTGTTTAACGGCGGGACAAGAGCTCAAACTCGGGGCCCGAAGATCTAAAACCAGCCACCTTAACCGTCAAGCCAACACCAGGCTTGTTGTAAAGAGTTGCAGAATTAAATTAAACAAATAATTATTTTAATACTGTCACAAGATTAAATAACACCGTCAAGGGTTCCAGTAATGTGAGCTGAATCATTATTTAAATAAACTATTGCCTACGATAGGTTTTTAATCAAGTGTGCATGCCAAAAACTGATAATTATCAGCCCAAATTATTTAATATGGCTCAAAACCATCAATTCCATTTCATCAATTCACATTTGTCCTGTTTATCAAATCCCTTATTGCAAGAAATGCCTTTGAAAGTTTGTCTTTGTTTTTTTCCTACAGAGGGTCATTGCTGGAGGTTAAATGATTGGATATAAACAAGAAACAGTCGGTTGAGGCAGGTCGAAGAGCAACAAAGTACTTGAAGATCTCAGATGACAGACAATGCTATATAGTATGACAATGCTATCTATATAGTATGCCAGTGCAGTCGCTCTTTGGGCATGAGCTGGATGAAGCAAGCATTCTATAACTATGACGTTATAGAATGGAGGAGATAGTAAGGAGTATGATAGGCAAGAAAAAGGTATGGCTGTGACAGGAAGGAGGGATAATGGTGTCAAAATTCAATCATTTTTCACTCACCTTAATGTATATAATGTATCGCCGTTTACTACGTCTGGAAATTTAATTATTTTGTATGCAGCTTGTGGCTGATGCAGTGCCACCACCCCACCTCCCCAGTTAGGCTGGTACTGATTTTGCCACCTCAGTAGGATGACAGACTGAGTCAACCCACCTGGTGTTATTTAATGGTCAACGGGGGCTCAAACTAATGACCTTGAGATCTTAAGACAGCCACCTTAACCATCAAGCCAACACCAAGCTAATTTGGAAATAGAAAACGTAGAATTACATTTGTACCCCGACAGCTTCAACGTTTTTGAACTTCAGTTACGAGATCAAAACAATTTTGAAGACTTCATAGGTCATCACTCTTGCAACTGCATGTTAGTGAGGATCAATGAGTTGGCAAACGATGATAAGATAATAAAGTGCAAACATTGTGTTCATGAAATCCAAGCCGGAAAACTTGCCGAGTTCAACAAAGCAACTAAAGTCTAATACTGCGAGTGGTATTTGTCAGCGTTCCCTCTTTTGCACCTTTATTTCTCCAATTAAAGCTGCAGGATATCCAAACCCATCCTGCTCAGAGCAACGTCTCTTCCTCATAGTTTGGTGCAAGCTCTGCTGCTTGGCCGACGACTGGTCATCCCATACCTTAATAAACGGGCTTGATCGCCCACCTGCCATCAAGGGACAACATCGGCCTTTACGATCCTGCTCGATCATGCACCGCTTCCACCCATGGTGCGAAGAACTTCTGCTCTTGTGCTTGCCCAGCATCGGTAATGTCACGTCGGTTAAAGCCATCGAAGGTGGTGAAGATGGAGGTGTGACAACGTTGAGAAAACTTTTACGTAATGTTATCAGGCCATCAGCACTGATGCTATTGCCATCTTGTCTTTCCGGAAGTGTAGCGAGGGAAATGCTGCAGCAATGCCCGTGAAATAGAGCATCGGTGAGGAGTCCAGAAAAGCAAATCTGGCAAATCTGACTTGCTGCAATAGCAACGCAGTTTTCATCATGGGGGCCGATTTGAGCATCACAGTATGGCAACAAAATTCCCTCAAGAATACTCGAAAGAACCGAACAAGTTGGAACTTCACGTCCACGCCCCCTGGGCTTCTCTTGCTGCAAACAACTGATGGGCAACATGTGTGTCCATGTAAGTTTGGTCGAAGGGTGCCTTGGCGGTCTGGCACCGAACAAAGAAGTTGGCATCTTGTGCTGAGAGTTGAAAAGACCATAAGCATCAGCAAATCTCGGAATGGTCCAATGGCCATCAGGCGAGGGAAACTGCCCCAAAGAGTGATCGGTGAAGGAGATCACTCTTGATACGCCTTTCTGTAAGAGCACAGAAAATATTTGCTCTTATGTTGCAATGCACAAGCACACGGCAAAAAATGTGACCTGAGCCACTAAAATGCAACCTTCGATTTATAAAGGTTCAACATGTCAATCTTGGCAGAAAGTAAAACTTTTTCTATCCAAGCCCACCTGTGGTAGGTTGGTGGCGCAGGGATGGAGGGGGTTTGTTTGACTTTGTGGAAACCACATTTCCAGAACCTTCTGCACTCGCTGCAAGATTGACGAGTATTTATTCCTGAAAAACACCAAAATATTAAATCGAAACGAGATCATTGGCCTTCCGACCACTTTGTGGCTCGTGTCATCTATCTGTAATTCCAGCAATCTGTGTGTGTGTGTGGGTGTGTCTGTCTGCCACCGCCGTTTCTCGACGACCGCCGGTCCGATCGGATTGAAACTTGCCAGGAATATTGCTGGGGCCCCGCAGATGTGCCTTTTCGAGGTTTGATATCGATCGGACGAGCGGTTCCCAAGTTACGGCCATTTATCTGTCGGCCAACGACAGGACAACACAATTCTTCTTCGTTTGATATGACGTCACAATTGACGCTGGGGACCTGAGTATGTTTCCCAAGTTATGGCCATTTATGATACGGTTGGTCCGATCTAATTGAAATAATGCCCCAATCCAGTCGTCGTTTACGCCCCTACGGGCCCGGACTAGTTAAAACAAATTATCCAAACATGCAGTATGTGACTACCACGCTACTCAGTTGCATATTCATGTGGATGAGACAGTGCGGCCTTCTTAATGCAATCATAAAGGCACATTTGTTTATTCAAAGACTCATGTTACAATGACTAATATAAAATAACTTTTGGCAGCTGAGGAATGATAATAATAATAATCATATCATTCCTTTCATGCCGTAAAAGGCACATTGGGCTGCTGAGGCAGTTTCATTGGCAAGGAGTAGTCTTGGGTCGCTACTCTGACGCAGGTTACCCCAAAATGGTTATTTCCCCAGTACACTGGTATTCATTTCGCCGACCTCAGAAGGATGACAGGCTGAGTCAACCCCACCTGGTGTTCATTCAATGGTTAAAAAAGGTGTAGAACTCAGGACAACAAGGTTCTAAGCCAGCCACCTTAACCGCTAAGCTAACACCAGGCTCAACTGAGGAATGGAAGGGATCAAATTAAAATAAACTCAAATGTAGTATTCATGTGCATTGGTTACTCTCGCAAATGGAAACGAGAACATTGATGCCATTCTCACCATTACAAATGGGGACATTCTTAAACTTTACAAATGAGTTTCAAACTGCAATGACCAGCCAGCAAAGCACCTGTGGCCAGTTTCCTAGCCAATTCACGAGGACTAGACAGGTCTTCTTCTCACAAAGCCAACAGCAATGAAAAGCTACAATTGAATAAGTACAAACAACACCATCTTAAGTTTCATGCTCCAAGTCTTTAGCGAAATTCCGACGTTTATATGTTCACTTAATATCCCTCGAGCACAAAGTAACTGCCCCTGTTTAGGAAAGGTCCTCATTCTTCGGAGATTCCAGCAGAAGATAAACGACAAAAAATACTTTATAATGAGAAAGCAAAAAGTAAAAATAAAAACAATCATGCAGCCATTTGGAATGATGTTGAGCTCACCATGTCGCTGGACGGTGTAATACTCCAATTATTCGCCTCAGCCTGTCGATAGCAATAGTCTTTTGCAAGCTGGAGAGACCTGGTGGAGGAAACTGCATCAGCTGTTGTTGCGTAGCACAAAAAATAATAATAATAATAATAATAATTGCAAAATTAAAATTAAAATAAATAAATAAATAAAAACAATTTGATCTTTGGCTGATCTTGTCCAACATCATTTCAACTTACTATTGTTGCAGTAGCAACGCAGTTTTCCGAACAAGTTGTAACATAAGAACACCTGGGTCAAGCCATACCAGACTCATACCTGTTTGCTCCTGGAGACAACACTCCACAAGATGGCCTGAGCATGACTGCTTCAATTTTATCTTCAGCACACCAAATAGCAGCTCAAGGAAATGTTAAGATTCCCAGTTTGGTTGTACTCGCCAAGAACGTCATCCATGCGTGCCAGCTGGTAATATACTTGCACATGGATAATAATTGATCCCCACAACCACAGGAATGATAAAGTTTAATAAAAAAAAAACCATGTATAAGAAATCAGAGAAGGGAGCACATAAAACGGTGATTAACTGGAAAGGGAATCAGCAGAGCGCATACCTCCACCCGGATCCAGATCTTCGCCAAAATCGAAGAAATTCGTCCTTGTCACACACACAATCTGTCCACCAAATTTCGTCCGAATCCATCCATAACGATGAAGACAGATAATCCTCCAGGGGACATCCCGATTCACTGAATCAAATGCTTTGCAGAGATAAACAGAGGATGCGAGCAGCCCGTGTTGAAAAACTCTCGTCTGCGTAAGGTGAGGACCCGAAGAGAGAGGATACGGTCAACTGTTGACCTCTTTGGTGTAAAGCCCGACTGCTCTGGACGCTGGTGCTCAAGCAGATGGTGGTGAACCCTATCAAGAATTATCCGAGCAAAGACCTTGCCCTGCACTGAGAGCAGCGTCACCCCTCGGTCGTTGTTGCAGGCAATCACCCTTCCCTTTCCAGAGAGAGACAACAAGGCCCCTCTTCCAGTCAGTTGGGATGATGCCTGTGTTCCAGGCAGAGCACAAAACTGCATGCAATGACACGAGTGCAGCATTTCCACCAACCTTGAGAAGTTCGGCATGGATGCCACAGATCCCAGGAGCTTTACCCCATTTCAAACGGTTCACTGCAGCCTGTTTCCACAAACGAAGGTGGATCACAATTGATTGGAGGGTCAGCAATAGGGATAGTAACACCCCTGATATCCAATTCAACAGCTGGTGGGTCAGCCTGGTACAGCTGGTCAAAGTAACCAGCCCAGCAGGCCTTCACTTTTGACTCCTCTGTCAAGCGCCCAACCCACTCTAACTGCAGCACACCGAGGGATGGGCTTGGAGGAATGCAAGGCATGAATTCTCTGTAAGGAACACCAGAATCTCTTGACCACACTTGATGTTCTGTCTCTTCACAGATTCCTTGCTGTCCACCCTCAGCACAGATACATTTTTATGCCTCAACTTCCCGAATAGCTCAGCACTACCATCAAGTCTGGCTCTGTGACTCTGGTCAATGGTGTCCGGTGTCCCTTTGGAGACAAAGTTCTTCTTCACCTGACAGTGGGTTCCAAGATCAGCACCGGCAACATCAGCCTGGTGTTGGCTCAGTGGTTAGGGTGGTGGCTTTGGATCCTAAAGTCCTGACTTCAAGTCCCGTCGGCTGCTGAATTAATACACCAGGGGGTTGACTCAGCCCGTCATCCTTCCGAGGTCGGCAAAATGAGTACCAGTTCCAGTGTGTGTGCTGGTAGAGGGGCACTGCATCAGCGACACAGTCGTGCTTCAAGAAATGATAGCTCCCCCGGCAGCTAAGCTGCCATACGACCACCACCACCAGCAACATCAAGGATGGTAGCCCAAAAGGCACTCCACAACTCCTCAGGATTCCCCAAAACACCCAGACCACACAAATTCCCACGCAGCCTGGTTGCAAACTCCTCAGCTCCCCTCTCGTCCTTGAGCTTGCCAACATCCAGCCTCGGCTAGGATGGTACCATTCTCCCAGATTTCATCTGCAACTTCAGAGTTGCGACAACAAGCCTGTGGTCGGTATTGAGGAACTGAGCACTCCGGTACACCCTGCAGTTCTGGATCATACTTCAGCGACTATCAACGAGCACATGGTTGTTCACCTTTGCCACACCAGCAGCGCTGGAATACCAAGTCCAGCGATGAGCCTGTGGGTGCTGAAACCATGAACCAGCCACCCAAAGTGCATCACTTCTTGCAAAGTCAAGGAACTTAGTGCTATTCTGGTTCAGTTCCAGACCCATGGGGACCAACACGTCTCAACTATCGCTATCAGTTCCAGTCGATGCATTGAAATCCCCAAAGACGATAAGAATATCTCATCTGGGGCATTGATCAACCACAGACTCGAGCGTGACATCGAATGCCTCCTTCACTGTGAGATCACTCGCCTCAATCAGAGCAGATACAGAGACCAGGGAAATGACACCCAAAGAGAGTGATGAATCCTTTGTCTCATAACGTGCTCGTCCAGTGTTACCTCACTTACAATAGGAGTCAGCTTATTAGACACAGCTGCAGCAACTCCTTGGGCATGGTGACTATCAGAGCAACCAGATCAGTCATAGGTGTAGCTCCCCACCATGATCTCACCACTATCCGGTCTCCAAACCTCAGAGTGCTGCAATACCAATGTTCAAATACTGGAACTCAGATGGTAGTAGAGACCGTTGATCATCTCTTCAGGATAGGACATTCCAGGCACCCACCTGAAGGGACTGCCTCTGATTAACCCAAGGAGACCGTCGTATGGTAGACGACATCTCAGCACCACACCACCGCAATCTGACCCAGGAAGGTTACCCCATGATTTTCCTCCCATCAAAGAATGGAGGTCCTGAAGGCTTTGCCCCAATATCGTCATCCAGTGAGCTTCCTTGTGAAGGGCAGCAGCACAGAAGTGGGTTTTCAATTTTCTTTGCGCTTGTGTGTTTTGCGGAATTAAGTGTTTTACAGTGGTCGGAATACAAATCCTGCCACCAACCTCCTGGAAAAAAAAAAAAAGTAACCCAACTGCAGGACGTCGTTCGCAGACACAGTTGGGCACTCAATATGGATGGCCGTTGGCTCACAAGATGCTCCGTCACCCTTTGACAGGTTTTGTTTTTTAATCCTGCTGGGTGTCGATATCCATGCACCCTCCTGACGAGAAAACCTGGTGGGGGAGACGGTTTAATCACCGCCAACCCGATCATGAAACAGGTGAGCACAGGTTTACCTGTCGCAAGTCACAGATCTAATTTGGCCTGACCTGACAATTAGTGTGTTGTGTCGTCATAGAACATCGATATGCATTAAAAAAAAGAGAAGAGTAAAACAAATAAATAAATAAAAACATTTTTTAATGCAAAAGGAGGTAGGGATGTTACTCCAAAAAAGTATGTAGACAAGGTGGGGATGGTCAAAAGAAATGATCATGCGAAACCATCCCTACAACTCATTAAATAATGGTTGTTCCTCGAAAAGACAAAGTTGTATCTTAAGCAGATATCTAAAAGCGCTTTGGATACAACTTTGTCTTTGAGGGACAACCATTATTCAAA
This sequence comes from Eptatretus burgeri, assembly GCF_056783735.1. Taxonomy (NCBI): domain Eukaryota; kingdom Metazoa; phylum Chordata; class Myxini; order Myxiniformes; family Myxinidae; genus Eptatretus; species Eptatretus burgeri. The sequence goes on from NC_140971.1 coordinate 26,261,377, forward strand.
GAAAGATGTAGTGATGGTTTCACATGACCCATTTCTTGTGACCATCCCCACCTTGATTACATACTTTTTGGAGTGACATCCCGAGATCCTTTTGAACTTTTTTAAAAATGTTTTTATTATTTGTATTATAATGGTCACATGGCCTTTAACCATCGACGAACTGCCAGGCGGGTCGGGGCTGAGAGGTCAGCACATCCCACCCGCAATTTGTGTGCAGGTCAGCGGGAGAAGAATCATGCGCCATGCCAAATCTGACCTTCCAAATTTGGCCAAGCGATGCGGAAGGGAAGTTTGGTTTAAACTAATGGCACCTCATTGTGTAGAATCACAGATGTTCCCACATATGGGTTTATTCGCCCAGTTAACTAAACTGGCATTGAGTTCCACGTCGTCGTCCTTCTGTTCACCCCACCGCTGCTCAATGATTAACGTTTTAGTTTGCCAGTTGCACCATTCCTGGTGCTTGACTAGTGGAATGGTTAGAGCAATGGCTCTGAATCTAGGTCGGCGGTGGTTCAAACCCTGACTGAGTCACACCAAGGACCAAAAATAGTATGTGTTGCTTCCTCGCTTGATGTTCACACACAAACTCGAACAAGCCGGCTTCATTGAATTTTTGGGTGTCCGCGTCAAACGTGCAACACAGGCCATTTGAGCACACAGGTTTTCCCACAAATATACGCACACAGACCAGGTGCTCAACTACAAAAGTGGTCATATCACCCGACTACGCACAAATGATGTTGCGCACGAACCTTGTTAGACCAGGCCAAATTGCACTGCAGTGATCGAGACACATGACCGACTGATATTGAGCAAGTCACCCGCTGACTGCAGAAGAATGACTACCAGACAGCATTCAGTCTTGCAATTGTAAAATTTGAGGTTCTCACACTGAGACCTGAGGAACTGGCCAAAGCAGTAGTATTTCCGTAGATCGGTAATACCTTGGAGATGGCCAACTGTCTGTTGCAACCATCTGGAATCCGGGTCACACACAAACCTCAGGCAACACTCCACGTCATGTAGCTGTCCAGACCCCAAAAAGAGAGGGAATAGACTTGATAAGATGAAAATGGTCTACCAAATCCCCCGTCGTAACCGTGATGTCAGTCAAGTGGGCCAGACATCCATGCAGCATCAGCAAGCAGTCACACGTGGATACAAGCTTTTATTGGTTGCAGCAAATCGTCACAACCAAGAGCACAACTTGGCGTGGGGAAAATACGGTTGTCAAGGCATCGACACCCGGCCGGGCGAGCCGAGAAATCCCCGAAGCATGGCTTTCGGGCACACAGTCGATTAACCGTCACATCGACCGCCATGCTTCCTATCGAAAATTACATAGACCTTGAGACCGAAGACCTTGAGGCCTGAGATTGCCCCACAAAGACCATCATAAATTGCCCCACAAAGGTTAGGCCTGATACCTCAGGATGGGGCAGATGTGAAAGACACAATACCGAATCGATGACCCGGACACCCAAAGCAGATCCGTCCTCCAATCCTACTCTATTAAATATATCCCAAACCTCGTGCGAATTGGTCCATCCCACCCCCACAACCCCATCATAACATGCAGCCATTCCCAGCAGACACAATAGGTACAGCTGATTTCTCTGCAGCTGCACGTTTTGTTTTGTTGTCACCTCGAAGGATGGAAGACAATATTCTTCTGAAACAGGAGGAAATTTAAATTTTATTCCTTACCGCTCAGTGATAATATATATATATATATATATATATATATATATATATATATATATATATATATATATATATATATATATATATATATATATATATATATATGCAAGTTGCCCAAATGAGTCTGAGCGGGGTAAAAGTCGTAACCACAGCACGTACAATGCTGAATGACGCATCATTTAAGGGTTCTTGGGTCCAGACAGTACATGCAGTGGTTTAAAAATATTGTTATTCATGCAATTTTGATATACAGCAAGTCCTCACTGAACAGTTTCATTATCAAATTGATTATCGATTGGAGAACATACTCGTTTAAAGTCATTCACCGTTTCGTTGTAGTCATTTTCCCTCTAATTTAGTACCAAACTAATGATTTTCCTCGTTTTAATGAAACTACAGTGTAAACCACACCGTAAATACTGGTGTACAAGCTCACCCAGAGTACGTGCAGTATAGGCCTTGTATACACCGATCTATGTATCCAAAACATCAGTGGTTGTGTCACCCTCTCCGATCGCAGGTGTTTGACAAGTCGTGATCCACCTGACTAGGTGACACGTGTTTATATGTTAAACTGATGGAAATATCCTCAAGTGCATTGACAACATTGGTGGGTCCTGGGCTGAAGTTACTCAGGTGTGCATGAATGGTATGTGGAGGAGGTTGTAGCATGTGTCAATTACTTGAAAGGATTTAAAGATGCCTCCGCTATGAAGAAAGTTATCCTCGGCTTGGCCAATAAAGGAGGGTTTTCATGAGGTGGAAGAAGCCGACGTTACAAAGCTTCTGCAACCGCATGGGGAAAAGTTAACCAATGAAGATCTGAAGCAACTAGAGATTATGAGGGGGAAAAAAATAAAATAAAATAAAAATAAAAATAAAAAAGGAATGACAGATGATGATATTCAATTGTTTGTTTGAAATTATTGGTTCACGAAAAAATATTTTCACGAAAAAATAAGTGACCACTATATTCATTATTGTGTCTGTCTGTCTGTCTGTCTGTCTGTCTGGTAAGTCAATCGAGTCTACCCTTATCAGTATTTCCGTCGATGTTTGTCTGTCTGTATGTATGTCAGTTCGGTCCAGTGCTCTGTTAATACAATGGTGATTTCGATGAAACTTGGTTGGTAGGTTCATACCATGACCAAGTTGTATGCAAATGAGAACCTTTGCTATGGACACCACCGTTGCATAGCAACGGACCTTTGAAATTTTCAAAAAAAAATCTCAAAAATTAATTTTTTCGAAAAATAAATAAATAAATAATCGGGCCAGGAGCGACTGTGGGCAGTAGATTCATCCATATTGTCAAAAATTTCCAGCCGGATCCTATGAAAACTGTCGGAGAAGATAGACTTTGAATGAACCCTGGTCGAAAACAATAAAAAAACGAAGTTCGTTATATCTCAGAGACTATGAGTCAGATATACATGAAACTGGTATGGTAGGTTCATGGTATGTCCTAGTTATGTGTGAGAAAGAACCGTTGCTATGGACATTTTTGTTGGCAAGTAACGGCTGAAAAACGAGTAAATTCGACTTGATCAACTACCCATGTCTGCCTACCGGCTTGTCTGTCTGTCCTGAGCATAGCTCCGTGGGTTTTGATCCGATCCTGATAAAATTTTGGTGGGAGGTTTATATCATGATATTGTGTTTTCCTGAGAATGGGCGTGGTGCGCCCATCATGGGTGGAGCCACGCCCAAAAAACGTGTTTTAGGGGGTAGCCAATTTCAATTTGCATCTTCTCCGAGGGGTTTGTCGAATCTGACAGGGGTTTCGGTATTTGGTTAGCCCAATGGCACCTGCATAGCCCCACGGAGCTCCATTTTTCATTTTCGTCCCAAGGTCAAGGTCACAAGGTCATGAACTTAGAAAATTGCGAATTTTGAGATAAAAATCATACGACCACCCAAACTTTGAGAGCTTGGATGACAATATTTTTTATGCATAATCTTCAGGTCATTCCCCACATTAAGTCTTCAAACCATTTTTCTCTATCTCGAACACCTTGTCCGTGGCGCCCCCTTCAAGTTTGTTTTTACGCTGATTTCATCAAAGTATGGATAATCCTATATGACGTTAATCCTAATATAGCCTATATGACGTTATATTGTTCCTGGAATGTTCCAGAGGAAGTTTTGTACCAAAGGTCATAATCCTTGACCTTTGACCTTTAAAGTTCACAAAGGTCAAATTTTCAAAGTTGTGGGAATCGAACCGGGTTTTCGACCTTCTTCGACGAACTAACTCCAATAAGCTATAGCACGTATCCTGTTTCCTTATTTTAATGTCCACAACATTGTTTTGTGACCTTTAAAGGTTATGCAAAGGTCAAATTTTGAAAGTTGTTGAACGAAACCAGGTTTTTGACATTTTGCAGCTAATAACCTGTCACTCGTACCACATCATGTTGATCATTTTTATAACTTGGTCAAACATTATCACATTGTCTCATCCTTGACTTCTGAAACAATCTTCTTCTTCTTCTTCTTCTTCTTCTTTCGGCTGCTCCCGTTAGGGGTCGCCACAGCGGATCATCCGTATGATCCGCATAGTGATTTGGCACATGTTTTACGCCGGATGCCCTTCCTGACGCAACCCTGGTCGCCTCTTACGACACAGGGATATGGTACACCTATTTTAACCGGGGTATACACCGGCCCAGTACACTGGTACTCATTTCGCCGACCTCGGAAGGATGACAGGCTGAGTCAACCCCCTGGTGTATTAATTCAGTGGCCCAACGGGGCTTGAACTCAGGACCTTTTGGATCCCAAGCCGCTGCCCTAACCACTGCGCCAACACCAGGCTTGACTTCTGAAACAATCTAAATCGTCAAATACCGCTCGTGAACCATCGTCGTCTTCAGACTTGTTTAAAACTTATACTCTAAATATAAATAGTCTTTTGTCTGACGATCAAAAAATTTCCCTGCAACCTAACATCCTCCCCCTCCCTATTTAAGTGAATCAAATTTCCCCATAAGAATTGATGTAAAGTCGCACTTTAAGAACGTAACGACAACGTTAAACGAGGACTGGCTATGTAAGTTTTGTTTTCTTTCTTTCTTTCTTTTTTGTTGTACATATACTCAGTCGTCAGGTTTGCATATGCACCAGAAGTAAAATACGATTATATATATATATATATATATATATATATATATATATATATATATATATATACATATATATATATATATATATATATATATATATATATATATATTGTTGTGGTTACCAAATTCGCAAACCACCATTCAGGTCCCTTAGGTGAGGTATCTCGGTAAGTACATGTGCAGTTAGGCCCGAACCCGTTGTCTAGTGGGAATACATGTCATTTATGCGAGCTGCGACTCTTCAGGATAGCCGTTTTTCTTTTACTATCTTTATTTTGGACCAACCGCCATGATTACCACCACAACCACAACATCAACCACCAACCACAACGCCGCTTCACCACAACCGCCACGACCTTCACGTCACACCTCGCAACCGTAGCATCGCCACCGTTCTTGCCCCGCTGTGGGTACCGGTGTTGGACTCGTGCAGGGCGCGCGTCGAACAGCGTGTACAAAATCACGGATTTTGTGCTTCAAAAACGGATCAAAAACGACACACGCCCACTTTTTGCCGTCCAATCGGTGAGCGAGGGGCGATTTGGCCCCGCCTCCAGGACGATCGATATATGCAAATTTGTGGATCAAAAAGCCTTCACGCCCACTTTTTCTCGGGCCAATGGGGAGCGAGGTGAAAGGTCAAAGGGAGGGGGTCAAAGGCGAAGCTACGGGGGGATAAAAGGACCGTGTTCGTCAGTCGGGGGAGTCGGAGAGTCCAGAGTGGAGAGTCGGAGAGTCCAGAGTGGAGAGTCGGAGAGTCCAGAGTGGAGAGTCGGAGAGTCCAGAGTGGAGAGTCGGAGAGTCCAGAGGCGGAGAGTAGGAGAGTCCAGAGGCGGAGAGTAGGAGAGTCGGAAGCAGAGGGTCAAGACTTCGCGGGCGGTGGAGCTGCTCGTCGTGTGCGTTGGAGTCGGAACGGAGGGGACGAGCTGTGGAAAGGCGGCGACACCAGACGAGGGGGTGCTCGCGTCGTGCAGGGAGCTGCACCTGAGGGAGGCCGACAGCGCGACCTGGCCGAGGTGGAGACGCACACCAGGGATAATAAAGATCCTCTATACCCCGAGCATCAGCAACCCCCTCCTGTTTCCCCCCGCGCTGAGATAGTGCGACCAAGGGGGCCCCTTTCCCACCCCCTACCAGACACTGCCCGCGAGGCCCGCGGGGTTGGGGCGCCATCGCCGCTCCGCGTCTCATCACCAGACGGGTAGGCGCGACCCGGTCTCGGCCTCAGGCCCGCCTCATCCTTGAGGGTATTCTTTCCTTGGTTTTGGGTATGTGTTGTCGGCGCCGTCTGTGAAGTAGAATTGTATAAGTGTTGCCGTGTGCTCGGTAGTCGGTATTAGCTCTGCATTGTGTTTTCGCTTGCATTTGCTTTTTGTGTAAATTGAATTGTGTCTTTTCTGTGTGCTTTTGGTGGAATTGAATGTGTGCTTCCCGTGTGCCGCGAATAAATGTGCTTTGTGTTGAACTGTTTCCCGCTTCGCTTCGTCATTTCTCCCATTGAATCCTCATCTTGCTTCACGTAAAGGGTTGGTAGTGGGCTGAATACGCCCGATAATTAATCGAACCGTCGAGGTCGACGATAACACCGCTCGGTTATTCTGATAGTACAGAACGGGTCGCTTAAGTGGCCCGTGTCCGAAGTCGACCTGCGGCGAGGTGCGATCGCCCGGTCTACCCTCCGCGTGGGTACTTAGGTAGGTCGAATTTGGCGAGCAACCCTATCCTACGCGGGGGCTGATTGGCTCGATCGCGGTGAGACCGAAAGGTCCACCCGTGACTGGTTCCCGGCGTTAGTCCGAGAGGGTCACGACTGGATTGTCCGTCCGGTGGGCGACGTGCCGCGATTCGAGTTACGTGGCCGTCAGCACGCCGGCGGGCGCGAATACCGCAACACTGGTGTCAGGAGTGGGATACAAATTCATCGCCCTCCTCGCGGCACTGGTATCGGAGAACAGGAAAACGGGCTCTCCTGTCTCCGGCTAAATTCACGGGAATCGGTCCAGGGGTGAGAGAAGCGACCCCCGATTCCCTCCAAATTACGAGCGAGCAAATTAACCCTTCACGAGAAGCAAGATGGCGTCTCAAGGCGAGCGGGAGCCGGGGGTATTAGAAATGGATGTAGAATGTGTAGGATCCACGGTCCAGGATGGAATCCCCGAGCAGGAAATGTTGATTGTGCAGGAACACGGACTCGCCCAACTGAACCCAGGGCCTGAGGTGGGTGCGGCAGCGGCCGCGGTGTATGACACCTCCCCCCCCTCTCCACAAAGACCCTTCCCCAACCCCTGCCGAAACGGCTCACTCAAGCGCACCCGACGTGGCCCAGCTATGCGCCATGCTGGCGGCAATGACAAATGAAATAAAAAAACGAAATGAAAGGCATGAACGAAAAGATGGATGCGAATACACAACAAATAAACGAAAAGATGGATACAAATACAAACGAAATGAAAGGCATGAACGAAAAGATGGATACAAATACAAATGAAATGAAAAACGAAATGAACAAGCAAATAAACGGAATGGAAGCAAACATGAAGGAAGAAATGAAAAAGTTCCGGGGTGAGACGCAGAACATGGGCCGATGCCTGCAGGCGGGCATGAAGGCCGTGACAAAGGAAATAATAGTTGAGACAAGGGAGGTAAAGGGTGAAGAGTTGGCAGAGACACGGGAGATAGAAAAAATAGAGGAGAGACTGCATGGTGAGGACGGGGTAAGTGACGCACACACGGAGGTAGTGGAGGATAATGGGGGTGAGCTGGCGGACTGGGTAGAGACCCAGTGCGAGCACCTGGATGGCCTCCTCCAGGAACGAGGGGAGGGAGTATGCCCCCTTGAGGTGAGTCACGACCAGGTGAGTTCGGTCGTGCTTTGCGAGGTTGAGGGGAGGAGTGCTGTGGACAGGTGCACGGAGAGCTTGGGGGGTATAGAGGCCCCGGAGACCCTTGTGGGGACACAAATCCCCAGTGTGGTTGTCCCTGTGTGTGTGGTGCAAGGTGTGAGTGCGTCCCCGTGTGTGGAAGCGACCCCGTGTGTGAGTGGTGTGGTGGCGATGGTGCCGGAGTACGTGCTTCCCAGCACGCCGTGTGTGGATGAGGCATCGTGTGTGGAAGAGGCCGTGGGTGTGAGTGAAACGGCCAGTGTGGATGAGGCACCGCGGTTGAGTGCCCCCGCGTGTGTGAGTGAGGCACCGCGGGTGAGTGTCCTCGCGTGTGTGAGTGAGGGACGGTGTGTGGATGAGGAACAGCGGTTGAGTTCCCCCGCGTGTATGAGTGAGGCACGGTGTGTGGATGAGGCACCGCGGGTGAGTGCCCCCGCGTGTGTGAGTGAGGCACGGTGTGTGGATGAGGCACAGCGGTTGAGTTCCCCCGCGTGTATGAGTGAGGCACGGTGTGTGGATGAGGCACCGCGGGTGAGTGCCCCCGCGTGTGTGGATGAGGCACGGAGTGCGAGTGAGGCACCGCGGGTGAGTGCCCCCGCACGCGTGAGTGAACGGCCGTGTGCAAGGTCGCTGTGTGCAAGGGAGACCGTGTGTGTGAGAGAGCGGTATGTGAGGGAGATGTCGGTTGGCATGCGGGAGCACGCAGCCGCGTCTCCCGGTGTGAATGTGATGGAGTGGACTGTGTGCGTCGTAACACGCAGGTATGCGTGTGTGGAATGGCGACGGAGACGGCGACAGAGGAGAGAAAGCCGAGTAGCGGCTGTAGTTGTTTCGGGGACCGTGCCGGGTTCACCCAGCAGTGAGCACGCGGTTCGTGCTGTGCAACACACGAGACCGCCACGTGCTCGCTTGCGAGAGTGAAGTCCCGGTCCGGAAACGCACGCGGTGGATTTGCCGATCCCGCGGACGGACAAAGTTTAGGCAGGTAAATGGATTTGGACCGGACGGGTTCTCCACGCGATCGTGTGTGTTAAGCTCCAACGGGCAAAGCACATGTGTTCGCGTGGGGAACCCCTCGAGACGTGGGGCTTGTGTTTTTTTTTTATGCGCACGGTGACGTCATGGCTGCACGTGTGGTTGGAATCCGGCAGGAGGGGTATCTCTGCCGGATGGTACCGTCCAAGGAGGGACGAGGTACACGTGCAGCTGCATGACGTCACGGCCAGGTGCAAAGTGCGCGAGCTCTGAGTTGCCGCGCAGGTGCTGCGCATGAAAAAAAAAATAAAAAAACAAGCCTCACTTTCGGGTGCACAGGATTCCTGGGCAAGGGGTGAAAGACCCCCTTGACCGGGGCACAGGATGGAAACTAGTTAGGGGGAAGGGTTAGCTTAGTTAGACCGACTTCATGGGGCAGGGGTAAGTCCTCATGGAGTCCGTGGAATGGATTAGTTAGAGGGATTGTAGCCAGATTTAGGTTGGGAAATAAAATGAATTATTTGGAGACATGGACAGACTTATGAATGTGTAGAGGGGACGTAGTTTAGCTACGTAGTGTTAAATGGAACGTGCTTTAGTTTAAGGGACGACGTGGGAGCACGAGTTAGTTAGGGGAGGTAGTTAGAAGGATGGCAGAGTTCAGCGGTGAGTGTGTTGAAGAGTAGGAGAGTTGTGAGGTGAGTACATGGTGAGTGAGTGAGGCCAGCGGGTCTGTGTGTATGGAGTGAATGGGGAATGCATGGTGCGATGAGTGATTGGGGGGAGGAGTGACTCCCGCTCAAGGGACCCCGGGGTCAGAGTAAAGTGAGTTAGCTGGGTTAGTCAAATTGAAAAATGGAGGTCGTTTTGTTGTTGGTGGGAAAGTAGGCTCGAGACCCATTTGGAGGGGTGCAGGAGCCCTGTTGACGGGCTTGGGAGCGTGGCTGCGAAAGGTGAGTATCGCTGAGTGGGTACCCCGGGCACCAGGCTAGTCGGCCGCGGTAGGCCATGGGCCCATGGGGGGCCGGGATAGAGTAGTGGGCACGGGTGCGCCTGCTTGGTGCGGGGGCCCGGGGCGCCATTAGCCGCGTGGGCAGTGTTGTGGGCACGGGTGACCCTCGGAAAGGGGCCCGGGAGGCCGGCCTGCCACGTGTGCGTTTCAGGGAGGTGCCATGGGGGCACTCCCCGGTGTTAGGGAGCTGGTAGGCTCGGAGGCAGTGTAGTGCCCGGGGGTGCCATAGCGGGAGATTCGGCAGAGGGTCGTGCCTGCCAAAGGGAGCCACGTGTCCCAGCCATGAGACCGTGTGAGGGCACGGAGAGAAAATTGGGGGGCGAGGCCCGAAATTGTGAGGACACCAACACAGGCGACGGGAATCTGGGTTGTTAGAACCAATAGTTTAAGCGAGAGGCGCTTGTTGAAAGCCCCGGGGTAGTTTAACAGTTAAATGGTTAGGGTAGATTAGGAGATGTACCCCTCCGCACCATCCATCCCCCCGCTGTCGTTGTGGGCCGCTGGACCCACTTTGGTTATAGATCGCTGAACTCTGGGGAGGCCATTCTGAGGCTTCGTTGGGCCTCGGCACAGGACGTTAGCTCTCCCTTGTTCCCCTCCGGGAAGGGAACGTAGGGGTTGGGAGTAGGCTAGGTGACAGGATAGGTTAGCCGAACAAGGACGATAAAGGGGGTTAGGGGACGATTTATAGTGGGAGAGTAAAAATAAAAACAACAAAAAAATAAGTTGGGGCTAAATTGGGGTTTGACAAATTAAGGGAGTGGGTATGTACAGTGACAGGCAAAGGCGATAGGAGACAGGGAGGGAGACAGGTAGGTAGGTCCGAGCCCGCCTTCCGAGTGGCCAGCACCACCGCACCCCCTCCACCAACCTCCACTGAACGGCAAAGGCTGGCCAGCTTCATCGGCTGGCCGTGTTTTGCGTCAAGGCCTGTGCCGGCCAGTTCATCTGCCGGCTGTGTTTGCCTGCAGCAGCCTTCTTCTGCGGGCTGTGTTTGCCTGCTGCCTTTGCCATGCCATGCCCACTGCCCACGTTCACCAGCCCCGTTCAATTTTTGCTTTGCCCCCCCCCTGTTCATTTCCATGTGCGCCAGGATCCGCAAGGCAACAGTTTGCAAGCTGCGAGAACTGCCCTGTTGGCAGCTACAACACGGGCCTGCAGTGGCGGCCCGTGCACCGTGTTTGTGTTCATCCATCCATTTGTTGTGCTCATTGCGTGTGCCACTTGAGCTGGCACGGAGACTGCGTTTGTGCAGCCCATGCACCGTTGTGGTTCACTGCGTTCAGTTCAAAAGGGAAGGCCTTGGACTGCGTGTGAGCAGCCATCCACGTTCCCTGTCACCTGCATTGTTTTGAGCCAGAGACTGCATGCGAGCAGCCTGGCTCCCTGCTAACTGCTTTTCTTTTGCAAAGTTCAATGATCCTGGGCCATGGTTTAGTGTAAAATTTGTAAGTTAAGGTTAAGATGTACTGTACATATGAGTGCGCCCCCGGCATGTCTGTCCTAGCGCCGGCAATTTTATTTAAGTCGTCCGTGTGAGTGAGTTTGTTTAGATAGTTACGCAGCCCTCAGGTTATTTATTTTGGGGACACGAATACCATGAATGTCGCACTCAGGGATCCGTAGGTAAAATGTACTAGGGGAAAACTACACATGATGGCACACGAAAATTTGACGACTCGGGACGAGTCTGTAAAAAGGGGAGGGGGTAGTGTTGTGGTTACCAAATTCGCAAACCACCATTCAGGTCCCTTAGGTGAGGTATCTCGGTAAGTACATGTGTAGTTAGGCCCGAACCCGTTGTCTAGTGGGAATACATGTCATTTATGCGAGCTGCGACTCTTCAGGATAGCCGTTTTTCTTTTACTATCTTTATTTTGGACCAACCGCCATGATTACCACCACAACCACAACATCAACCACCAACCACAACGCCGCTTCACCACAACCGCCACGACCTTCACGTCACACCTCGCAACCATAGCATCGCCACCGTTCTTGCCCCGCTGTGGGTACCGGTGTTGGACTCGTGCAGGGCGCGCGTCGAACAGCATGTACAAAATCACGGATTTTGTGCTTCAAAAACGGATCAAAAACGACACACGCCCCCTTTTTGCCGTCCAATCGGTGAGCGAGGGGCGATTTGGCCCCGCCTCCAGGACGATCGATATATGCAAATTTGTGGATCAAAAAGCCTTCACGCCCACTTTTTCTCGGGCCAATGGGGAGCGAGGTGAAAGGTCAAAGGGAGGGGGTCAAAGGCGAAGCTACGGGGGGATAAAAGGACCGTGTTCGTCAGTCGGGGGAGTCGGAGAGTCCAGAGTGGAGAGTCGGAGAGTCCAGAGTGGAGAGTCGGAGAGTCCAGAGTGGAGAGTCGGAGAGTCCAGAGTGGAGAGTCGGAGAGTCCAGAGGCGGAGAGTAGGAGAGTCGGAAGCAGAGGGTCAAGACTTCGCGGGCGGTGGAGCTGCTCGTCGTGTGCGTTGGAGTCGGAACGGAGGGACGAGCTGTGGAAAGGCGGCGACACCAGACGAGGGGGTGCTCGCGTCGTGCAGGGAGCTGCACCCGAGGGAGGCCGACAGCGCGACCTGGCCGAGGTGGAGACGCACACCAGGGATAATAAAGATCCTCTATACCCCGAGCATCAGCAACCCCCTCCTGTTTCCCCCCGCGCTGAGATAGTGCGACCAAGGGGGCCCCTTTCCCACCCCCTACCAGACACTGCCCGCGAGGCCCGCGGGGTTGGGGCGCCATCGCCGCTCCGCGTCTCATCACCAGACGGGTAGGCGCGACCCGGTCTCGGCCTCAGGCCCGCCTCATCCTTGAGGGTATTCTTTCCTTGGTTTTGGGTATGTGTTGTCGGCGCCGTCTGTGAAGTAGAATTGTATAAGTGTTGCCGTGTGCTCGGTAGTCGGTATTAGCTCTGCATTGTGTTTTCGCTTTTGCATTTGCTTTTTGTGTAAATTGAATTGTGTCTTTTCTGTGTGCTTTTGGTGGAATTGAATGTGTGCTTCCCGTGTGCCGCGAATAAATGTGCTTTGTGTTGAACTGTTTCCCGCTTCGCTTCATCATTTCTCCCATTGAATCCTCATCTTGCTTCACGTAAAGGGTTGGTAGTGGGCTGAATACGCCCGATAATTAATCGAACCGTCGAGGTCGACGATAACACCGCTCGGTTATTCTGATAGTACGGAACGGGTCGCTTAAGTGGCCCGTGTCCGAAGTCGACCTGCGGCGAGGTGCGATCGCCCGGTCTACCCTCCGCGTGGGTACTTAGGTAGGTCGAATTTGGCGAGCAACCCTATCCCACGCGGGGGCTGATTGGCTCGATCGCGGTGAGACCGAAAGGTCCACCCGTGACTGGTTCCCGGCGTTAGTCCGAGAGGGTCACGACTGGATTGTCCGTCCGGTGGGCGACGTGCCGCGATTCGAGTTACGTGGCCGTCAGCACGCCGGCGGGCGCGAATACCGCAACAATATATATATATATATATATATATATATATATATATATATATATATATATATATATATATATATATATATATATATATATATATATATATATATACATATATATATACATATATATATATATATATACATATATATATACATATATATATATATATATATACATATATATATACATATATATATATATACATATATATATACATATATATATATATATGTATATATATATATATATGTATATATATATGTATATATATATATATATGTATATATATATGTATATATATATATATGTATATATATATGTATATATATATATACACACAATCACACAAACTATGAGATCAATTCTATCAACGTACAGTATAATTACCTTTCAATCAACTTACTTTACTGAGAAACCTTAGCAGTCTTAACAGTTAATAACATGCTGTTAAAGGAAAATCGTAGCAAAAGACAAATAATTTCTTTTTTGACATCTACATCACCGAGTAAACTTATTTTGGAAACAAATTATCCAACAAACGGAACCTCAGACTCCTTACAAATGCATAGGTGGCAATTTGAATGTGACGAAATGTGACGTGGCAAGCTGGTAATGATCGAAAGGGGGTTTTTTATTATATTATTATTTGTAATGTGATCGGAAGTGAAGTGATACTGCACGCAGAATCCTGGAACGTTGTGACCTCACCTTTGGCGAGGGAAGACTCTTGGTATCACACAGCCTTGCATTGTCTTAATACGCCAAATAATTGGGGGAAAGGGGTGGGGCAGGGGAGGGGAAACGAAAATAATGAACAACTGGAAACCAGTGACACCTTCCATACTGGCTTGAGGTCGCCGATCAGTCCGTCAATCCTTGTGAGGGAGGGAGGATGCAGACTTGTAGAAGAAAGGTGTTGAGGATTATCTTGCATTTCATATTATGCGTAATTTCCATGGGTCCCCGCCATTGTGCTATTAACAAACATTCCTGTCAAACTCCTTAAAGATTTCACACTCTATTGGGAATCAATTCCCTTCGTACAATAACCCTGTGGAACCGGATTACCTGCTAGTATACTATATAATAGGTATATGCAAAACACCACCTGACTGTGGAACAGTAAAGCACAGGTCATGTCTTACAACAGCCAAAACTACACAACCTGTGAGCAACAATGGGCTGCCACCCAATACTGTCTTGTCCTGCTACACACCAAACCGGAGGTGGAATGCAGTCGGGAATAAAAATAAAACCAATGAATGGCTCTTCCGACCAAATGAGAGCAACAGCATGACGTAACGTCATGCTGCACATGTGGACATCACCTCAAATGCTCGAGGCTACTGTGGGCACACATGAGAAACTGAGATTTACTGGTCACAAATAAATGGCAGTGGAGTCGCTGACCATGGCTTCACCTTTGGTACGAGCTTCCCCAGGACGGCATTCCACAATCGTGTATTTGTGACCACAAACCAGGTATGGTAACCAATGCAAAACACCCGATTTGGTGGGGTAGGTTCACTCTGACAGATAATGTACGTACATCTGAAAACCAAAAACCCCCCCCCTCACCCCCCAAAACAATAAATAAATAAACCACAGAGCTGGCCTGATCACCAAATTTTGCACACATATTGGTAGTACCCACCAGCATCACGTCATGGTCACAAGGACCCCCCCCCCAACCCTGTGATGGGGGAGGGGACTGGAGACAAGATTTTTTGCCCGATCAAGTACCCAGGGTAAACCCCCAAGCTCGTTTGCGAGGTGGGAGGTATGGGGAAAGACGGCTTGCCAATGCCCCCAAATGGAGTGGATGTTTCTCGTAAAATAGATAGTTAATAAAAATATGGGAACCTCATTGCAGTTTACCACATGCTCACTTTATATGGTACGTAGAGTTCTTGCCAAATAAAGAGCGTGGGGGACTCCCTCCATCCTTCCCAAACAGTTTAGCCTCATTGTATCATTGGGTGCACAGATTCTTAACTTTTCCAGAGAATGCAGAATTTCACAAAAAGCAAGGCATTAATTGAACAGTTTTAATAAAAATTTAAAAGCATGGTGTGGAAGGGGGCACACGGACCATAACCCCACAATCCCAAATTGTGAATCCATGCCTGCTGTGCCTCCCATCCCACAAAGCACCATGATGGCAGTTTACATCACCGTCATCACCATATTGCATCAACTGGCGCTCACCTTTTCGATATCTGCCACTCTGCAGGCCATGTAGGATTGCTGTTAGGGGCCCAATGAATTTCTGCAGGTATTTGTACTGTAGGAACAGATCAAAAATATACATGAAAAGTGCACCGATACCAGAAGATTGAAATTCCTTGAATAACACACACCGACCGTGTAAAGCATCAAGTACAGATTACCTTACGAAAGTGCATTGCGAATTTAAAAGCACAAGATTACAATCATCCTTCGCAGTCATAATGGCTCTTCTGTACACAGTGACCAAACTATGCTTTGTTACTTTCATTTGAAAGATTTATCGAACAATATTATGAATGTCCTTTGTCAACAACAACAACAACAACAAAACAACTTCCAACAAGTCATATCAAACCAGTCCACAAATTATTTTGCGTCTAACTGAAATAAACAATGATCGAGCAACTTCAACTTTCCTTTGAAAGAGGCTCGACTTTGTGCTTTGAGTATAACGTGGTACTACGCTCACCTCCTTGGCCAACAAAAAAGCATTGAGAAACTCGATTCAAAAGGTGGAACAAGCAATACCATGTTGAAAAAGTTCCTCAAACACAGTCCTCGTCATCACAGGAAATATGTTCCGTGGGTCCTTGCATCACAGCCAAGGTAAGTTGGCAGAATATAAAGTGTGGTGCACACCACGTACGATGTTGAGCATTTCTGATTCCCAACAGATTGCCTTAACATGTGGTGGAATGATTGCACATCATCAGTTTCCCATAAAGCAGCGCAGAATGATGAGATAGTAAAGTTTTCAATTTACACCCTTCACCATAAAAAGAACAAACAAAAAGAAAATCCAAACATGTGATTGTTGTTCGTGCGGTATATTTATGGGAGATCTTGGGACACCGATGAGGTGCAGACCTCCGACAGGTATAATTAATAAAATGGCCCATAGGGCCAGGACTTGACGAAATTCAACAAGATAGCGTACCATCGAGAATATTGAGCGATTACACTGAACAACAAATTTCAAAAACATTTTTTTACTGGAGATGTGTAAAGTGATTAAGACTAATTTGGGTACGCTGATTTCAAAAATCATAACCGTTTTGCTGTATCACGTCAGGATTTTCAAGAACAGAAATATTCCCATTGCCTAGAAGTCAGGATTTCAATGAAATTTACATATGTCTTTAACATGTCTATTTCGTACAATTGTTGTTAACTTGTGTTATTTCTTTCTTTCAGATAAAGATGAGTAGGCGTTCCTGTACCAATCATCCTGACAACTTCTGTTATGTCTGTGGTCGGTATACCAAAAAAGATCAACAGCGAAGTATATCTACAGCAGTGAAAATGAAGGCCGCCTACTTTCACTACTTCGGGTGTAAGGTGGGGGACCAAGAACAGAGCTGGGCACCACACATCTGCTGCACAAGTCACACAACCTTGACTCAGTGGTTGGTGGGCAAGCGCGCGAGCATGCCATTTGCAGTGCCCATGATATGGCGTGAGCCGCAGAATCATCATGATGATTGTTATTTCTGCTGCACAAGCATCGCCGGCTTCAACAAGAAGAATAAAGGTCACATCAAGTACGCTGACTGCGTCTCTGCTCGTAAACCTGTGCCTCATGATGACGAGAACCCCGTTCCAAAACCTCCAGCTTATCAGAACATAGCTGTAAGCAGTGGTGAAGAGGATGGTGATGATGAACCTTTTGAACCCGACACTCAAGAACCACACCTTCTGAACCAGGGAGACTTAAATGATCTTGTAAGAGATCTCTCGCTGTCAAAGGCGAAGGCAGAGCTGCTTGGATCAAGGCTGCAGCAGTGGAATCTACTGGAACCTAACACCAAGATATCCTTGTTCAGAGCACGTCACAGAGACATGGCTGAGTTCTTTGAGATGGAAGACACGATGACATTCTGCAGTGACATCAACGGTCTGTTGAAAGAACTTGGGTGTGATCACGATCCTGCAGACTGGCGCCTCTTCATCGACTCGGGGAAGAACAGCTTGAAGGCTGTTTTGCTCCACAATGGCAACGAGAAACCATCAGTCCCACTGGCTCACGCGTTCGGCATGACAGAGACCTATGAGACTATGCGGCAGCTGCTTGATTCCATCAAGTACAATGACTTCAACTGGCACATCTGCGGAGACTTGAAAGTGGTGGCGCTGTTGTTAGGGCTGCAGTCAGGCTACACGAAATACATGTGCTTCCTTTGTCTCTGGGATAGCAGAGACGACAAGAATCACTGGACGAAGAAAGATTGGGAAGAGCGAAAGGAGCATGTACCTGGTCGACACAACGTGAAGCATGTCGCCCTTGTCGACCCAGCCAAGGTTTTCCTTCCACCACTCCACATAAAGCTCGGCTTGATGAAAAGTTTTGTACGGGCAATGGATCTGAATGGGCGTGGGTTTTTATACTTCAAGGAAAAGTTTGGCAACACCTTGTCGGAGGCCAAGATCAAGGCTGGTGTCTTTGTTGGACAGCAAATCCGACAGATTATGAAGGACGAAACTTTTCCGACAACTCTAAACCCCAAAGAGCTGGCAGCGTGGAGGAGCTTCAAAGCTGTGACGGACAACTTCTTGGGGAACGAGTGCGCGGACAACCATGAAGAAATAGTGCAGCAGCTGCTGGAGTCATTCAGGAAACTTGGCTCCAGGATGTCCCTGAAAATCCATTTCCTACACCAGCACCTGAACTTCTTCCCTGACAACTTGGGAGCAGTCTCGGACGAGCACGGCGAGCGATTCCACCAAGAGATTTCACTCATGGAGACGCGTTACCAAGGGCGGCACAACCCGAACATGATGGGCGATTTCTGCTGGTTCCTGCATCGTGAAACTGACACAGAGCAGCACAAACGCAAAGCCAAATGCCTAAAGCATTTTTAATTACATTCTAGTGGAGTTTTTCTGTAATTTCTATAATTTTGAAGCATTCATGATGAAATAAATGAATAAATGAATTTTTGTAAATTTCATTGAAATCCTGACTTCTAGGCAATGGGAATATTTCTGTTACTGAAAATCCTGACGTGATACAGCAAAACGGTTATGATTTTTGAAATCAGCGTACCCAAATTAGTCTAAATCACTTTACACATCTCCAGTAAAAAATTTTTGTTGTTCAGTGTTATAGGTATTTTTGTGGTTAAACATAGTTTTTAGGGTCAACAATAGATTTAGGGTCTAAAATAGTTTTTGTTTTTCTGAATATTTGGTGGCATTATGATTCATAAGTGATCATGACTACCATGAAAAACCGTAGATAGCACTTACCATGTTAAATTAAAATACCTGTCACCTCCGTAATCCGTAACGGATGTGACCAATTTTTAATCCAGTCAAAGATACTCCCCTCCTACGTCCGTGTTTCAAATTTGAAAGGAATCCGTTAAGATTTGGCGGAGAAATGAATTTTTGAAAATCAGCCCATGCTAAAAGATACGGATTTTCGTGATTTTCAGGAACTTTTCCTGACCTTGACATGCCAAAGTTATAGGTAAGGGTTCTATTCTGGTGGCCAATAAGTCCATTGGTGAAGTTCCATGACATTCCGACTCGAAATGCGACCTGTAGAGCGAGACGTACACACAAACAAACTCACAAAGTGAACCGACCAACATACTTGACAAAATCGTAGATTTCGTCAAGTAATAAGCAGTCATAGACTGGTACTTACGAAATCGTCAAGTTGACCTCTGACCTTGTCGAATAAAAGCTCTCTGGAGAAGGTAGCGAGGCAAACCAGATTAGAAGTTTCTACGATGATTCTGTACCAAACCATCAAAAATCGAATGTTTTGGATGTTTGACCTCACCGTGACCTTGACCTTTGACCGATTTTGACCAAAATCTAATCAGCCCTCGCCATCACCCTCCTGAATCACGTGGTGTAATTTGACATTGGTAGCTTCTTCTGTTCTTGAGTTATCATGTTTTGGATGTTTGACCTCACTGTGACCTTGACCTTTGACCGACTTTGACCAAAATCTAATCAGCACTAGCCATCAGCCTCCTGAATCACGTGGTGTAATTTGACATTGGTAGCTTCTTCCGTTCTAGAGGTTTTTTTTGGATGTTTGACCTCACTGTGACCTTGACCTTTGACCTTGACATGCCAAAAGTTATAGGGTTCTATTATGGTGGCCAATAAGTCCATTGGTGAAGGTGCATGACATTCCGACTCGAAATGCGACCTGTAGAGCGAGACGTACACACACACAAACAAACTGAACCGGCCAACATACTTGACAAAATCGTAGATTTCGTCAAGTAATAATTACATGTCCATTTCATTGTGACCTAATCACGTAATGCTGAGTTGTAATGAATGTTTCCACATAGGGATCCAATGTGGAAGTAACAATGTCAAGATGTCCACCTCCGGCAGCAATCACTGTATTGCACTGTGGCAATGACTATCAGCACTCAAATTTGAGCATGGCGAATGGCATTGCACACCTGAATAAGCTCCAGTTCTCGCTCACCAAGGGTACAGTAATGTGACTCTCGGCAAGGCTCGAATGCAACAATGGGATTTAAATTTGGCGAGATGGAAGGGCAGGGTGTTATGACATGAACAAGAATGCTCCTTGTTCGAATGTCCATGTGAGCAAGAGCTTCGTCATGAACAATGAGAATTGCTGGACCTTGTTGCTGAAGGGTAGGCAACACGTGCTGCTTGAAGATCTCGTTAATGTATCGATGAGACGTCAGATTGCCATGGATACGGATAAAGTTTAGTATGAAAATTTTCAGCTTCTTGGACAGAGACCGACCGGGGCACATCACTCATCGAGTCTTCTGGAGACACGTGCGTCATGCACAACCATCATGCCTTTCAAGGAGAAACCTGGATTTGTCACTGAAAATAACAATTTTCCCATTGCCTCCATGTCCATTGGATATGCTGATTTTACCATAGCAAGTGTGCTTTGGAAGCTAAACATTATGAGCACAGATCCTTGTATCACGGAGATGCCTCAAGATGGTGTTGACACTTGTCCTGCGAGGTCCAGGGAATGTGTTTGCAGTACTTTGGGCAGTTTAAAAGACATTGTTGAGATGAGCCATGCAAATGTCATCGGCACTGAGCGGGAATAGTTATCCTGGTACATCCATTTCTTGGCATACATCTGGTTGATCTAGTGGCTCGATAACATGTTGTTGTTCGTCTTTCGGCTGCTCCCGTTTAGGGGTCGCCACAGCGGATCATCTGTGATGATCCGCATCCTGATTTGGCATAGGTTTTACGCCGGGTGCCCTTCCTGACTCAACCCTGGTCGCTTCTTATGACACAGGGATAAGGATTGGGTTTCGCCATGATTCCGGGCTGCCATACACCCTCTCATAGCACAGCCCAGCAAAGAGCTCCCGTCCTCAAGCGATCCTCCAACCCAAGCCTCCGAGTAGCCGGATTACAGGCGCACGCCACTATGCCCGGTCCAGTGGCTCGATAACATCTAAGATCATAAAGTTAAACAGTTAACCTCCTTAATTTAAGGAGCCTTGCAACAAAGCAAATTGAAGATCTTGCTTGAAAGTTTCCAATGATTTGATTACTCTCATTTTCTGACAGATGTTGCATTTTAATGGATTGTTAAAGAATGTAATCAGCGAGTTTTTTTTTTTTGAATGACCCACATACTGGTGTCTCGGAAACATTACTTCACATTTGCTCAGAAGCCTCGTGCCACCTCTAAAAACTTAAGGGTGCTGAACGTTGAACGTGCTGAACAATTATTGCATGAGGAAACTTTCAATCTGGTCTTCTATGCATCTCATGTCAAAAAGGCAATTGGACTATCGATAGAACAATTACATTATCAATTTGACATACTGTTGGACTCTGCTATTCGCAGACACTGCGGAGTCGTCATTTACAAAATGGGATCTCCTTCGACATTCACGGCCCTGTGCTTCGAGCATTCGCGGACGAAAAAAGAAACTTCCATGAGCTGTGCACATAAAACAGTTCTAAAACATATCTTCCACCAGGCATGTTACAAGCAAGCTGTATGCACATACAATACAGTACTGTACACAAAAACTCATCTTCCATAAACCACGAACATAAGAGTTCTAACAGAAAATCTTCTACCAGGCAAGATGTAACCCAGCAGCACAGCTTGTTCCACCATTCCACTAAAAGGACAATTCACTGCATCTATGATGAGCTGCTGAAGATGTATCACTCCTCTCCCACGAGGTACACAGTTAAAATGAAAAACATCAGCACAGATAAGTGCATAGGTAATTAAACCGCTTCACGGAATCTATGGTGAGCTCCAGAAGATGATTCCCTCCCCCTCTCACGAGTTGCACCATAAAAATGCTTTGTCCCATCTGACACCTGCTGAATAAAATGTGAACATGATGCTCACACAATTAAAACGCTTCTCGACAATGAGTCAGGCACAAGCCGAGTTCATCTGGTAAAATGTTATTGCAGTACTCTACTCTGAGGTTCGGAGACCGGATAATGGTGAGATAATGGCAGATGGTTACACCCGCTATTGGTCTGGATGCTCTGCTGGTTACCATGCCGAAGGAGTTCCGGTTGCTGTGTCCAAGAAGCTGACTGCAATGATAATTGAGGTAACACCGGTCAACGAGCGTATGAGACGAAGGATTCGTCACTCCTTGGGTGTCGTTTCCCTGGTCTCTGTATATGCTTCGACTGAGGCGAGTGATCTCACAATGAAGGATGCATTGTATGCTCAATTCTTTGGTGGATCAGTGCCCCAGGCGAGATACTCTTCCAGTGTTGGGGGATTTCAATGCATCGACTGGAACTGATAGGGATGGTTATGAGATGTGTTGGTCCCCATGGGTCTGGAACTGTGAACCAGAATAGCACAAAGTTCCTTGACTTTGCAAGAAGTCATGGACTTAGGGTGGCTGGTTCATCGTTTCAGCGCCCACAGGTTCATCACTTGACTTGTAAGGCAAACGCTGGTGGTGAGGCAAATGAGATTGACCATCTGCTCGTTGATGGTCACTGGAGTACGATCCAGAACTGCAGGGTCTACTGGAGTGCTCAATTCCTCAGTAAAGGACCACAGGCTTGTGGTAGCAACTCTGCAGTTGCAGCTTAAGTTAAATCCGGGAGAAAGGTATCATCCCAGCCTCGGCTGGATGTTGGAAAGATCAAGAAAGAGAGAGTAGCTGAGGAGTTTGTGAACAGCTGAGTGGGGATTTGGAGGGGTGCTTTGGGGAATCCTAAAGAGTTGAGGAGTGCCTTCAAGACCACCATCCTTGATGTTACCATAGGGAGAAGAAGAATTTCTCAAGGGACACTGGATACCATTGAGCAGAGTCGCAGGGCCAGGATTAATGGCAGAGCTGTGCTGTTCAGGGAGTTGAGGCGTAAAACTGTATGTGTAAAACTGAGGGTGGACAAGGAGGCCCATGTGTGAGGAATCTGTGAGGACGTAGAAAGTCACCTGTGGTCGAGTGATTCTCCTCCTGCTACCAGGGGAATTCACGCATTGCGTTCCTCTTAGCCCGTCCCTCTGTGCACTGCAGTTGGAGCAGAGGGTGGTGGGCTCTTGAGAGAGGAGTCCGAAGTGAAGGCTCGCTGGGCCGGTTACTT
>NC_140971.1:26289329-26519329 GCF_056783735.1 Eptatretus burgeri
GGCTGCGCGGCTTCGAGGTGGGGCAGCGGGTGATGGTACGCGATTATTTCCACGGTTCCAAATGGGTGCCGGCGGTGGTCTCTGTGGTGCTAGGGCCGGCGAATTGCATGGTGCGGACTGATGGTGGGGATGTGTGGAAGCGGCACGTGGACCAGATGCATGATCGCTGTTCAGCGTCACCCCCCCCCACACCTCCCCGAGCCGGACGTTGCGGGGCCCCCACCGGTAGTCTCGCCGGCACCTGACGTTGTATCGCCGGGACTGGCTGGGCCGGCGCCGAGGGGGTCTTCGCCTGATGCCGTCCTACCCGGGGACGTCGAGCAGGCTGGGCAGTCGGGGGTAGCTGGTGTTGCGGAAAGTGCGAGTCCGGCGAGGGTGTCACCTCGACCGAGCCGGGAGGCATCTGAGCCTGGAGTGTCTGGTGGCGCTGCCCGTCCGAGGCGGGTCAGGGTGCGGCCGCGGTACTTGGAGGATTATGAGTGTTGATGGGTTTCCGATGGTCATGTTGTGATTATCCGTTCGTTATGTGACGGGTCATTTTACGGGGGGAGGAGTGTGCTGTGTCACGTGATGGGGTTTTCGTATATCATGCCTCGCCCGCTAGGGGTGGTAAGACTGTGCTTCTGGTCGCACAATAAAGCGGAGTAGATGGCGGCCCGCGTGCTTCTTGCGTCCCACCGCACCTAGTACACACTATTACCGACATAATCTGTGAGCATCAGCTGTGGCTGTATGGACATGTGGCTCGTTTTTCTGATGCTGATCCTGCTCACCAGATTCTCTCAGTGAGGGAGTCTCGTGAGTAGAGGAGGCCAATAGGCCGACCACATGCCTTGTGGTTGCAGGAGGTTGATCGGCATCTCAAGGAGATATGGGGGTGGGCCAGGCATCTGCCTGGGGGATGGCCAGATGGAGGCCTCTGGAGTAGTGAGAGAAAGTGGATACAGTGACGCGCTGCTCCAGTGCATGCTCCCAGACCTGATCTGATATTATATTATCATGTACTCTAATATTCACTTACCACAAAGAAAATTCGTGGGAAACAGTTTGTGTTTGTTCGTGAAGTAAACAATGATAAATAGTTGAAGTAATCAACGTTTTTTGAATGCAAATTCCAAGAAACCACAATAAAAGTTGCAAATTAGTGAATACTAGTAAATACCAGCCATCGCTTTGCCGATGGGGAAACAAAAATGGAGGAGAAAAAAAAGAGAGAAAAAAAAGAGGAAAGAAAGAGGAAAAAGAGAGAGAGAGGGGAAAAAGAGAGAGAGAGGAAAAAAGAGAGAGAGAAAGAGGTGGGGAAGTGAGGAGGGAGGGGGAAGGGAAGGGAAGGGAAGGCTGTGTGAGGAGAGGAAGACTGTGTGAGGTGAGACATGCGGTGGAGCATTGATTGACAACATCTCATCAAAATGATTCTGCAGAGAATAACAGTGAAGATGGAAACAAAATAACGTCTGAAATCCATTTTCTACCGGTCATACTATAAATACCATCCAGAGACAAACATCGCCTGAACACGTCCGACTGGGAGACAGACACACAGACACACACGGGAGGGGAGAGAAATATGTGGGAGGGTGCTGCACTATACTAGGAGGGGGTGGAGCAAGGATGTGACAGACAGACAGAGACAGAGTGAGAGATGGGGGTGGGAGAGGAGTTAGCAGAGAAAGTGTTATGCTTTACGAACAACACACATCGATATCAGCAATTCTTTGGGAATCGGTATATTGGAGTCAGTGCGATGACTGACTACAGTATGTCCTGTATACAACCCAAAAACCTGGAGTAGCTTTCACCCTTGTTTTGGGGGGATGTCAACAAACAAATTATAAAAATAATGTTGCATTATAGACATTTCAAGGTTGCGTTCACAAACATTAATCTTCATAAACAGCTGCGTGTGACAGGTGGAGGAAAAATATATATATATATATATATATATATATATATATATATATATATATATATATATATATATATATATATATATATATATATATATATATATATATATATATATATATATATATATAATAAATAAAAGAAAGCCTGGTGTTGGCACAGTGGTTAGAGCAGCAGCTTGGGATCCAAAAGGTCCTGAGTTCAAGCCCCGTTGGGCCACTGAATTAATACACCAGGGGGTTGACTCAGCCTGTCATCCTTCCGAGGTCGGCGAAATGAGTACCAGTGTACTGGGCCGGTGTATACCCTGGTTAAAATAGGTGTACCATATCCCTGTGTCGTAAGAGGCGACCAGGGTTGCGTCAGGAAGGGCATCCGGCGTAAAACATGTGCCAAATCACTATGCGGATCATACGGATGATCCGCTGTGGCGACCCCTATTGGGAGCAGCCGAAAGAAGAAGAAGAAGATATATATAAATAAAAGAATAAAATGACCGTTTTTACAGCCATTTTTCCCTGCTGTGCAGGGGTTAGGCTGTTTCTTGAGGCAATGTTTTATGGCCGGATGCCCTTCCTGACGCCAACCCTGGTCGCCTCTTACGACACACAGGGATATGGTACACCTATTCTAACCGGGGCATACACCGGGACCAGTACACTGGTACTCACTTCGCCGACCTCAGATGGATGACAGGCTGAGTCAACCCCCTGGTGTTAATTCAGCAGCCAACGGGGCTTGAACTCAGGACCCTGGGATCCCAAGCCGCCACCCTAACCACTAAGCCAACACCAGGCTATATATATATATATATATATATATACACATACATACATATATATGGCTCGGTAATTTAGAAAACACACAAATGTCTCGGAAATTGGGTGGTATGAAATCTATTTTGCTTTGAAACACACAGAGAAATCACATAACCTTTCTAAAGCACACTCAGTTCATATAAAATAACCAATTGTTTTAGAAACAGTCACGAGGACAAAGGAAAACATGATCGCTTGCATGCTACCCAGGTTAAAAGTTAAAACCTCCACCACCCACCATAATCATCTTCCAAAGACATGGGATGAAAGTTTGCCACCACAGCACCCGTAACCAAGCATGCAGGCATGTACACACATCCACACAGAATCCTTTTACAGATCCAAATCTACCCATATGTACCTCTACCTTGTATCAACTGCCGACAGTACATCCCGATTGGGACACAAACTGCATCGCTATTGACTGTACGGTGCTTGGCAAGTAGCTTAAGCACTCAAGAAAGTTCTCCAATTAAATGGTTGATAAGGAACGACTGGCTTGGCAAGCTGATTGGTCATGGCAGATACCCACACAAAACTAAACATTGCCGGTTTGTTAACATTTTCAGATTTCAAGTTATTTCATCCACATGATCCGATCATCCAAACTCAAATTATATTTCGATGATATACTTGAATTTGTCCATAAGAGTAGATCGTGGAAAGATCGCATCATATAATGCATGAAATCGCTCTAAGCTCCTAATTTGAAAACTATAGTACTTACAAAAGCAATGTACACAGAGATTCGTAGTTATGTGGATGAGGGGTTCCATGATATCAGTGAGAAAAATGGAGGGGGGGGGGAAACAACTTTTTTTGAGCATTTTATCGTTAACCAAAAACCCAATTTTCACGAATGCACTCCCTTGGAGTTCCCTTCGTATGCATGCAAAGTTTCAGGCTGCTGGGTTTCATGGTTTTGGTCGTTATGGAGGAGACACACTGACAATTAGTATGGATGTGAAATCAGTTTTCATCAGCTCGTTCCCTTGCATCTGAGAGTGGGTTCAAAATGACACCAAGGAAGCGACTTTCAACAGAACAGTGTGAAGATCCAAACTCTGCGATAAGGGCACTACGAATAAAATAGCATAAAAGCTGAAGATTTCCTCGAATGGTGTGAGGTACACTCTGCAACGCCTGAAGGAAACTGGCTTCGAGACAAGGAAAGGCCAGAATAACCTCCCCAAGGAAAGACGGGCACTTGAAGTTTAATCAGTTTACACGATGGAAGAAAATCAAGTCAGCAGCGAAGAAATGAAATGAGAACAGGCCTGAACATCAACATCTTGTCCAGCACTGTGCAGAGAAGGCCGATTGCAGCATGTCTCCATGGCAGAGATGCAGCAAAGAAACCACCGCTGAAACTCAGATCAAGTTGAAAACACGGAAATTTGTAAAGAATCACCAAGATTGGGTGAATGAACAATGGAATCGGGTATTCTGGTTTAACGAATCGAAGTTTGAACTTCTTGAATCAGAGATGCCAGCTCGTCCACTGAAGATCTGGAGAACATTCTGACACACAATGTTTGCAGCCTATTGTTAAACACAGGGGAGGCTCTGTGTCTGGGGTTGTATCTCAGCTTTTGGTGAAGGACAACTTGTTAAAAACAATTGCACGCTAACAAAAAAAAAAGAAGTACAAACAGATACTGCAGCGCCATGCAGTTCCTCGTAGAAATCGTTGAATCAGATGAGGATTCATTTTCAAACAAGAAAATAATCCAAAACACTTCCAATATAGTAAAACAGTATTTGGAGAACAAGGTTACAGCTGGTAGGCTACACGTATTAGAATGGCCATCCTAGAGTCCAGATACGAGTCTCATATGTTGAGGCCATATGGCATTACTTGGAAACAGGAGAACAATAAGAACCCAACTACCCTTACAGAACTGTGGAATGTATGACAGGATATTTGGAACAATATTCTTGCAAGTGTGCTTGTCGAATAACAGAAAGCATGGGTCAAAGAATGATAGCACTTGAGAATGCAAAGGGCAGACAAAGTATTCCCTGATTCTATTAAAAAAAAATTTTTTAAATCACAGTTCTCTTCATTTACTTAAGCAGTTTGGTTCAGGCACATTTATAAAGGCTGGTAATTTACAATAATAAACACATCGATTTTGATGATCACTGATAACATTTACAAATAGACCCATCACTGATAACTTGATGAATTTACCCAAGAGTATGAATATTGTCACAGCGCTGGTGGTCCAGGTTAAACCCCCGACCCAAACTGTGGTGACGGGCGGTATCGCCACCAGCCCAGATGGTCGAATTTCTCCCTTGGAGGCCTATAGCCGAGATTCTCAGAGATTAATGCGTGGATGCGGGAAAACAGTTAAGCGCTGCACCAGAACAGCACAAGGGGGTTTATTCTCAAACTCCATGACAAGTACACGGAAACAGCAACTTTAAATGAACACATTTAATGAAAATAGACAAATATTTACAAAGCACAATAATCAGAATACAGCAATACGTGAAGTAAACTAAAGTGCAAGTCGAGGGACCCACACATACACACCCACACACACACACACACACACACACACACACACACACACACACACACACACACACACACACACACACACACACACACACACACACACACACACACACACACACACACACACACACACACTAAAAGAAAATCCCTCCTTTATTCTGGCACTTAGCTTTGTCCAGAGATGGTCTTTGTGGAACTTGGAATCGAGGCGCTACTATTTGCACGTGCAGATGTGCGCAAAATGGTGCCAAGTCGCTCTCTCGCAGCAGGACAAACATACGTCAGGCAATTCATGAGCGGTATTCAACACCAAGGCTCAGAGACCCCGTGCAGCTGATTTATGCGTCGATAGTTTTCACCGACTTGCTATTTGACATACACAAGGCTCGGAGTCCGCTCCTCATGACCCAACCAAGAGCCAAAGGCCAGCTTCTTGCTTCACCACAGGAGCCAGATAATTAATTTAATTTTTTTTTTTAACGTCTCAGCACGAATACAAGAATCGTGCAGTCTTCATGTGTTGAAGGAAAGCCAGCCGTAAAGCCCTGCTCTTATAGGCCATCTCGTAGCTACGCTCTCTCTCGACCACGTGCACCCCTCACTCCACGCTCAACCATTCCTCCTCACAATGACCTTGTACGTGGGCTCTCCCAATCTCTCAACCCTGACTGATGTCACCCCAAACCCCCGTTTCCTCCTCGGGGGCGTGGCTTGCTCACATGAAACCCGGGAAGGAGGGACTTCTGCCCGATTGTAGTTGTTTTAGGGATGCGTTCCCACCATAATTGCCGATCTTGGACTATAAAATGTTGCGAAAGTTCACGGGGGGGGGGGGGGGGGGTGATTACATACTGGGGGAATTATCCATAATCCCAATCTAATTAACACGGCACCACCCCGTGTGGTAATAAGTAACACTTAAGCTCACAGTTTCCCGATGCAATTACATTGAGATGTCTCCTACAAGTCCATGGACCAAACAACTCCATTCAATCCTAACTATCCTATTAAATTCCTTCATCTACCCCCAAAACCATAACAATATCATTGGAATAAGCCAAGTTTTGCACAGTACTGTGTGCAAGTATGTATGTTTGTATGTCATCAGAACTTACATCATCTGTTGTGGTATAATTATCCTGCCTTGTTGGAAAGCCACTGATGTTGAGGATGGGCTGCTCATCCTGCCATGCTGTAACAGTCTCCTTGACAAACTCCATTATCTGCAAAAAAAAAATGCCCCTTTACAAAAACTCCACAATGAGGTATTACAAAATGCTTGTACATCAATGGTGAAAACTCAACAAAGGACCAACAAACCTGAGAAACAGCATTACTGCATGTATAACGTGGAGGGTTGTAGACAGATGAGAATTTGAAATCCCCTCCCCCCCCCCCCCCGCCCAACCCATATGAGGGTTCATTTAAATAATGAGCAATGATAGATGAATGCTAGCTGGTCTAAAAGATGCATCGAGAATGCACTTCACATGACTCTAGTGCAGCCACAATTGAAATGAGGTCTTCTCAAAGAGATGACGTAGTGGGATGAGGATTACTAAAGAGGGTGAATAACAATAAAGATGGAACTTCACGATTATACCAAATTAAATAAGATTTAAAGTCACTTGTTATGTAATTAAAGTTAGAAATGTTCATGATTTTTTTTTTTAATGCATTTCTCAGTGTTTGTAGTTTTTTTTTATTTAATTTTTTTTTGTTGTTGTATGGTAGTAGGTTAGTAGGAGCACATCAGTTTGATGTTAGGGGTTTTTTATTTTGTTCTTTACCGTTATGCATAATTGCTACATTTCCAGTTTCGGGAAGTGTTTTGTAAGCTAGCATTCATTGTATTGTTCTCGAGAAAGCATGAGTTCATAACCTGTCATGTTCTCTTGGTGGAATTATCATAGCATTTCCATTCTGAAAGTAATCGTTCAACAATGGCTCACTTTATTTTGGTGGAAATTGAATCCGACTCTCATCTTCATTGTGAGGTTGGCAGGTCTCCACAAACCACATCGACAAACGATGTGATGTAAAACTCCTCTAGATGGCTCATCATTGATATTGTTACGGATCTGGAAACCATTTGCATTCAACATACAGATGTCCCAAAAGTCAGTTATGTCCTTAAGTATGTGTGTAGTCAGATCCCTTTCCTTTTGTCTAGTGGGAGAATCAAAGGCGTGCATTGCGATTTCTTTTAGTTAGGTTATTACATCTAACAATCATCCCATCTGCATGACCCCTCGGCCCATTATGATCCACGGTACCATCGCGCTTGCAGCCCTCGATTCGCGGGCCACAGTGCACCTTTGCCTGAGACGGATTCCCGAGGATGTTCGAGGCAGTTTCACCACCACGACCTTTCTCGAACACACGCGGAGGGGAGGGTCGGCTTTCTCCAAACAAGGCCGAAACCCCGCCCCAGAAAGGAATGCCGTGGGACCCTGTCCAATCAAAGGCAGACAGTGAGGTGTGTTCACAAAGGCCCCTTCCCCGCTGAGGGAGGTCCATAAATTCCCGAGCTCTCTCTGAGAGCAGAGTTTTGGTGGGTTTTTGCCGTCACAAGGATTGAGCAGAAGGTCGTCGAGGTGGTGAACACGTCTCTGCTGGCCCTCTACAAGGAAGGAAAGAGCGACCCTGACCCCCCTCCGTGGACCCCGGCCATTCACCACCCAAGCCCTGCCACGAACCTCGAGTCCCACACGTGCGACTGGGGACCAAACCAGCGACCATTGTCAGGTGCCGCAGAATGGAGTTCCCCCTTTCTCCAGGTACCTATCCGAACTCTGACCCTCAGCTTGTCTCTCTCCTCGGCTGTGAGGGTCCAATAAAGAACTCTGGGTTTCTTTTCATTTGTGTGTGTGTGCGTCTGCATGTGAGGCCCGTCTGGTAAGTAGAATTGAATAAGTGTGTTTGGAACATTGGAAATACTGCTTGCATATTCGCGTAAGTCTTGCCTTTGTCTTTTACTGTAAATAAAACTTGTTATAAATGTCCCCAGTTCGTTTCTGTCCTTTCTTGAATTGGTCCAGCATGGTTCGGATCTGAGTTTAGGTGGGATTTTATCCCCGGTAATCGGACAATTGTGGCTGTGACATCCTGGGCAGGCATGCTCGACTGCATCCGAGCCGGAAAGGTGGGTGGCAGAGTGGTAGTCGGTAGGTGTAATTTTACCGCTGCCGGTTGAGTGAATCCGGTTCGGCCAGGCATTCCAAGGGCGTGGATCCCCGGCAGCCGAGACCACATGGTTACTTAGGTACATTGGATCGAGACAAAATAACCCTATGCCACGCGGTTGAAATATTGGCAATCACGGTCGGTTAAACGACCCGCCGGCTCATGGAGTTATCCGAGCGACGGCCTACAATTCCAGGGAGTTTGGTGGGAGACGATGCAAGCTTTCCCCACCTTGTGGTCGTTCTCGCCACCAACCCCCAGCCCACAACAATATAAACAGTTTCTAGAGGAATGTCATAATGCTCCTTCTATGTACTTTGACATTTTTCTATTGCTTCAAGAAGTATTACGATACTGCAAATTATAATTTTAGAAACTCTGGTTTCATGCTCTCAACGTTGAGCTTGGATTACTACAAGTCACTGTTAATAAGCTTATCTGCCTATTCTCTCCATCCCCCACATTCAGAATATCGCTCCAAGGCTCAGAGTACAGACTCAAATATTTGAATAAAATATTCCAATTCCCAAACACCCCAAGGGCTCCCAGACTACAAACGGAGAGTTTTTTTTTTAATATTGCTGTTCACTTTTGAAGCAAAAATTAAAGGTTCCTGGTTACAATTCAGGATGGTAAGATGGCCAAGACTCTCCTCTACGCTGTCTAGCCTTGGTTTGAACCCAGACCCAGCTATAAACTGTCATCCCAGTGTTTGACATGCAGGACGATTCATCGATGTGCGAGTGCGCCATCCCTCCGATGGACGTTAAACTGGGTACGGCATCTGTCAGCATTAATTGGTGGACAATAAAGATCCCACGGTGTCCTTTGCTCAGAGTAGGTGACCTATCGCCGGCACCCTGAACAAATTTCAAATTCCTGCCATAACTACTTCTAGGGAAGGCAATGGCAAACCACCCAGTATAACCATTGCCAAGAAACTACTTCGGCAGCACCAGCGCTCTGTAACAGAGTATGGTACATCAGAATTAAAATACAATTCTAACCTAATCCACCTTACACACCTGCACAATACCAGGACACAAAATAAATTGATCAATTGATTACTGGAGAATCCTTACAAATTTTTTTAAAGTCACTCTTGCAAGGTGAATGCTATTTTATTATTTAAGGGAAGTGTGAGCAAGTCCTCAGGTGAACAAAATCTTGTCGATGAAAAACTCAACCACACACACAATTTCGATGAAACTTGACCAAAACTTCATCACCCACCCGTGATGTACCAAAGTTTGTTCACGCCAAAAACAAATGAATAATCCAAAGGTATTTACTTTCTTCTCCGTTGCATATTTTGTGGGTTATCCACGCCTACCAGTGGTTCCCTTGTTTTCTTATCCAGCCACCACCAGATTTGGGTATTGGCCCTATTTTTGGTATTTGGGTTGTTTTGAAGATGGCATCTGTTGAGGTAATGCATGTATAACTATTTATGAAGGGGCCATGCATCCCCCCCCCCATCCCCCCTTTCCCTGAAGTGGTACAATCATGGGGAGCATAACTTAAGTTAACGGAATGTTTACTATGTTTCATGAAGAGTTTGGTCTGCATCTGGCTGTCAGTTTCTGAGAAGATTTTAAAATTAATTACCTGAATTTGAAGGGGAACCCCCCTTTTCAGCCTCTTATAGGGGGCAGATCCAAATGGGGAGCACAACCCAATGAGACCTTTCTGTTCTGATACATTGTAAAAAATTTGGTCCAAAAATCGGCCATCTAGTTTGCGAGGAAAATAAGTTTTAGTGAATATGAGGGATTCGGGGAGGGAGGACATGGGCCCCCATTCCAGAGAAGACACGACCATGGGGAACACAACTTAAGCTTAGGTCATGGTCACGATGCCCAATGGCCAGTTTGGTCTGGATCCAGTTGTCAGTTTCTGAGAAGAATTTTGAATAAAATACCAATATTTGGGGGCAAAACCTCACTTTCATCCCCTTTAAAATGGGTGGCTCCAGATGGGAAGCACCTCCATGAGACCTTACTGTCCTGATGCATTGCATCAAATTTGGTCTGTATCGCTCAGGTAGTTGTGGAAAAGAAGATGTTTCAGTGAAAATGAGGGAATTGGGGAGAACCCTGTGCCCCCCCCCCCTTCCAGGGGAGATTTGGCCATGAGAAGCACAACTTAAGGTTAGGACATGGTCCTGATGACTTGTGGTGAGTTTGGTATGGTTTTGTCTGGCGGTTTCTGAGAAGATTTTTGAATAAAATACCAACTTTGGGCAAAATGCCTTCTCCCCTCCTTCATAAGGGGTACATCCGGAATGGGAGTACAACCCCACAAGACCTTGTTGTCCTGATGCATCGTACCAAATTTGGTCCATAATCGGTCAGGTAGTTTGTGAGAACATGTTTGAATCAAATGTCAACACA
Organism: Eptatretus burgeri; assembly: GCF_056783735.1. Taxonomy (NCBI): domain Eukaryota; kingdom Metazoa; phylum Chordata; class Myxini; order Myxiniformes; family Myxinidae; genus Eptatretus; species Eptatretus burgeri. The sequence continues at coordinate 26,300,159 of NC_140971.1, forward strand.
TGTATGTATGGACGGCCTGCCGGACACTGGGACCCACTCTTAGCTTATTTCAGAGAAATAACCTAATGAGTCGTCCCAAGTGGGACAGAAACTCATCTCCCGATGGAGGGCGGTCAGAGTCGGGTTTGCATTAGGTGGTAAAGAGGATCTTATGGGTCTTAGGGTTTTCAATAGTATGCAATTAATAACCTACTCAGGTTCTGTGCAGACAAACAAACGGACCCAATTGTCAGACTCTCCTCTGGTGTGGGTAATTAAGAGGTTTAATTTAAACTACAATTAAATATCTCTTGAAATGACAGAATCTCATGATACGTGATGGACATAAACAGATTACATTTTGAGTTAATTGGCTAATTATCTCAACACCTGTACGGAAATTAAGAGCTGCATTAGTCTTTGCACATCGTCATCATGCTGAGTTTCATAACAATCTGTGGAGCTACCTTGGAGGAGTCAGAGGGGGCGGTGGAGAACGAAGAAAATAAATGTCAATGGACCCACTGCCGGACTGACTGAAGGACATTGTTATGGCTTTAATATCTCTTCTCGACTTGGTTTACAAGAGCTCAAATATAAATAAATATAAACTACACTGACAAATAGAACGCCCTTAAATGTCTTCTCATAATAGAGAAGAATTTTTTTCAATCACCAATTCATGGTAGAATGGTCTTTAACTGAACAAGCATTTTTGAGGTGGTATGTATGGATAAACTATATAGCACCTTCAAAGTTAAAGATCATATCTTGTTATCCCCACACTTGGAAAAGAAAAGGAAAGAAAAAATAAAATAAAATAAAAAAAAGAAAGGGGAGGGGGGGGGAATGGGACCAATGGACCTGAAGTTAATCTGGGTCCTGGCCTAATGTTGTGACCAAAATTTGGTAATATTCTGACTGGTGGGTCTGGAGACGAAGAGTTTTGAAGGAATTTTCCAAGTCGGCCATTTTGACCCACTTCGAGTCATGTGACCGGAACGAGCTTTGCAATTCTTGTTACCAGTCACGAGAGGAACGGTTCTGCAAAATTTCTGCCAGATCAGCCCAGCGGTTTGGCTGGAGAAGTCAAAAAAGGAGACGGACGGACGATGCGCGATGACAATGCCTTATCTGGAATGTTAATTCCAGATAAGCAAAACACAGAATGATGTAATCGTATTGTAATGCTGCATATGTCTGTATGTCTGTCTCACGATATCCTAAAGTGTTTTGCAGAAATTCACCATAGTGGTATTTCTGATCCCCATATGGTAGGAAGGTGTGAGAGCAGTATCATTTATGGCTCTACCCATCAGGTGGGGTCAAAAGGTCAAGTCCTCACAAATTACACTCTCACTATCTCTCTCCAAAAGTAGCATCTGGCAATGCAACCCCCCCTCCCCCCGCCCCAAAAATTATCTCCGAAACTAGGCAAGCTTTTTGAATTCTGTTTGCGGGAATCGAACAGGGCATTAGCAGAGATTAATTACCGCACATATGATACATCACTATGACGTCATATCAATTTTTATGACGTCATTCCTATTTTTTGTTTCACAGCCTACAATTTTCATCGAAACTTCCTGAAACTTGGAGTATATATGTAAAAATACCCTGTGCAGACATTAACCATCTCCGATTTTGAAAATTCCTCCTAGAAAAAAGTTATGACATCAAAATATCTCTGTTAATGGAAATCGCCTAAAAAATTATCTCCGAAACTAGGCAAGCTTTTTGAATTCTGTTTGCGGGAATCGAACAGGGCATTAGCAGAGATTAATTACCGCACATATGATACATCACTATGACGTCATATCAATTTTTATGACGTCATTCCTATTTTTTGACATTTTTTGTTTCACAGCCTACAGTTTTCATCGAAACTTGGCGTATATATGTAAAAATACTCTGCGCAGACAGTAACCATCTCCGATTTTGGAAATTCTTCCTAGAAAAAAAAGTTATGACGTCAAAATATCTCCTCGAATGGAAATCGCCTGTACCATTATCTCCGAAATTCGGCAAGCTGTTTGAAGTTTGTTTGCGGGAATCAAGCCGGGCATTAGCACAGATAATTTATCGCAAACCTGATACATCCCAATGACGTCATATTCGTTTTTATGATGTCATCATTAAGAGGATGAAGATCTTAGCTCCTTCGAGCTTGTTAAAAAAATCCCTTCTTCCAAATTTTCATTTTCCCTCCTGAGTTTCCTTCTGTATCCATCTTGTCCATCCCATGCATCCTCTCCTGCCCCCATTCCACCCCACACCCATTGTTTGTCAACTTCCCCCTCTGTTCGATTTGTCGTGATCAGTTCAGTTACTTGCACTAGCTCCACCACAAGCCTCGACTACATATACAAAAAAAAAAGTATATGGAACTTTTTTGGTGGGATTTGACCTCTGGTTCATGTGCCATGGGATGGAGACAGTCACAGGGGTCAAAAAGAAAATAAAAAATAATTTTAAACTTGAAATTTGATCATTCCTGGTGGAACTTTTTGCCATCTTTCAACTTGCTTCAGGTGGGAAGCATGGGGATTTGCGACGGCATGCCATCGATTTCGCTCTGGTTTATTTTGAGAACATTATCCAAATATTTGTTTGAATAGGGAAAGAATAAAAAAACAATATATATATATATATATATATATATATATATATATATATATTTTAATGCCAAAGACAGCATCTGGGATGCTGAATGCGACAATGCTGACGTCATGCATGACGATAATACTGCAACAACAACCCGATCGAGTTAGGAGGTGCAAGATTATGTATATATACATATACATATACACATCTATCGTTAAAACAGTGATGAGTGATCCAAGGCTAATGGTATAGCATATGCACATCACATGATGCAGGACAAGGACACTTTCAGACAATGGACAAACATACAACATGGTATGAGGGATTTGAACCCAGACTCTCGGACACATCACGAGTTCCAAAAGGAAAACGAGTTTGTTGAAACACCCAAGGTGTGTGTGTGTGTGTGTGTGTGTGTGTGTGTGTGTGTGTGTGTGTGTGTGTGTGTGTGTGTGTGTGTGTGTGTGTGTGTGTGTGTGTGTGTGTGTTTATATATGTACACCTGTGACCGTGATAAGATAAGCGAATCAGTTGGAGAGGAGAATAGTTAGGATGGAGAAACCTCATCATCTGCTCCTTTTTAACGGCGAATAGCGATGATGTGAAAAATTTAAACTTTAAGAGGAAAGGTGAAGGTGAACCTGGATCACTTGGCACGGAATGCATCCACACAGCAGGGAAAAGGGATGTACCTCATGAACCCTTACAAACCACTTCGGCTTGAACAGACAAACCAATCAGTACAATAAACAAATCGCACACACATGACACAGCGAGACCCATAATAATCGCACACACACTCACGACACAGAGAGACCCATGATAATCACACACACATGACACAACGAGACCCATGATAATCGCACACACGACACAACGAGACCCATGATAATCGCACACACATGACACAGTGAGACCCATGATAATGGCACACACATGACACGAGACCCATGATAATCGCACACACATAACACGGCGAGACCCATGATAATCGCACACACATAACACGGCGAGACCCATGATAATCGCACACACATGACACAGCGAGACCCATGATAATCGCACACACATGACACAGCGAGACCCATAATAATCGCACACACACACACGACACAGAGAGACCCATGATAATCACACACACATGACACAACGAGACCCATGATAATCGCACACACGACACGAGACCCATGATAATCGCACACACATGACACAGTGAGACCCATGATAATGGCACACACATGACACGAGACCCATGATAATCGCACACACATAACACGGCGAGACCCATGATAATCGCACACACATAACACGGCGAGACCCATGATAATCGCACACACATGACACAGCGAGACCCATGATAATCGCACACACATGACACAGCGAGACCCATAATAATCGCACACACACACACGACACAGAGAGACCCATGATAATCACACACACATGACACAACGAGACCCATGATAATCGCACACACGACACAACGAGACCCATGATAATCGCACACACATGACACAGTGAGACCCATGATAATGGCACACACATGACACGAGACCCATGATAATCGCACACACATAACACGGCGAGACCCATGATAATCGCACACACATAACACGGCGAGACCCATGATAATCGCACACACATGACACAGCGAGACCCATGATAATCGCACACACATGACACAGCGAGACCCATGATAATCACACACACGACACAGCAAGACCCATGATAATCGCACACACATGACACGAGACCCATGATCACACACACGACAGTGAGACCCATGATAATCACAGACACGACACAGAGAGACCAATGATAATCGCACACACATGACACGGCGAGACCCGATGGACCCCAAATCCATATTACAGACCCTTACCAGCTCAATGCTGAACTCCTGCAGCTCCCACCTCTCACTGACGCACACCTCCGAATGAGGCACGACCCGGCTGTCTGGGTGGGAGCAACCCTCAAGGGATCTTTTCGCACACTCCCTCTCCACGCCGGCCAATCAGCGATAACGCCTCGCAATACAGACGATCCCAAAAGGGGGAGACGGAGTGGGCGTGGTCAAAATTGACGAATAACGTGGATGTGATTTAAACACTGCGAACGGTCATCGAATGTCGGGCGAGCTCCGATTGGCTCGTTACGCTGACAGAAAGTCCACGTGTTCAAAGCGGTGTTGCACGTGTCGTGGGTGGCCATTAAAAATAGGCGTCGTGATGTTTTGTGTGTTTTTTTTTTTTTTAAGCGCATGCACGAACAATGTTGATGTACGATTCATGGCGTTTGCGGAGCGTCCTGGAAACAGAGTTTAAAACCACATTCGGAGCTCCTTGCCAGGTATGGAGGTGTACCTGTGGAGGGATGACCAAGTGGTGCCGAGTCCATGAGCCGTTGGTGGTGCCCACCTTTTGGCCAAAACCAACCACCATCGTTGCTCTCCTGCATATCCATGGGCATTAAGGCGGTTGTCCTATGAGCTTGCACTTGCAGCCCACAGTGTTCGTCCAGCACGGATTTGAAGTTGAGATCGGCGACGTAACGTTGTTTCCTTTACCTTCATGTCGTGGCCCTAATGGTCAGGAGTCCTCACGATCTAATCACGAAGAATTTCTGGACATCACTTTGGTGGAATTCCTTAACGATTTTGGAGATCGAGTTCAGGCCCCGAATTGTCTCCTCACCTCGTGGAGGGAACTTCAACGCTTTCAATGTGTGGGAATATTTTAAGTGTGGAAGATCAGGTGGCACTCTCGATGTCCTCTGTCGGTTGACCTTTATCAAAGTCGATCCTCATCCTTCGATGCGCACGTGTGGGGCCACCATATCGAGTTGATTGTAGTGTTGACCTCCTGTGTCGAAATTCCCTTGTAAGTTGTAACATAACCGATACGACAGGCACGATATGCCGCAACATGGCAAATTGCGTATTAAGTGGTAAACCATTGAGCAACACGGACCCGACGTTGCAACTCTGCAACAACAAAGTTCACAAAACGATCCAGTCGGATCCCCCTTGAGCGCCGACCAATCAAGGTGCGCGCATCCGTTCCCACCCACCAAGCAGTGGGCGTGGCTCGAGAAACGCACGTGGCTCGAGCTGCCGCCGTTACTTACGTAACTCGGGGGCGGACACGTGCGTCGCGCGCCACACCTGCTGCGAATCGGAGAGCGTCACCAGACGTCCATCCTCCGGCAATTAACTCCTCCCCAAAGAAGAGGAGTTTTTAGATCCATGTTGTTTTTCTTGTCATGGGCGTCGATTGCTTTTGAAAAGTGGGGGGGGGGGACATTGCATGTCCAGACCACGAAGCCCACTTCTTGCCAGCGTGGGCACAGCAAGTCTACCCTTGCAAATTCTTGATTTTATACGCTCGTTGACATGCTGCCTTCTGATCACACAAATCCCTTAAATTAATCTGACCATCTATCGACCATCTTTTTATCAAATGTAAGCAGATGGAGCGAAATTAAACATTAATCATACACATTTCAAAGTTTCAAGTGTCATCAAAGAAATATACATACATATATATATATATATTGTTGCGAATTCGCGCCCGCCGGCGTGCGATCGGCCACGCGACTCGAATCGCGGCACGTCGCCCACCGGACGGACAATTCTTCCCCCATCCAAATCCTCGATCTTTTCTACCCCCGATAATCCACCCAAGCCCACTTCCTTCAATTCCCATGCTTTCCTTCCTGAAAGTCCCTGTAATGTCCATCTTCTCTTCGCCATGTTCCCCGTCCCATCCCCATCCCTCTCCCTTCCACAGTTCACCTAATGTGTCTGTTCCCCAAGCACGGAAGGCACGTATATTACAGTCACAGGGATACAATAAAAGCAATACATGTATTTACAATCACCGTAAAGAAACACAAGCAAGGAACGATGCAGAGCTACAACCGAATATGATTTACTACACAGAACACTTATACAATTTTACTTCACCAGACTGGCGCCACACACACACACACATTTACACAGAACCCAAAAGAAATGGAAGTCGTGACTTCCCTGAGCGTGTCGAGTCCCTCTCCGACGTCTGTCGACGTGGTCCCGCCTGGCCGCGACTCCGTGCCCGAGCGTGGTAGGCGAGGCCTCTCCTTCGTGCCTCGCGCCTGCATGTGTTGGCCACTCGACGCCACGGACCGAGTGTTCGGCGCTATCCCAGCGCGGATAGAGGGGGGGGGGAAACGTGGATGCCCGAAGTCGGGAGAGGGAAATGGCGGACGCTCCTTCCCGCCAGCGGGGTCTTGCAACTGCCCCACAAAAGACCCCACTAGCGGCCACCAGGACGAGCGAGCCGGAAGATGAGAGCAACCACGAAGCAAGTATATCCACCTAGCAAGAGCATCTACAAAACTGCTTCGCCCGTCTCCGACTTTTATATCCTTGGAGCTCCGCCCTGTTGCTCCGCCCCGTTCTTTGCTCCACCCCCCTTCGAGGCGCTTCGAGAAAGGTCTCGAAGAGGGGCGTTCCTCCTCCCTGGCCGCGTCACACCGCGCATCCACCAATCGAGCGCCAGCTGCCCTCCCCTCGCTTCTCTCCCCTCACACCAAGCGCGGAGAAGAATGGCGCGAAAAGACCACCGAGCGTCCTCGTTGGGTTTTATTTGAAATAAAAGATAGAAAAAGAAAAACGACTGACTCAAAGCGTCGCAGCCCGAATGAATCACATTTATTCCCTCTAAACAACGGGTTTGGGGCTAACTACACATGTACTTACAGAGATATCTCACCTACAGGACCTGAATGGTGTAATGCGAATTTCCACAGCCGTAACAAAATATAAAGAATTGTTTATCAAGCCTCCTTCTCACGACCCTTGAACTGATTCACTAAACAAAAACTGAAAACTAGACTGACATACAAATTGATATTACATGAGTACGGTCAACTTACCTTAAAACTTGCCAAAAATATGAACCCTCTTGTCTGCCGATCCAGTTAAAAACTTTGGAGCAATGTCTTGGGGTCAAGTGCAGTCAGACGATCTCGGTGAACATGACAGATCATGAGATGGTTGAGGCGTTGTTGGGTCATTGTGGAACATAACCAAGTCTTCATACGTCTGAGTGCGCTGAATAACCGTTCAGCTTCACATGAACTTGCTGGGGAAACCAATAGAAGCCTAAGCAAACGTTCTACCTGTAGGAACATTTGACGGACTTCCGGCACCATGTCTACAAATATCTTATGGTAATCCTCAACAGATGAACCACTCAACTGGTTACGAAAGAAGCCAAGTTCTTGCTCTCGGGAATGCGACAGTTCGGGATATTTGCGGACTATTTGTGGTTTGAATGACCCAGACAAGAGCATTTCACCCAAGTACCTATATGCCATGAAGTCGGTTGATGTGAAGTACTCATTCAAGTTCTCGGATGCGCTGTCGATGACTTTGAAAAATTAAACTCTGTATACCTCCTCTGCAGAATTGGCAGTGTATTCCTGCGTGCCTCCATCAAGTCTCTTCGGAAGCTTGCGCTTACGAGGGAGGGTCACTGGATCGAGTTGGCACTGCTGGAGCTTCTGTTGTGCTGCTTCGAAAACCTCCTTCAATGTCTGGTCGGTACGGAGAGATTGGAGATTCTGTGCAGTTACCTTTGCAGCAGTAAGCATACCAGAGACGGTAACTTGTAAACCCTGAAGTGCCTTATTGAGGTATTCAAGGGATTGGAGAACGGGCAATGATGCAAACAGACCGAGAACACACTTTCCTGATGAAAGACAGCTTCGAATACCGTTGGCTCGCACCAAAGTCATCACTTGCTTGTTGAAGGGCATCCAGTACCGCTTCATAGTTAGCCAATATCTATTTCACGGCAGGAGAACGAGATAACCAATGCGTCGGGCAAATTGGCCTCAGGCGTGTAGGGCAAGGAGTGTCAGCATCGTCAGCATGGATATTCAAGTACAGATGCTTGAATTTTCCAGAGTTGTTGTAGATGTTTCTGAGTCAGGTCAGGTATGGGAGCATGTGCCAGAACAGTGCGTCACTGCGTCCACTTTCCGTCGGTACTCCAGGGACCTCCGTCTGGCCTTCCCACAGGCAGATGCCAGGCCCATCCCAATCTCCTTGAGATGCTGGTCAACCTGCTGCAACCACGAGGCAGTGGTCGGCCCATTGGCCTCCTCCACTCACGAGACTCCCTCGCTGAGGGAATCTGGTGAGCAAGATCAGAGTCAGGAAAACGAGCCACATGTCCATACAGCCGCAACTGATGCTCACGGACCATGCAGGTAACAAATGTCATCCGAGTCTCTCTCAGCAACCGCTCGTTGGACATAATCTGACCAGCGATAGCCAAGGATTCTCTGAAGACACCTGGTACCAAAGGAATTAAGTCTCCATCTCAGATCCTTGGTCAGAGTCCGAGTCTCACATCCATAGAGCAAGACTGGAAGCACCAAGGAACTGAAGACTCGGACTTTCGTCCTCCGGCACAGGTCCCGGCAGTGCCACACCCCATGATCCAGTGAATCCATGACTCCACAGGCCCGACCCAGACGTCTATTGACCTCTGACTCACAGCCAGCAGAGATATGAATATCACTGCCAAGGTAAGTGAATCTCTCCACGACCTCAACATCCTCACCACAAACAGACACAGACAGGACAGCAGCATCCAAGATGTCACCGAAAGCCTGGATCTTAGTTTTGACCCAAGAAACCCGTAATCCCAGCGGCAACGACTCCTCATTCAGCACCTCGAGGGTCCCCAAAAGGAAATCTAAACTCTCTGCAAAGATGACTGCATCATCTGCGAAATCAAGGTCCGAGATCTTGACATTCCCAAATGATGCACCGCAGCTTGATCTTTCCGACATCCTCCCGAAAATCCAGTCCATACAAGTGCTGAAAAGTGTGGGGGCCAGTACACACCCCTGACGAACTCCAGTAACAACTGGAAATAAGTCAGAGATGGTACCACCACACTTCACAGCACTCTCAGTACCAGAGTAGAGTTCAGACATCAGATCGATCAGTTTTGGTGGCACCCCACGAAGACCAAGAATCCTCCAGAGGACATCCCGATTCACTGAATCGAACGCCTTACAGAGATCAACAAAGGCTGCAAGCAGCCCCTGCCGAAACTCTCGTCTGCGTTCGGTGAGGACACGAAGAGCAAGGATACGGTCAATCGTTGACATCTTTGGTGTAAAGCCTGACTGCTCTAGACGCTGGTGCTCAAGCAGATGGTGGCGAACCCTATCAAGAATTATCCGAGCAAAGACCTTGCCTGGCACTGAGAGCAGTGTCACCCCTCGGTAGTTGTTGCAGTCTTGGCGATCACCCTTCCCTTTCCAGAGAGGGACAACAAGGCCCCTCTTCCAGTCAGTTGGGATGATGCCTGTGTTCCAGGCAGAGCACAAAACTGCATGCAACGACACGAGTGCAGCATTTCCACCAGCCTTGAGAAGTTCGGCATGGATGCCACAGATCCCTGGAGCTTTGCCCCGTTTCAACCGGTTCACTGCAGCCCGCTTTTCCACAAGCGAAGGTGGACCACAGTTGATTGGAGGGTCAGCAACAACAGGAGGGTATAACACCCTTGACGTCCAACTCGACAGCTGGGGGATCAGCCTGGTACAACCGCTCAAAGTAACCGGCCCAGCGGGCCTTCACTTCAGACTCCTCTGTCAAGAGCCTACCACTCTCTGCTCTAACTGCAGTGCTCCGAGGGATGGGCTTGGATGAACGCAATGCGCGAATTCCCTGTAAGCAGAACGAGAATAACCTGTCCACAGGTGATGCTCTACCCCCTCACAGATTCCTCGCACATAGGCCTCCTTGTCCACCCTCAGTGCACGTACAGTTTTACGCCTCAGCTCCCTGAACAGCTCAGCTCTGCAATTCAGCCTGGCCCTGCGACTCTGGTCAATGGTATCCAGTGTCCCTTGAGACAAAATTCTTCTTTGCCCTATGGTGAGTTCCAAGACATCCACCGGCAACATCAAGGACGGTGGTCTTGAAGGCACTCCACAACTCTTCAGGAACCCCCAAAGCACCCAGGCCCCCCAAGTGTCCACTCAGCCTGTTCGCAAACTCCTCAGCAACTCTCTCATCCTTGAGCTTGCCAACATCTAGCCCAGGCTGGGATGGTACCATTCTCCGGATTTAAGGTGCAGCTTTAGAGTTGCTACAACAAGCCGGTGGTCAGTATTAAGGAACTGTGCACTCCGGTAGACCCTGCAGTTCTGGATCATCCTCCAGCGACCGTCAACGAGGACATTGTCACTCTCCTGTGCCACACCGCCAGCATTGGAATACCAAGTCCAGCATTGAGCTTGTGGGCGCTGAAACCATGAACCAGCCACCCTAAGTCCATGACTTCTTGCAAAGTCAAGGAACTTAGTGCTATTCTGGTTCATAGTTCCTGACCCATGGGGACCAACACATGTCTCATAACCATCCCTATCAGTTCCAGTCGATGGATTGAAATCCCCCAAGACTAGAAGTGTATCTCGTCTGGGGCACTGATCAACCACAGACTTGAGCGTGGCGTAGAATGTGTGCTTCACGGTGAGGTCACTCACCGCAGTCGGAACATAGACAGAGACCAGGGAAATGACACCGAAGGAGTGACGAATCCTTAGTCTCATAATACGCTCGTTGACCGGTGTTACCTCAATTATCATTGGGGTCAGCTTATTGGACACAGCTACAACAACTCCTGGAGTATGGTAACCATCAGAGCGACCAGACCAATCGTAGGTGTAACCACCCACCATTATCTCACCGCAATCCTGTCTCCGAACCTCAGAGTGCTGCAATACGGATGTCCAAACGCTTGAGCTCAGATGATAACAGAGAGAGGTGATCATCCTCTCTTAGGGATAGGACATTCCAGGCACACACCTGAAGGGACCGCCTCAGGTTAACCCAAGGAGACCGCCGTCTGGTGGACGACACCTCAGCACCACTCCGACACACTCTCCCGCAATCTGACCCAGGGATGTTACCCCATGGATTCCCTCCTTTCATAAAAGATTGGGGGTCTCGAAGGCTTTGCCGAAATCCCATCATCCGGTGAGCTGACCTGCGAAGAGAAGCTGCACAGGAGGTACTCCCACGGAGTGGGTTTTCAGATTTTTTTGCGTTGTTGTGTTTTGCAAAATAAAGGGTTTTACAGTGGCCAGAGTGCAAATCCTGCCACCAACCTCCTAATAAAAAGTAACCCAACTGCAGGAGGACGTCCGCAGATACAGTTGGGCACTAGATATGGATGGCCGTTGGCTCACAAGGTGCTCCTCCGCCCTTTGACAGGTTTTGTTTTTAATCCTGCTGGGTGTCCATATCCAAACACCCTCCTCACCAGAAAACCTGGTGGGGGAGACGGTTTAGTCGCCGACAACCCGACCATGGATCAGGTTAGTACAGTTTTACATGGTAGAGCGTACGAGGTGCGGTGGGACGCAAGAAGCACGCGGGCCACCATCTACTCCGCTTTATTGCGCGACCAGAAGCACAGTCTTTTCACCCCTAGCGGGCGAGGCATGATATACGAAAACCCAATCACGTGACACAGCACACTCCTCCCCTCGTAAAAAAAAAACCCGTCACACGATGAACGGACAATCACAACATGACCATCTGAAACCCATCAACACTCATAATCCTCCAAGTACCGCGGCCGCACCCTGACCTGCCTTGGACGGGCAGCACCACCAGACAGCCCAGGCTCAGACGCCTCCCGGCTCGGCCGAGGTGACACCCTCGCCGGACTCGCACTTCCTGCAACACCAGCCACCCCCGACCGCCCAGCCTGCTCGACGTCCCCGGGCAGGACGGCCTCAGGCGAAGACCCCCCTGGCGTCGGCCCAACCAGCCCCGGCGACACAACGTCAGGTGCCGGCGATACTACCGGTGGGGGTGCCGCATCGTTCGGCCCGGGGAGGGTGACGGGTGGGGGGGGACGCTGAACAGCGATCATGCATTTGGTCCACGTGCCGCTTCCACACATACCTACCATCAGTCCGCACCATGCAATTTGCCGGCCCCAGCACCACAGAGACCACCGCCGGCACCCATTTGGACCCGTGGAAATAATCGCGCACCATTACCCGCTGCCCCACCTCGAAGCTGCGCCGGACGCGACATCGCCCCACTCCCCGACCCTCCAGGTCGCAGCAAATCCAGCCTGGACCGCAAAGCCCGTCCATAAAGACGAATGGCCGGCGAATCACCCGTGACAGGATGAACTGCGTTCCTGTAATGGAGCAAAAAGACATCGACCACCGTCTGCACAGGTGCAACACCCCCCCTGTGCAAAGCCCGCTTCAACATCTTGACAAACGACTCAGCTTGGCCATTCGTCTCAGGATGATACGGTGCGGACCTTAGGTGTCGAATACCATTCTGGTGCATAAACTCATCAAATACACCCGCGATGAACTGCGGACCATTATCAGAGACCAGGATCTCCGGCAACCCTTTATTAGCAAAGATCGTCCGCAGTTTCTCTACTGTAATGCTTGCTAATGTATGCTGCATTACTACAACCTCCGGCCATTTAGAGAATGCATCGATCACAATCAAAAACATTTTGCCATTAACCGGTCCCGAAAAATCTACATGGACCCTCTGCCAAGCTCGGTCCGGCACAGGCCAGAGACCCGAAGCTCGACGCGGGTTATCAGCATCTGTCTGGCACGTGGCGCAACGCTTAACCAACCGCTCAATGTCTTTGTCCAACCCGGCCACCACAACAGGCTACGAGCAAGACTCTTGGTCTTCACGATGCCAAGGTGACTGACATGCAGTTCATCCAAACACCGCTGTCTGAACTTCGGTGGAATCACGGTCCTCATTCCCCACACTACGCACCGCTGGACCAACGACAGCTCCGCTGCGCGTGACGTGAAAGGTTGAAATGCCGGTGTCGAAGGCAGATCGCTCCAATTCCCGGTAGAAATCGCCTGGACGACACGGGCAAGCACCGGATCACGAGCCGATTCCACCGCGACCTGCCTGGCCGTGACCGGCCCGCTTTGGACCTGGCCCAGCGCGAACACATCGACCCGGTCGCTCAACTCAGACGCAGCAGGACCCTCCGCACACGGCAAGCGTGAGAGCCCGTCGCAGTTAGCATGCTTCTCAGTGCTTCGGAACTGAATATCATAATCGTAAGCACCCAGAAACAGACACCACCGCTGTATTCGCGCGGCTGCTACCACCGGCACCCCGCGTTCGGGTCTCAGGATGAATTGAAGCGGTTTGTGATCCGTCTGCAAAGTGAAATGCCGCCCCAGCAGATATTGATGAAACCTCCGCACACCCCAGACGAGGCTGAGAGCCTCACGCTCAATCTGGGCATATCCGCGCTCTGCTGTGGACAGGGTCCGGGATGCAAAACAAACCGGCCGCTCGGAACCATCGTCCATCCTGTGGGAGAGCACTGCCCCGATGCCATATGCCGAGCTGTCGCATGCCAATAGGAGCGGATGCGCAGGCTCGTAGTGCACGAGGACCGTATCCTCTGTGAGCAGCCGCTTGACGCGGTCGAACGACGCCTGGTGTGCAGGCCCCCAAGTCCAGCGCTCGTCCTTCTTGAGCAACCGCGTTAACGGTGCAAGTTGTGAGCTGAGCCCGCGCACGAACCTTTGGTAATACTGGGCCATACCAATGAACGAGCGCAGCTGCGTCTTGTCGCGGGGCGGTGGCATGTGTTGAATCGCTTCCACCTTCCGAGGACCTATCAACAGCCCCTCCGGCGTGATGATGTGCCCGAGGTATTCCAAGCGCTGCTTGAAGAACGCGCACTTGTCCCTGTTCAAGCGCAGGCCACACACTTCTAGCTTTGTCAGCACTTGGGCAATGTTCGCAAGATGCTCATCCGCCGTTTTCCCCGCAATGAGCACATCGTCCAGGTAGGTCTGAGCGGGCAGGCCAATGCAAACCTGATCCATAGCTTTCTGCCACAAGGCTGGGGCCGAAGCAATCCCAAAACAGAGTCGGGTATATCGATAGAGCCCTTGACACGTGTTGATTGTCAAAAGCTCGCTACTCCCGGGATCCATCGGCAGGTGAAAATATGCATCACGCAGGTCTAGCTTCGTGAAGTATTGACTCCCCGCCAATCGCGCATATATTTCATCGATTGACGGCAATGGATATTGCTCCACGCTGAGCCCCAGGTTAACCGTGGATTTGAAGTCCCCGCACAATCGGACGTCTCCATTTCGTTTCAGCACCGTGACAACCGGGGTGGCCCAATCCGAGCACGACACCCGTTCGATCACTCCACAGGCCTCCAGCCTATCCAGTTCACCCTTGACCTTGTCCCGCAGGGCATACGGCACCGGACGCGGCTTGCAAAACCGAGGAACCACCCCCTCCTTCAAGAAGAGCTTCGCCTCCATGCCCTTGAGTTTTCCAAGGTCGTCGCTAAACACCCCTTGATGTCTTTGAAGAATCTCCTCCAACTGATCCTCCCACCGGCTCGGCACGGGTTGCACAAGGTGAACTGCGGCCCAGTCTAGCCTGATGCGGGCCATCCAATCTTGGCCGAGGAGAGACGGCCCGCTCCCCCGCACGACGTACACCCGAAGCGTGGCGACCTGGCCTTGGTACCGCACAGACACGTCTGCCATCCCGACTGGCGTTATCTTCTCGCGGGTGTACGTGAACAGCACGAGGTTTGACCTGATAAGCTTCAAGCCGTTGAGTCTACGCGCGGTCTGTTCACCGATGAGCGACACCGCTGCTCCCGTATCGACCTGGAACGTGATCGGCGTTTCGTTCACTTCGACTTCCACTGTCATCGGGCGCGCCGTCGCCGGGCCAATTGAAAACAGGCTCAACAACGGCCGCTGGTTCCGCCCCGAGTCGCCTCGCCCATCGCCGTCCATGACCTTAACGGTGGCCGACGCCCCACGGCACACACGCGCCAAATGACCCACCTTGTGACAATTCAAACACACGTTGTGTTTAAACGGGCACGCACGACGCAGGTGTCGACCTCCACATCCCAAGCATGTCTGCGGGGTCACCCCGCCGCACGCGCGGCCGCGCGGCGACGTGCGCCCCGCATCGCAGGTCGTGCGCGCGTCCCGGGGTGCTCGCGACCCCGCGTGGCCGGTGATGGCTCGAACATCCCCGCGACTCTGCTCGACCGCCGTAGCCATGCTGATCGCCGAGTCGAATGTAATGGCTTCATCCTTCAGCCGTAAAACCGCTGAAACCATCTTCGCATCTCGCAAACCAGCAATAAAACGATCTCTGAGCCGAGCTGGCCGCTCCCCCGCCGTGAACTTGCAGGCCACGGAAGAATGCTTAATCCGCGCCACGAACTCAGCGACGCGTTCCTCTGCCCCTTTCGAGAGGCGATCGAACTGGAATCGAGCGAGCTGCAATGACTTCTCCGGCGCCATGTGTGCTTTCATTTTCTCCACAATGTCCCGAAACGACAGCTCGTCATCCCGGGGCCTGTTCGGTGCCACTAAATCACCCAGCAGCCGATAATGCTCCGGCGAAAGCGAAGCGAGCAAGATTGACTTCTGCTTGCTCTCGTCGACCACATCGTTCGCGTGGAAATAGCATTCCAATTGCTCCGAAAACAATTCGAAGTCGTCCCCGTCGAAAACGGGCATAAGTCCATATTCAACCATCCTCGTCAGCCAACTAGAGTATATGAGGTGCGGTGGGACGCAAGAAGCACGCGGGCCACCATCTACTCCGCTTTATTGCGCGACCAGAAGCACAGTCTTTTCACCCCTAGCGGGCGAGGCATGATATACGAAAACCCAATCACGTGACACAGCACACATGGTACCTGCAGCAGGTCACAGATCTAACCTGACCTGACACCAGTACCTGGACATAATCAAGGGCGTCTGTTATGAACGGTGCAGTTTGTAGGGCTTTGGATGTAATGAGTTGGGTGACATGAGCTCCACAGTGAACATAATTGTCCAGCGGTTGGAGTTTTTTTTAGCTGTGTTTGACAGCCCTTGTACTTTCCAGACATGTTTCTTGCCCCATCGTAAGTCTGCGCTCTAAGGTGTTCAATAGGGAGTTGACACCGAATTAGGACATCCTGAAGCATCTTACAAAGTGATACTCCTGTTGTTGACGATACTTGGTAGAGGCCGATGAGATCTTCTTGAACAACAAAGGAATCCGTCACATAGCGCACACACCGACTCCTGCTCATTACCCTGAATGTCTTGTGTTCCATCAGTTACGAGTCCGAACTGAGTGGACATTTCATTCACATTACTGCAGATATTTCTGAGGATGGCATGACGAATCAACTGTAGAATTTCGTTCTGAATTTCTCCGCTTGTGAACATCGTCTTCCTTGACAGCCACGTCTTGAGTTTTACATCATCCTCGGCCCGCAACTGTAAGAGCATTTTGAAATTCCCTTCAGAGGCATCCTTCCCACGAATTGCAAAACCTTGTCAGACTAAATATTGCGGTGAGGTGATAATCTTCAGAAGTGCTGACCGTGCAGATCTTTGCTCTTCTAGCAGTTTGCTGCTCAGCTGCACATGGACACCAGGTTGACTTCTGCGACATTTCATATTTTCAGAGGCAAGCCTCTGTGTATTTTATCGTTCGTGTTGTCTGAATTTTTCTGTAGCCTTTTTCCCAGTTCTGAAAGCCCTTTGAGACAAATGCGTCTTCTGCACAGCGGGCAAGTTCGGTAAGTTTTTCACGAGAAGCGTCCATACAGGTGTGACAGAGTACACCGCCGATGCTCTGATCAAAATGAAGCCACGGAAAATCTTTGAACCACTGTTGTTGAAACTTCAACCTTCGGTTTGGCAGTATTTGGACTGTTATACAACTGGCATCATGAGGTTGAAAAGGCTGATCTGGGAAATTAGGCCGAGCACTCGCAAATGCACCCTTTTCTGCTATCTTCTCCTTTGAATCGTCCACCTCTTTCTGGGAACTTGATTACTCCAGGAGAGTGGGTGGGGATGTGCTACTTGATGCTGTCGCAAAAAATTCTGATATCCACATCCTCCATGAAACAAGAAGGGAATTACATTTCAGTTGAATAAATTTGTACATGTGAATTATAGGGGTTAATTTTGCGTAACAAGGCATTTTTATTCGGTCTATCCTTATCCTTATCCTGTCGGTTTTTCCTTCGTCTTTGTCCTCGTGAAAACGGAAAATTATTCGGATGATGGCGGAAGAGAAATTCCTTCCGGAACGTTATTTTTCCTCGTAAAAATTGCAAGTCGCGGCTAAGCTACAAAGCCCAAGCCTTTTTTAATCGGATTTTCGAGGTAATCTCATTACTACCCTATAGATACTGTATAATCCGAGAACAGAATTCAAAAATAATTTTCCGTTCGTTTGTCCGAACCGTTTAGGTGAATTTTGCATATTTTTCAACAGCTACCTTTTAAAATCTATAATTTAATCCTCACAAGTCCGACGACCGAATGATACCTCTCGTTTTGTAGGTCTATACCTCCCCTAAGTCCAAGTACCGATGAAAAAATTATTTACATTAACCGCCGCAAAAGCGAGTGAATCAGCGCATTTTATTTTATGTTTCCCAAGTATTCAAAGCTAATTTAGTCGCCAAAATACCCACTTTCCTTCGATTTTCACCCGGTTTTCAACGTTGGGATTTAGGCCACTGTTATCGACTTCGAAATATGAAAACAGAATTACAAAATATCTTTCCGTTTGTTCGTGTGAGCCGGTAGAGTGAAACCGCGTCATCCTGCACAAGCTCCACCATCTCGATCAGCATACCAGGCCGCGAAATCTTTTATTGGCTTCTAACTCGACGGTGCAAAGTCACAACAATTAAACACACACATCATCGTGCAGGTAATAACATCAGGCATCCGGCGATATAAGTTAGAAAGGTGAAATAAACTATTTTGGTCGCTAAAGGGGCCCCGAGCCGTTGCGGCCTAACGCTATCCGAGGCGGGGCGCTCCGGGCCATGAAGCCGCGATTAATTTAAACACTCATAAAATGACGATACAAAGTCCGAAAACGCCCCAGCATACCTCAAAATGTCCAGGTCACGTTCCCTGTTAGTGGGTGAACAATCCAAGGCTTGGCGAATTCTGCTTCGCAATGATAGGAAGAGCCGACATCGAAGGATCAAAAAGAGATGTCACTATGGACGCTTGGCCTGTGGGAGACCATGGTTTGGGAAGCATGGATTCTCAATGTTGAATTGTTAACCTATCATCTTTAATAGAACTATAATAGACCAATAAAACTTTAATAGAGATTTAAAAATTTCTTGTTGTATTCGAGGAGCATCTCGGCCTGGTTGTACTAGAGCAGCTCGTTTTGTGTTACGTAACTTACGTTCAATGAAAAAGGTGGGGGGGGGGGAAATCGATATGTTGTCCCCCCCCTTGATAAAAAGTGGGGGGGGACATGTCCCCCCCCTGTCCCCCAGCAATCGACGCCCATAGTTCTTGTGGACTTTTTTGTTTCACACCCTACAGTTTTCATCGAAACTTCGTGAAACTTGCCATGTATATGCAGAAAGCCCACGCGCAGACAGTAACCATCTCCGATTTTGGAAATTCTTCCGAGAAAAAAAAGTTGACGTCATAATATCACCGCTAATGGAAATCGCCTATACCATTATCTCCTAAACTAGGCAAGCTGTTTGAATTTTGTTTGCGGGAATCAAGCCGGGCATTAGCACAGATAATTATTTATCGCAAACCTGATACATCACAATGACGTCATATTCGTTTTTATGACGTCATCATTAAGAGGACGAGGATCTTAGCTCATTTGAGCTTGTTAAACGGATGCATTGTCATGTGCGCTTTATTTCCGGGCAGCTCCTTTGTTTATTACGACGACAGGAAACATTTAAATAATGACCGCACAATATAACGGATAAGGAACAAATTTTCACGTTAACCTTCGCACATCCATATTCTGATATGACAAAGCATGATCGGGACTGCCGAAGGAGTCTCGTGACAGGTAGTTCGCCGGGTGGTTGCCATGAGCTTCCCAGCTATATGGTCAGGGCAGGAACTTGTTGAGGATGCCGGTGATAACTCGCTCCATAAAACATCACCCTGGGATCGTGAACGTCCACCAATTAATGCTTGTAGACGGGATGAGTTTAAAGTCCATCGGAAGGACGGCACACTGTTATGCGATCAACCTGTCTCTGAAACACTCCGTCGACAGATGAGAAAGAATTCGAACCCAGACTGGACGGTTCGAACGGGAAGTGCACTCACCCCTGAGCTATCCTGTCATTAGCACGGATGTAATTAGTGTCGACCTATTAATTACGTGTACATACAGGGAACTATGGTGGTTTGGATGGGTCAGCAGGATGACTTCGAAGCTGTCTAGTCTGGGTTCGAATCCCGACCAAGCTATAAACTGTCATCTTGGTGTTTCAGAGGCAGGGTGATCCAGCAATACGTGTGCCGTCCATCGGATAGATGTTAAACTTGGCGTCCCGTCTACTGGCATTCGTCGGTGAACGTTAAAGATTCCACAGTGTCCGTCGTGGAGGAGGTGAGCTATTGTTGGGGACAGGGGGAAAGAAAATGGATTGGTGGTCAGGTGGAGTGTGGTAGGGTGGAGGCAGTTACATACCTCCTTTAAAATATCTTGCTGGTATAAAAATTGTGTTTTTTATGAGAACCCCATTATTTAGCTAATTCCTCAGTGTAAATAAAATGACGTTTTCCTATTACAATTTACGTAAAGTCACAATTGTGGTTGCCTCAATATCTTCAGGACAGGCATGGATGGGCACTCTAATCATATTTAATGGTCCCAATTATTCCCACCTTATGGGATTGCCCAGCGAGGGTAATAGGGAACCGTTCTGGCCCAAGTCTTTCTGGAACCACTGGGTGAGGGCTGACTTATGACCGACAGGAATTTGGAATTTGTTCAGTTTGCCTATTCTTCTCAAGACATTGTGGGATCATGGATGGGCACCAAAGATTTGTCCTTGCAGACACGTCATGCAGATTGTTTTTTTCTGATGGATGGCGCACACATCAATTCATTGCCCTCCACGTCAAAGGCTACAGTTTATAATTTGGTTGAGATTCAAACCCAGGCAAGAGAAGCGAGTGCGAGTACTTCCACACCATCTCCTGCCAGCCAGTTAAAGGGAACTGATATTATTATAATCTAAAATAATAAATACAATTGTGTCTCCTCCAGAACCATCAAACCTCATGGCTGTAAACTTTGCACGCATACAAAGGTAACTCAAAGACACTGCATGAATGAAAACTAGGTATTTGGGTTAATACACCCCTGTTGAAGATAATTAACGAGGTGTTCATCAGTAAAAACAAAAAGGCTTACCCTTGCTCAGCCCATGGTTCACAACACAGGGGTCTTAAGCCACCATTTTGTTTTGGCCTGCTCAAAAATGCCTTACCTTGGAGTAGGGGATGTCCTAACATGTCGTTTTACAGGGGGTTAGGGGGTTTTCAGAACCGTCACATAACGACCCTTTAAGTTACATATTCAACCGAGCTATTAAAGGACGTTTTCGACGTTTCTGGGTGAGCTTCCTCATCACCTTGAATGAGGTTCTGATGGGGCTTTTCTCTATTCGCCTTGGTTTTGTCGAGAGATCTCACCAAGCTGGTCGATGGAAGAAAAAAAAAGTGATGACACCTCCATGAGAACAGGAAGAAGGGGGAGGTAGAAGAGGCAGCAGCAGGAAAATAGGTTGTCCATCTATAAAAAATAAATGTCAGTTTGTCTCCTCCATAACTCCAAAACCATGAAACCGAGCAGCCTGATACTTTGCGTGCATACCAAGGGAACTACAAAGAATTTCAATAGTGAAAATTGGGTGTTTGGATTAGTTAAAACACCCCCTTTTCAAGACAATTGACAGCCTTAATTAATTATATCCTTCATCAGGCAATCCTCGACCACCTCGATCTATATGGGGTCTTAAGGCATTTCCTGGGTAACCTCGCTGGGGTCTGAAGTTGCATGTGTTTTGGCATGCTCAACCATGCCTTGACTCGGAAAAGACAGCAACGATTTAATGAGAAAGTTTGGTTTTTTTTCTTCCACTTTTCTCACTCATATCGAATGCCTGTTCATCACAGCTATGACTCGCTGGATACATTGTAATGCTTACAAACGCCCAGAAACGTCAGCGTTCATTTCATTTCCACACATACCATAACCTCAAGAATCTCTTAAACCAAGCCAACTTACAAAATTTAACCTCTGGTTCCAACTACTGAAGAAATGTTCATTTGTCTAATTCGGACATAGTTTGGTATTTTGGGCATCTCCGGGACGGTTTCAATACGACGGAGCAGCGATCACCAATCGCTTACCAAACCAGCCGTTCCTTATCAACCGTTTCGTTGGAGTACTTCCTCGAGTACTTAAAGGTCCCATGACACCCAAAAGTACTGAAATTGCATATATATATATATATATATATATATATATATATATATATATATATATATATATATATATATATATATATATATATATATATATATATATATATATATATATATATATAGATGTCCTATCGGAGTTTTTCATCGTGATTTCAGATCTGACAATGTTTTTTCACAATACTTGTTCTGTAACATGTAAAATTTGAAAAACAAACCTCTTCGGGAACACCCCTAAAAATTGTGCCGCAATCTACTGAAAGGGGCGTAACCCACATGACGTCAACTGCAGGACGACAAAGGCTGCACGTAAATTACTCGGGTTGGTGGTCTACGTGATTCTATTGGCTTCCTGTGTGTTTCCACATTCGATTGGTCGACTCAATCACTTCGTTCATTTCTGCTTTTAAAAAATCAAACATTTGGTTTTGTATAATGGATGACATGGACTTTTGATTTGTCTGGTAGCGACAGTGAGTGTGAGAGAAATGAAGGATTTTGGTCTGCATCAGATGGAGAATTGTCGGATAACGTAGTCGCGGGAGGTGAAGTTCAGGCAGCTGTAAATGAAATACAGCCTTACCAGTTCGAGCCTGAAGCAGGACAAGCAGAGGAAACTGGCGATGAAATTCCCGGAGTTTATGATGATCGGGAGAACATCGAAGGAAGACTTGGCAATAACAACTGGTTGGGCTAAATTCTATTCGTAATTGAATAATGTGAATTCGACTTGCATACTGCTCGATATCAGAAATGTTTTAGTGAGGTGATGTGACCAGCGCAGTGGGCATGTTGCACCGCGGTGAATGAATCACAAGCAAGGCCGGCCCATGTCATCGGCCGTGTCTCTCCGCGCATAAAACGAAGCAATCTCGCTGTCCGGATACGATGAAAACGTGTGCAGAACACACCTTGTGACACAATTGTCTCGAGTAGTACGATAAATCTGACGTTCTGTTGCATTTTTATTTATTTTATTCCTACTGTCGTCATGTAGCGCCAGTGGAAAACAATGAAGAAAAGAGAATAATAAAAGAAAGCTACAGCACGTCAGATTTATCGGACTAGTTGGACGGACGACGGATTTATCGGACTAGTCTCGACTCCAGAGTTGACAAGTACCTTGTATTAGCATGCACACAATGGATAAATCAATGCGAAAGAGTCCTGAGGCTATGAGGCCGTGTAATAGGACAGAGAAATTTGTCTTTCAGAGTTGTGCCAACATATTTTTCCCTGTTCATTTAATACAGCATTTTGGCTAAATGTTGATGAATAGCAAGCCAATGGAAGCAGTACCTTCACATTAGAATAAACCCCTGTATGTTGAGTGCAGCCATACCTGGCTTGCATGTATGTGGAATCGTACCTATCCCAGCAGGCTGGTTTCAACGAACAATTCAATAAGCTGCAAAATGTAGGTGCATGTTTTTCACATTATTTGATTTTAAAATTCTCTCCTTGCGCCTTGAAATGATGCAATATTAATCTTTAGTATTTTACTTATGTCCCTGTAAGTTTCTTTTTTAATGGAAAGGTTCAACAGTCACATTTAATATTTTGTGGATATGGTATAGCCCTTTATTGTGCATACATGTATTGGATTTGTACATGACTACGACAAGGTAGTAAAGTGATACATAATTGCCTCGTGATTGTTGTGCATACACGACTCAGAAGCAGAATTTCTTTTCCGCGAAATAATCACATGAATTAAGATGATCAGTGAGATAGCAAACACATGTGCACAATGCATTTGTACGTACTTTATACGGCGCGACATCTAATCAATCCACTCTGTGTGAGTCGCATTCTGGAGTTGAGGTGAAGGCTGCGGTTCGCTGAAGTCAACGTTTTTAAGGGGCGGGTCATAGCAAGTCGTGAAAAGCACCAGAAATGTTCGAAATATTGGTCTAATTATCCCATTTTTTGATTTAAAAAAAGAAACATGGGTGATTTCTTCACGAGGAAGGTCAAGTTAATATATAAATAACCAGAAACTTTTGAGTGTCATGGGACCTTTTAGCTACTTCTCGAGTGCTTCACAATACTTGCAGTCACCGATTACTGAATATTGATAGACTTGAACAAAGTTCAGGACTACTCACCTGCATTGGCCCTAAGGTGCATTGGGGGATAGCTGGCTCAGTGAAAATATGCAATTTTATTTTACACTACGTTTACCCTTTTTGTTCAATCTTCTTTCATGATATGTCCCGTCACTTCGGCATAAATAAATACCTATAGAAAACTAGAACGGCACTCGATGGAGCGCATACCTCCGCCACGTAATGCCTGATCCACGAGAACATAACGGGCCCATACATTTTTGAAATATCATGCGATACAGTAATATATCGTTTTTGGTCCCACATCTCAATGGTGAAGAATCACTGTAAAAATTAAATAATTATCGTATCCCGATACAGATTCGGATCTTCACCAAAATCAAGTCAATTTGTCCTTGCTACACACCCAACCTGTCCACAAAATTTAATCTGGATCCGTCCATAACTTTTTGAGATATCCAATACACAGACAGACAGACAGATAGACAGACAGAAAGGGGTGAAAACATAACCTCCTTCACCTTCGATGGCGGAGGTAATAACTGTCAGGATCACTATATTTTGTGTGCCATTGCCTCAGGAGAGTGTTGGTTTTACAAAACCACAACAATATATTTGATAACACCCGATTTCTGAGCTGTTTGACGAATTAACCCGTTTTCTAAATTAGAGCCAACTTTCTTTCCACCAGTCACATGACGATTGGCAGCTGTTTATAAAGATTAATGTTTCTGCACATCTCCCTGAACCGTCAATAATGGAACGTTGTTTTAAAATTTGTTTATTGAAATTCCCCCAAAACAAGGGTGAAAGCTACTCAAGGTTTTTGGGTTGCATACAGTACGTACTGAACTGTCGACAGTATGAATCACAATTAACACTCCACTGCATGTCTGCCTTCCCTTCCTCTCACCTTATGCTGCCTTCCTTTCCCCTCCACCTCCTCCCCTTATGCTGCCTTCCTTTCCTCCTCCTCACTCTCCCCCTCCCCATCCTTATAGTACTTCTGTCAGCGAAGCGGTGACGGGAACTCTTCCGTGTGTGTGTGTGTGTGTGTGTGTGTGTGTGTGTGTGTGTGTGTGTGTGTGTGTGTGTGTGTGTGTGTGTGTGTGTGTGTGCGTGTGCGTGTGCGTGTCGTCATAAAGCACAAGATATCATTCTCTTTGCAAACTCCCCCTCATCCTTCTCTCTCTTAGTATTCCCATCAGTGAAGAAACGGGCGGCATTTGCTGGTTGTTAATAATGTATGTAATCTGCAAAAACAAATTCGATGAAAAGGTGCCTGAGCTTTAGCTAACAATAAAATTGGGAATGCTCACATACATTTCCAAATGATATCATATTTCCCCTCTCCCACCCTCACGAACAATCTTTACAACTTCACTGAAGATAGAATTTATAACATGCTCAGGAAAAAAAACAAGTTCAAAATCCCATGTTGAACTTCCTCTTCTTCTTCTTTGGTTGCATTCCAGGTCGGACGCAGAGGGATGTCCGAGAGGAAGTACCAAACATCGTGGGCAAGCTACACTGCGATGAAGGATTGTCAAAGCACAAATCCTCATCCATTCCAATTTCAAAATCTGGTGGGAGTGAAGATGGTTTAGCCTGACTGTGACCATGTACTTGAAGAGAAGCTGAGTCTAAGTATGCTGACATAAGATCTAAGTGAGATGAACTCCGAGTAGGCGATTGGCATAAACCCAGCATGATGGAATAATCACCTGCATTACGACTGGCCCCAGAATTTCCAAGTGCACTTTGACTTGAGGGGGTATTGGCATGTCTTTGTGTCTTGAGAATGGAGCTGCGCAATTTCACCACACTTGAAGGTGAAGCTTGTGTAGCAATGCCATCGGGTGAAGCTTCAGGCAGCTGTGGAGGAGCAATAATGGCTTCTGGAGAGTTGCTCTCGAGTTCATTTTCATCTACAGTGTTATCAATGATACGATGGGAATCGGTCAAGCCTCGCCTTGAAATTTCCACGATGTTCTCAGTCTCGGAACCAGAAAAAATACTGAAGGTGCTGTCATCATTTTGGCTGAGAGAGGACTGCGAAAACATCCCAGACAGGCGGCGGCGTTTGGGCTTCGTCCGTCGGTGGCTTGTACTTGATTGGACAGACCCAGAGAGGTTGGCTGTGCCACTATCGCACCAATTACCATTCCATGCCACCACCAAGCGTTGGCTCAAAGAATCCTTTGCAAGTTCATCCGGAAATGGATCAGGGAAACTTGTGGGTGGTGGGGTGATAATATGCAGTCGGCGTTCCAAGACAGCGCGCCATGTTTTAACATCACAGACGTTGCCAAGATGCTGTCGTACTGCCTGTATGTTGTCCATCTCCAATGGAGGCAGGCGGTCAGGCAGCTGATTGCCTCTATTTCTAAAAGACGTCCTCCTAAGCTGTTTGGGTGCTGCTACTTTCCAGGCCGTCAAGAAATGTGTGGCCCACCTATTACAAACCGCTTTCAAAACAGGTGAGATAAGATTTTCACTTTTTTGACCCAAATATTTAACTCCATTTACATCCTGAAAACAGCCAATAGAAGAATGTGGGAGGCTATCTGCTCGTGGAATTTGGTCTTCACCAGCAGAATTGCTCTGTCCTTGTGACCTACTGCCGTTGCCATCTTCTTTTGGGAGGTTTTCTGAGATGGGCATGGCATCCATACTGTTCGACTGTACATCTGGTGCACTGAAGAGCAAGGTCTGCTGAAAGGCATCTCCAGCTTCTGAAAGGTGGAGAATACTTAAATTCCTGCAATCACCAACATGCCGCACCACCGTAACACCTAGGAGAAAGAAAAAAACAAAAAAAATGACGACTTATCCACCGACCTGTTATGCATCTAAAACGTCTGGGAAATCTGGTTAATTACTTCCAAGAAAGATTTAGCATTTTCCTTTCCTCATTTCACCTGTATCCATACCCTGACTTCTGTAACTCACCTGCACAAGGGGCACCCAACCTTTTCGCCAAGGCTTGTTGTTCTCGAGGCCTGTGCGGAGAAATCAAGCCAAGCCAATCACGTGGTCCACTGAGTTTCAGTGGAAGGCCGTGTGCCTGCCAGGGACTCTCCACACCTCCTGCAGCAATCAATTAAGGGAAGCAATAGAAACGTCACCAATAAAAACTTTCCATCTAACCACAGGTATGGGTGGCCTGTTTGGCCTCCAAGTTCAAGCAAATGACACGTGATCCTGGAACTCAAACTTTTGCACTTGCAATCCTCGATTTAAAAGATACCATCAAGGAGAAAATTAAACTTTCGTGACCTTCTCAGCAATTATTGTGGAGCCAGTCATGCCTTGTCTATGATTTGCTGAAACGCACAGTCGACATAACTTGCGCGTTTCCGCAAGAAGACTTGCCTTGAAACTGCCGATCAAATATGCACATCAGGTCATGTGCCTAAATGGAATAAAATTTGTTGTCACGTTTTTGGTTTTTTTATTTTCCAGCAAACTGAAGAGTGATTGTGTTGATAATCATGATGGACAATCTATGTATTGGGCCAGAGGGCAATTAGAAAGCAATGACGAGTAAGCCCGCCAAGGAGATAACCGGCGCCGCGATTCCTTCCACGCCGCGGAAGTCTGTGGCGCCTTGTCCTTAAGTAGTGAACTGACTAAGTGCATGTGCATGGTAAATAGATATCGGCTGTAGGTTTTCTTGCTCGTGTCTTGTCCCCTACCCCCATTCATTGCCTTGCTTGCATATGTGGATTGGAAATAAATGTTCCCTATTGTTTGAATATTCACCTGCTCGTTGCGTCCCTTCCTCCATTGAACTGCCGTAATTGCGTTCGAAATATTAGCTGTTTTTTTAACACCGATAAGATAATCGGGTCCAACGGGGCTTGGCCATAATAAACCGCTCGGCAATCGCAAACAGAACGAGCTGCTTAAGGCGGCTCGTTTCCGTGCAGGCTCCATTGAGGTGTAGGCTCCCGGCATTTTTGTCCACGCGAATAATTAGGTACATCGACAATTCGGCCATCGACCCTGTAGTGCGTGGACAGAAAAGTTGGCTGGCTTATGGTGTGGTTAAAAGCACAACCGTAGCTGGATTTCGACGTTGATCCGAAAGCTGCGACTGGATTTCCACGTTCGGTGGGCGCGCGCGGCCGCAATCGGGGAAAAGGCGGCCGTCCGCATGCTGGAGTGGCGAGAATCCACAACAATATGTTTATAAATCATGTCAATACGAGTCTTTTCCATGATAAAATATGTACTTTCAATCATTCCAAAGAAAAAAAAAACGTTTCTGTGCTATCCCCATCATTATAGTAACACATATACTGTATATGAATTTTCACTTGGATGCCCTCATTTTGCTTTCCATACTTTCTTAGCCATCCCACAAATTAATCAAATGTTTTGGGATCAACAGTGCATTTTCCCATTGTTCCTAATCTTATCCTCTTTTCTCTGCAATAAGCCATAAAAATTAAACAAACCAACCCTGCAGAAGGTGTTTTCAATTTTTAAAAAAAATTATTTTTTTTACCTCTGTAGTTCAGCAGTACAACTTCACTTCTGTGAGTTCCCAAAACGAGGCTTCGCTCAGAAAGGTCCCTTTCTTCGGCAACAACAGCGTGTGCGAATATTGGTGACAATCCAAGCCCATGGTCCCACTTCACCACTGGCACATCTGGCATCCTTTCATCGATGAGGTAAGCAGATGACTGTGTGCACATGGAGGTTTTTGTCAATTTATAAAAGATGGAATATTTAGGGCCAAAGCAGTTTTGGCCAGATTGCTCAGGGAACCAGCAAAGTGTTGGTACCATCACGAATATTAAGGAGTCACTTCCATAGATGAGAGAATATAGGGATGAAAGAATGGATGCGAGTGCTCAGCTTATAAACGTGGTGGGTAACCAGGTGTGGGATTCTGGAAGAATGTGTGTGACCTGTGATACTTAAAGATGACAGTGGAAGTGTGACTTGCCAAACATGGGAAAAACATGTTCCACTAAGTTTTGAAGTAAAGCCACAAAATAAGAGCAAGATTACCTACCTGGGTGCTCACGAGCATGTGGAAGGGGCTGTGAAAGGGCAAGTGCTGGCTCAAAGCCACACGCTCCCCCAAGTGACAACCCGCCGTGGCCCCAATGCGGAACAGGCTCCGACCAGCTACATTACCGACCTATCCATCCATAACAGCACCAAACCACATGTCAGGCTGGATAAATCAACTGGACAAAAATGTTTTTTTCAGAGATAAACGGAAATAACTGTCATTTTAGATGCTTTAAACTAGCTTTAGCATGATTTCAAATACAATTGCTCGTTCGAACCTCAAAATTCGTTGAAGAAAAAGTTGAGATTATTACATGGTTGGGGGATATATATATATATATATATATATATATATATATATATATATATATATATATATATATATATATATATATATATATATATATAAAATCGGTTATGCGGCAGGTACATACACACCCTACTATCTGCTAATGCCACGCCAGTGCGGTCTGTGTACGCCAGCACGCGGGGATGTGCTGTGAAGTGACACCATCGCCAGCTGGACAATGCATTGAAGTACAGGTTTTGCTTCTCCCTCAGCACCAACTGCAACCTGAAAGGGATAAGTGTGGAATGGTGAAACAATAAATATTTAGCACATTAAATCAATTTGCTCAACAAACGGAATAGTTTATGAAAAAAAAAAAAAAAAATGGCCGAACAAACAGTATATAACATCAATAAATCAGGTCGTTTTGTTTCATTGTGAAAGAGGAGAAGAAGAAGGAGAAGAAGGAGAAGAAGGAGAAGAAGGAGGAGGAGAAGGAGGAGAAGGAGGAGGAGAAGGAGGAGAAGGAGGAGGAGAAGAAGGAGAAGAAGGAGGAGGAGGAGGAGGAGAAGAAGGAGAAGAAGGAGAAGAAGGAGAAGAAGGAGAAGAAGGAGAAGAAGGAGAAGAAGGAGAAGAAGGAGAAGAAGGAGAAGAAGGAGAAGAAGGAGAAGAAGGAGAAGAAGGAGAAGAAGGAGAAGAAGGAGAAGAAGGAGAAGAAGGAGAAGGAGGAGGAGAAGAAGAAGGAGAAGAAGGAGAAGAAGGAGAAGAAGGAGAAGAAGGAGAAGAAGGAGAAGAAGGAGAAGAAGGAGAAGGAGAAGAAGGAGAAGAAGGAGAAGAAGGAGAAGAAGGAGAAGAAGGAGAAGAAGGAGAAGAAGGAGAAGAAGGAGAAGAAGGAGAAGAAGAAGGAGAAGAAGAAGGAGAAGAAGAAGGAGAAGAAGAAGGAGAAGGAGAAGGAGAAGGAGAAGGAGAAGGAGAAGGAGAAGAAGGAGAAGGAGAAGGAGAAGAAGAAGAAGAAGAAGAAGAAGAAGAAGAAGATCCAAATAAATAAATTAGGCAAGTTATAAAAAGGATCTCTGCAGAGCAAGACCTTAAAAGGTAGTGTGCAACAGTCATGTGGTTGTGCAAAAGTTTGCATCAAATACAATTTTTTACACTTAATAAATAGAGCTTGTGTGGCTGTAGCTATGTCACCAATTGGTCAAGGCACTGACCAATCGGGTTACTCATTTTTCTCAGCATCATTCCTCTTGTCTACTGTTATCGCGTCTATCTGCGTCAGCAAGCAACGGTCCATCTAGGTGGTGCGGCAAATCAATCACAAGCTTTCCTCACCTCTCACAGTGTTGATTACATTATTGACGATTACGGTGTGGCGTCTTTATCACATGCTTTCCTCATGGAGTATGACAATGCCGTGATCAATAAAATCTTTCAAAAAGAACAAAAATGATGAAGTACATTTCGAAGACCGATTCCGCAGCATATTGCCCACCACAGCTGGGCCGCCCGGATGGCGGGAGTGCCCACGAGTACGTAAAATAAAACTCATTGATAAGACTAATGCAATGAGCAATACAGCCGATAAGAGGCGAAAACAATGTGTCGGATAAGCAAAAGTCGTGATGCCAAGGTGCAGAGGGGAAACACAATGAGTTGAGGGTGAGTCAAAGTGCGAAGGAAGCTGTTTGACGAGTTGTAGGTGAGGCATAGTCAAAGTGAAAAAGGGAGCCACAAGTGAGGCGTGATGAAGGTGTGCACGGAGCCATTGGTAAGGTGTATTCAAAGCACCAAGGAAGTCGGATATGGCATTGTATGCATGAACAGCAAGATTCACCCTTTCTCTGCCCTCCATAAGTAGGCAGCTCCAGTTTCTGTCACCACTGCTGCTTCTCCTGGCAGGTGTGGACTGTATGTAGACAAAAATCTGTAAGTCAGTACCTCAGCCAAAATAGTCAAAGTTTTTAGGTGGCGATATAGTGCAAGAATGATAATATCAACCTCAACTTTCATCTCCCTTTTATGAGATGCACAAAACCATTAGAGAGCCTCAATCAATGATCTTCACCTGAGTGCCAGACAGGTCGCTGGAGTTTTCAACCCCACAACCTCAATGCAGTGAGATTGTGCTAAATCTCCAGAAGGCAGCTTCCACAAACCACAAAAATAGTCTGAACGCACACCAGCGTAAACTGAAAAATAAGGAAAACAAGGCTCAGTATATTCATTTTTAAAATAGTGAAGCAAAAAACACCGGCAAAAATGGAAAATTTCCTGGAGAGACAAGTATTGTACTGCAATCCGAAATTTCCAGCAGTGATGCAAGCCTATGAACTGGAAAATTGGGGACGCTTCAATAATAATACTAATAATTCCATGAAGGATGCTTTACTTAAGGTTGGTTGCAAAGGGCCTTGAATAACAAGAATAAAGAATAGGTCTGCAGTGACTAGTTCTACCTTTCGAGTCTTACCAGTTGCAAGGTACAAAGTCTTTCCTTCGCACATCTGGACTCCTATCCACCTACAAGGATCCGCAGGTTGATGGAGTATTGCTTTCCCCTCTAAGCTGGCTCCACTGCCTCAAATCTTGCTCAGCTTGATGCTGTGGAAACCATGTCCTTCAAGATTATTGGAATCTCCTGTGCTGTACCTGAGTCTATGGGCTTATCATTTCACCATCGCTGACAAGTTGGTGGTCTCTGTCTTCTACCGCCTCCTCTCTGGTCTTGCGCCCTCTATTCTTTCCATGCTCCCCCCCCCACACCCTCAGGTTTCTGCATGGCTTACACGGTCCACCATCAACCCCCTTCTGGTGAATCAACTTAAATCCAGGATCACTGCTCACCTCATCATCTCTCAAACCTCTCTCCCTCAAAATCCTGGTGGCGTTTAATCAAATCTGTTTCTGGTGTATGTTCCCCCTCCATCCCCTCCCTTACCTCAAATGGCCGCACTGCTGATTCCACACATGATAAAGCTGAATGTCTAAACTCGGTGTTTGCAGCTAAATCTTGTGTCCGAAACCCATCTCTATCTCTACCCACTTTACCCAGTCGCACCCAACTGTCCCTGGACTCTGTGTCCTTTTCTCCTGACAAGGTGGAGAACTTGCTTTCAAACCTCGAGTCAGACTCTGCAACCGGTTCAGACAGCATCAGCCCACGTGTCCTCAAAGCCTGCTCTTCTGCTCTTGCTCACCCTCTCTCTGTTCTATTCACCCTCTCATTTGCTCAAGGTCATCTGCCATCTGCTTGGAAATCTGCTAACATCACTGCCCTGCATAAAAAAGGTGCAAAAACAGAT
The DNA here is from genome assembly GCF_056783735.1 of Eptatretus burgeri. NCBI lineage: Eukaryota > Metazoa > Chordata > Myxini > Myxiniformes > Myxinidae > Eptatretus > Eptatretus burgeri. Next base: position 26,332,819 of record NC_140971.1, read on the forward strand.
CCTTGCAACGACAGACCAATCAGCCTTCTCCCAATCATCAGCAAGGTTATGGAATCCATCATCGCTTCAGACATGAAATCCTTCCTCTTCTCCAATGGCTTGATTTCCAATCATCAATTTGGTTTCAGACCAGGTCACTCTACCCTGGATATGCTGCTTCTGCTCTCCCATCAATGGATGGAGGTCCTCAATGCCAGAAAGGAAATCCGAGCCATATCCCTGGACATATCACGTGCTTTTGACAGTCTGGCACCCTGCCCTACTCACCAAACTCTCTTCCCATGGTATTCAAGGCCATCTCCACTCATGGCTCGCAGACTTCGTCTCCTGTCGCAGTCAACGTGTGGCCCAAAATGGAGTTCTTTCATCCCCTCTTCCTGTTCAGGTTGGAGTTCCTCAAGGTAGCGTTCTGGGCCCTGTTCTTTTTCTGGTTTTCATCAATGATCTCTCCGACTCTGGAAAATCCTCTATTTCTCTTTGCCGACAACTCCACCCTCTGCCGTACCATCTGTCATCACTCAGACCGGCAAGCAGCAGCTTCTTCGCTCACTGCAGATCTGGATAAAATCACAAACTGATCGAACACGTGGAACATGTCTTTCAATCCAGACAAATCTCACACTCTCACTATGTCTCTTCGAAAGGACCGTTTAGAACCCCCCCCCCCCACCCATCCACTTTCTCAACAATCCTCTGGAAGAAGTCTTTTCTTTCAAGCTTCTGGGTCTCACTATCTGCCATGACCTTTCCTGGGAAAGTCACATTTCCAACCTCGCCTCAAAAGTCAGTCGCCAACTGGGAATCCTCCATCGTGCAAAGTCCTTCCTCGGCCCTCTTGAGCTCCTGATCACTTACAAAGCTTTTGTCCATAGCCTGATGGAGTACTGCTCTCCCCTCTGGGCTGGTGCTCCTGCCTCCCACCTTTCTCGGCTTCATGCTGTCGAAACCAGGGCATTTAAGATCATCGGCATCTCCCGCAATGAAGCTAAGTCTTTGGGCCTCTCACTCAATCACCGCAGGTTGGTCGGTGGTATTTCTGTCTTCAACCGACTCCTCTCCAGCCTTGCCCCCCTGCTCTCTCTGCGATTTGTCCACACCACATTTCCACAGGGCGCTCAAGGTACGCCAACAACCCCCTTCTGGTAAAACTACCAAAATCACGAATCACTGCTCATCTTCGCTCTTTCATTCCTCTTTTTTCCCGCCTTTGGAATAAACTTCCTCACTCTATTCTTTCCCATTCTTCCCTCCAGGCTTTCAAAACAGCTGTTCACCACCACCTCTTATCATCCCCCATCCAAATCCTCGATCTTTTCTACCCCCGATAATCCACCCAAGCCCACTTCCTTCAATTCCCCTGCTTTCCTTCCTGAAAGTCCCTGTAATGTCCATCTTCTCTTCGCCATGTTCCCCATCCCATCCCATCCCTCTCCCTTCCACAGTTCACCTTATGTGTCTGTTCCCCACTGTTTTGTCCCTTCCACTCCCGCCCCTCTCGTCTCATGCCCCCTTGCTGCGAGTTGTGTGTTAGCTCTCATACGAGCCTCGACAAGGTATACAAAAAAAAAAAAACCTCCACTCATTTGTTCCTCTTTCTTCCCCTCCTGTGGAACCAACTTCCACATCCACTTCAATCTCATTCTTCCCTCCAGGTCTTCAAGGCAGCTGTTCACCACCATCTCGGATTGTCCCCAATCCAAAACCATGATCTTTTCTACACTCGTTAACCCACCCCAATCCCTCCTCCTTCCAAATTTCCAGTTTTCTCTCCTTGGAGTTTCCTTCCATATCCATCTCGTCGACCCCATGCATCCTATGTATCCATCTTGTCCACTCCATGCATGCATGTTTTGTGTCCTGTTTTGTCTGTTACATCCAGATCCGTTCAGTGTACTCGCTCTTCCATGAGCCTTGACAATGGATACAAAATAAAAAATAAAAATAAAAAAACTTGAAGGGACTGTTCTGCTACCCTGCTGAATATGGTGAATGTCTTTTACGGATTCTTCCAATGTACTAGTTAATAAATTGCATCCTCATTTAAAGCCCTGTGCACCTCCAATAATTTGGTTCTACCCTGTGGTGTCGTGACAGAGGTGCTCCAAGGCAGACACGAGCGGGGGAACAGTACAACCCTGCTTTATTGCACGAGCGAGAGTGTGAGCGTACGTTGCCCGTAACTCCACTTTATTGAGTACTCGATGCACTCTACAAGCCACACGACCTCCAGGCTCCCCAGGCCACAATGGTTACAGCAACTACGACAACGCCTCAGGCGGTGCGCACTCCTATATCCCGTGCAAGCACGTGACCACTCTAAAACCACTCCTCCACCACGCTCCCCAAATCATGCCCTGCCCCCGCAGGCCCGCTACACCACATACCCCACCAGAATCTTGTACCTTTCATTTAAATTTTTAACAAAAAAAATCCAAGGTGGCAAAAACAAAGAGGAACTCACCGTCTCCATGTATAGAACTGCTGCTGATCTGATGGATGCATCCCTGCAGGTGGAAGAGCACACGCGTTTGCAATGGCACCAGGCAAGATCTTCCACACGTCCTCCTTTGACAATTGCATGCCAGTCCCTGAAAAGCTAATAATTGCCAGAGTTCATTAGAAAAAAAAAAAAAAATATATATATATATATATATATATATATATATATATATATATATATCAATCACTTCAAACACTAAAAAAGATCTCAGAGTAGGTTACAAGTCTAAATCATCAAGCTGTCAAATGAGTCGGCCAATATAAAAGGATAGTAGTAAAGAGTGGCGTCAGTGCCGAGACCAAGTGATGCACGCGTTTTAGCACCTCTTCTCGTTCTTCCGTGTGCAGCTGTTCTTTGCTAGTGTATCTCGCAAAGTTGCAAGGGAGAATTCGTTGACCGAATAAGACTAGGGAAATGCAGGAAAAATATTGGATCCTAAACTGATGATCAATTGCATGTATGAGTGTTATACCATATCTCCAATCCCTTCACCTTTCTTGTTTTATGCGACATTTTTGGCTTATCTTTATTGTTTTTACTTGTAGAGGCACTGGGTTGAGTGTGAAACAGGTGTGATGGGCCAAAAGGCCTTTTACCCCTGTCAATTACAATACACGGAAATACACTTTACAAGAGATTCTGCAGGAGTAATGTTTCCGACAAGTTGGTGGTCTCGATACGGCAGGTACATACATCTATTACATCTATTACATCGATTCATCTATACATCTATTACATCTATCTATCAATACATCTATTCGTAACGATTCATTGAGCTGACACAAAAGGACATGTGTGACAAGAGTGAATACATTAAATTTTGGTGAAGATCCAAATCCAGATCTGAACACTTGAATTTTTTAAGTAATTCTTCACCATTGAGAGACAGGGCTAAACTAACATATAGCACAATATCTCAAAAAGTTGCGGACGGATTCGGAAAAAAACAAGGTGGATTAGTTGGTTCGGTGATGTGAACAAGCCAATTTGATTAAGGTCCGGATGTAGATCCGACCCATTGGTGGGACAGAAAAACGTAAACTCTTCAGCCTGGCGGAGGTATGCCGACCGATTGCCGTTCTCATTTATTTTGTCAAGAAAAGGGTGAGAAGTGAGAACCACTGTTGAAAATCTGGTTTGAAGGTGCTTCTATTTCTAAAAAAAGTAAATATAAACTCTGGAAATATAAACAAACATTCAAACCCATGATACAAATTACATTACCTCTGCTCCTCCCCCGAACCACTGTAAATAAATAACCTCATTGTTTGGGCGTTTGTACAGTATTAATACAGACACAGGAAATATATTGAAAGGAAATGTGTTAGGAAAATTTCCTACCCTTTCCCACTGTACTAACCGAGGCCTCACTTGACAGGAATATATATATATATATATATATATATATATATATATATATACATATATATATATATACATATATATATATATATATATATATATATATATATATATATATATATATATATATATATATATATATATATATATATATATATATATATATATATATATATATATATATATATATATATAGTTGCGGCCCCAAGGTCATGGGGATACTACGAGGGAGGAGATATCCCTGGTTTCTCCCCGGACTCACCGGGAATCGCAGGCCGTCGCACATGAATAAGTTAGTGTGACGGAGGGTCACTAATCGACCGTGAACGCCAATAATTTGACCAAGTGACCCAGTGTCCTCCGTCTGACTACCGTTTAACTGGGAACATGTGGTCGCCATATCAGGGAATCGCACCCTCGATGTGTACTTGCGTTGCTGACCACATCAGGTGCAGCTGAGCAGAGCTCTCTCTATCGAGTGCAGCCTGTGGCTGCTGGTTGCATCATTGGTTGGGACGCGGCTATGCCGCTGATGCAGTGTCCCCCTTACCAGTATACTGGTACTCATTTTGCCGACCTCGGAAGGATGACAGGCTGAGTTAACCTCCTGGTGTATTAATTCGGCGGCCCAACGGGGCTTGAACTCAGGACCCTAGGATCCCAAGCCACCACCCAAACCACTAAGCCAACACCAGGCTTGAGCAGAGCTGCCAAGGACGCACTGGCTAATAAGCATATTTTGGGGTGTAACTTCCCAGCTATGCTCAGGTGCAGACCATGCTGGACCAATGGAGGAAAAGAAAAAAGAAAAAAAAATGAGCTGGGTACATTTATAACAGACACATTTATTTGACAAAGTAAGGAAAGTTATGTGGTATAGTATGGGTTTATTCACAGATGTACAGCAGGGAAAAGTAAGGAATTGGTGGGTGCGACAAAAGAAATGCAATATTCACAAAAGAAGACAGTGCAGATTTACCCTGATAAACTGAGATAGTCTTAAACGAGAAGGGCACTTGGTAGAGCGCATACCTCCGCCCTGTAATGCCTGAGTCACGAGAACATATCGGGCCTGCAGAAACATTTTATCATGACTAGCATAACCCGTGCTCTGCGCGACATGTTGGGGTGGGTGTGTTTGAGAAAGGAACTGATGCAGAGTATCAGTCGTAATTTTACTTTAATGCAGTAAATGGAATAGGATTTCACTGTTTCAGAACCATTTTATTTACTTTTTTTTGTACCATGCACCTCATATGGTCTTTGAGATAATGTAAGCCGAATATCACATTACTCGAGCGCAGAACAAAGTCGAAGATAGCGCGACACGAAACCACAAACTCGGAAATAATATATAAAATGGGTTTGGGGGTGATAAAATAAATTAATTGATGATTAAAACCTGATATTAAAATAAAATATATGAATCCTGAAATAAATGCACTCAAATATGATATGATGTTTTAAGTATGTATCCATTTGGAATGAACATAATTATATTTCTCCTCTGTATGGAAAGATCACCTTTATATTAAAAGTGTCAACAGGTTGAACTTTGCCAGTAAGTTGAATATAAAGAAGAATTGCCTGTCACGTAGAACTATCTTCAGAATTTTGTATGGAAGACACAAACGAGTTGGAATGTGGACTTAAGAAAATGTACAGGCGCTCTGGTCGCTTCAAAATAATATTGTTACGAATCTGGCAGCCATTTGCACACAAACAGACAGCAGCCCCGTAGTTCAGTTATTTTGATAAGTATGTGTTTTTAGTCAGGGTCCCGTCCCCTATGTGTAATGGGAATTTCGTGTGTGCGCTGTGAGTTATTTTATAGTCATGTTTTATACATCCACTACAACAACAACAACGGCACCATCCCTCACTCAACCTGGTCGCCATTGCCCACGTGTTTTTGGCTGAAGTCGTGGGCGCAGCCTCCATCGCCTCAGATCGAGGCTCCGCCCCGAGGAAGGGCATGGAACGTTTCCTCCTGCCAATTAGCGAAGGGCGAGCATCGCACGCGTGCCCCATCCAATGGGAGGCCAATGTGCCGAAAGCTACTACGGAGCCTCTTCGGGGGGTGGGCCTCCGAGACGCCTCGACACCCCCACCCCCCGAGAAGCCTCGTCCAATTAGGAGGCTGACCACCTCAGGGGCAGCCCCGCCCAGCCAAGTGTGATGTTCGCCCCTCGTCCAATCCGGAGGCAAGTCCCTCAGAGCGGTTCCCTCGACCCGCGGGAAAGAAAGGAGAAAGAGAAGAAGCCTCGTCTTGCCTGCTGGCGTTCTCGTCTACCCGCGGGTGCTCGTCTCGTCTGGTCCGTTCCCGTGCTGGCTGGCATCTGTTGCGTCGTTCCTGGTCCCTGGTGCTTGGTGCTGCGTTGTCGGCGGCGGGTTCGAGTCCCGCCACCGGACAAGCTCGACCAGACCGCACGAGGCAGACAGGTGCAAGAATAGGCCCTGTCCTCAGCTCACCTTTCCCTCCAAAGCTGAATGGCCCAATAAAGGCCGCGGCCACCATTTATTTGGGTGTGTGTGTGTGTGTGTGGTGCCAGTCTGTTAAGTAGAAACTGTCCAAGTGCTTTTCGTTCACTGTACATTGCCTGCATTTCTTTTATTCGGATAACTCTGCTCTTTGTGTGCTCCCCTCCCCAATTATTGTTTATAAATAAACCCCATGTTAAATGTTCCAGTTCGTTGTCCGTGGTTTCTTTCATTGGCCAAGCATGGTTCGGGCTTGAGAAACAGTAAGGCCGTTGGTGCCGTAAGTTGTCATTGGGACGGGCGCGGCTCTGGTAACTCGGCTCGGTTACGCCGGATCTGAGTCGGTACCTGTGACTCGGTTCGGACAGAGTCGGCCGAGGGTGTGATTTCTCCGGTAATTTGACGACGTGGGTACTTGGGTATATTGAAATTTGGCTATTGACCCTACCCCACACCGTCAGAGAATTGGCGATCACGGTCCTTTAAGTGGCCCGTCGACTCCGGAGTTATCTGGGGTGACGACCTTTTAATTCCGGGTGTTCGGTGGGAGACGGCTCTACTGCTCCACCTAGTGGTCGTTTATCGCCACCGAACTCCGGCCCACAACAATATATCTTCCCAGTTTTGGGAGAAGCAGACTGACTTTTAACCTACAAAAGATAGAAACTTGTTTTAATGGCCATTCGAGTTGGCATTTGATGTCATTCTAGCATTCTGTGCGATTAATATATCTGGGGTTGAGTATGTGTTCCAACCATTTAAGCAGGAGCTGTCAAATAAGACTGAAGATAAGGTTCACCTGGAAATTGTTAAGACCGGGAGAACTGGCATCAGCGTCAGAAAATTACAAAAAAAACTGTCTTACTGGAAACTATATCAAGACGAAGATTCTCCGGTTATGTTGAAAGATCTAGAACTCGTATGTATTGTCCAGAATCTCCGATGCACATATTTAAGGTCCCATGACACTCCAAAGTTTCTGGTTATTTATATATTAGCTTGACTTTCCAAGTGAAGAAATCACCGATGTGTTTCTTTTTTTAAATCAACAATGGGATAATTAAGACCAATATTTCAAACATTTGTAGTGCTTTCACAACTTTGCTATGCCCCGCACTTCAAAAAAGTTTAGTTCAGCGAACCGCAGGTCAAGTGACCGTTGATCATCTCCAGAACGCGACTCGCTCAGAGTTAATTGATGAGACGTCGCGTGCCGTATAAAGTACGTACAAATGAATTGTGCACATTTGTTTGCTATCTCACTGATCGTCTTATTTCCTGTGATTGTTTCGCGGAAGTTTCCTCACACACAGAGACAAGAAATTATGCTTCTGAGCCGTGTATGCACAACAATCAAGAGGCAATTATTTATCCCTTTACTACCTTGTCGTAGTCGTGTACAAATCCAATACATGTATACACAATAAAGGGCTATACCATGTCCACAGAATATAAAATGTAACTGTTGAACCTTTCCATTAAAAAAGAAACTTACAGGGACATACAAGTAAAATACTAAAGATTAATATTGCATCATTTCAAGGTGCAAGGAGATGATTTTAAAATCAAACAATGTGAAAAACCTGCACCCACATTTTGCAGCTTATTGAATTGTTCGTTGAAACCAGCCTGCTGGGATAGGTACGATGCCACATACATGCAAGCCAGGTATGGCTGCACTCAACATACAGGGGTTTATTCTAATGTGAAGGTACTGCTTCCATTGGCTTGCTATTCATCAACATTTAGCCAAAATGTGTAATAAATGAACAGGGAAAAATATGTTGGCACAACTATGAAAGACAAAAGTATCTGTCCTATTACACGTCCTATCTGTCCTCATAGCCTCGGGACTCTTACGCATTGACTTATACATTGTGTGCATGCTAATACAAGGTACTCGTCAACTTTAGAGTCTAGACAAGTCCGAGAAATTCATCGTCCATCCGACTAGTCCAATAAATCTGACGTGCTGTAGCTTTCTTTTATTATTGTCTTTTCTTCATTGTTTTATACTGGCGCTACATGACGACAGTAGGAATAAAATAAATAAAAATGCAACAGAACGTCAGATTTATTGGACTACTCTAGACAATTGTGTTGCAAGGTGTGTTCTGCACACACGTTTTCATCGTATCCGGACAGCGAGATTGCTTCGTTTAATGCGCGGAGAGATACGGCCGATGACATGGGCTGGCCTTGCTTGCGATTCATTCGCCGCGGGGTAACATGCCCACTGCGCTGCGCTGGTCACGTCACTTCACTAAAATATTTTTGATATCGAGCAGTATGCAAGTCGAATTTACATTATTGAATTACGAATAGGATTTAGTCGAACCAGTTGTTATTGCCAAGTCTTCCTTCGATGTTCTCCCAATCATCATAAACTCCGGGAATTTCATCGCCATTTTCTTCTGCTTGTCCTGCTTCGGGCTCGAACTGGTAAGGCCGTACTTCATTTCCAGCTGCCTGAACTTCACCTCCTGCGACTACGTTATCCGACAATTCTCCATCTGATTCAGACCAAAATCCTTCATTTCTCTCACACTCACTATCGCTACCAGACAAATCAAAGTCCATGTCATCCATTATTCAAAACCGAATGTTTGATTTTTTAAAAGCAGAAATGAACGAAGCGATTGAGTCGATTAATCGAATGTGGAAAGACACAGAAAGCCAATACAATCACTTAGACCACCAACCTGAGTAATTTGTGTGCAGCCTTTGTTGTTCTGGAGATGACATCATGTGGGTTATGCGTCGTTCAGTAGATTTCGGCAGAATTTTTAGGGGCGTTCCCAAAGAGGTTTGTTTTTTTTAATTTTACAGAACGAGTATTGTGAAAAAACATTGTCAGATCAGAAATCACGATGAAAAACTCCTATAGGACATATGTATATATATATATATATATATATATATATATATATATATATATATATATATATATATATACATACATACACATATACATACAATTCCAGCAATCTGTGTGTGTGTGTGTGTGTGTGTGTGTGTGTGTGTGTGTGTGTGTGTGTGTGTGTGTGTGTGTGTGTGTGTGTGTGTGTGTGTGTGTGTGTGTCTGTGACCGCAGTTTCTCGACAACCACTGGTCCGATCTGATTGAAACTTGCCAGGAATATTGTCGGGGACCCGCGGATGTGCCTTTTCAAGGTTTGATATTAATCGGACGAGCGGTTCCCAAGTTACGGCCATTTTATTGCTTTTTCAGTGTTGGAAGGGTGTATATATTGCAGCTGAAGTGTCGTTCCACCTTATCATGCCATTTTTTCCAAACGATATCTCAGAATAATGATAACAGCATATTAATAAGAATAAGAATAAGAATAGCACAATAATTGGCAGTAATAAAAAGAATAACGCGATACAATGACCAATGTCTGTCAACCAATAACGACCTATATATTGTCTGTCAACCAATAACGTCTATCAACCAATGACAGGACACGGTGCTATGACATCACGAATGACGTCACAATTAATGTTTATTCATTTTGCTTTTTTTTGCACGATTGACGTCACAATTCTTCTTCTTCTTAGTTTGGTATGACGTCACAATCGACGCTGGGGACCTGAGTGTGTGCCTTTTCAAGGTTTGATATTAATCGGACAAGCGGTTCCCAAGTTACGGCCATTTATGTCAACCAATGACAAGACACGGTGCTCTGACATCACGAATGACATCACAATTAATGTTGTGTTTTTTTTTGCATGATTGACGTCACAATTCTTCTTCTTCTTCGCTTGGTATGATGTCACAATCGACGCTGGGGACCTGAGGATGCGCCTTTTCAAGGATTGATATTAATCGGACAAGCGGTTCCCAAGTTACAGCCATTTATCTGTCACCCAATGACAAGACACGGTGCTATGACATCACGGATGATGTCACAATTAATATTTATTTGTTTATTTATTTATTTAATTTTGCACGATTGACGCCACAATTCTTCTTCTTCATTTGGTATGACGTCACAATCGACGCTGGGGACCTGAGTATGTGCCTTTTCAAGGTTTGATATCGTTCTTCATCAGTTTCAGCCGTTTCCCAAGGTTTGAAAGCTGGTTTTTCCCAAGGTTTGAATTAATTGTTCAAATTATTAATTAATCCCAAGGTTTGAATTTTCCCAAGGGAAAGAGCTGTTTCCCAAGGGTTTGAAAGCTGTTTTTTCCCAAGGTTTGAATTAATTGTTGTGCTTGGTAGACATTTGTGAATACATTTGCAGAGAGAGAGAGGGGCGAGAGAGGAGGGGGGGAGTTGCTATCAAATCAAGTATGCTATCAAAAAGGATACATACTATGGTGAAAATTTAGCATCGATCAGATTTATGTTTGCTGAGAAAATGAATTTTAAAGCGTAAAAACCCCATAATTTGCCGGCGGAAGAAAAATATAAAAAGAAACAACAAAAACAATAGGTTACCCAGTCTTGAAGGCTTGGTACCCAAATAAAACTCTGCAAAAGCTTTCCAGGTACTTGAAATACTTTGTGCTGTGCTTTGTCCATTTGTACATATCATCTCATCGAGATTTATCTCCAATATTTTGCTGTAGTTGTGATGTGATGATGTAAAACCAGGTAAAACGACACACAAAAAGCAGATGCACTTTTATCTCCTAAATCTTAGTCTCCAAAATAACATTAAGCCTGTAAGTTGGGTGAGTACTTGGATTTCATAGTTAACTATAGCGTCACTCGGGAGAGCACATACCTCCACCAGGCTGAACAGTTTACGTTTTGCATCCCACCGATAGGCCGGATCTGCATTCCGGACCTAAATCAAAATGAAATTGGCTTGTTCTCCTCACCTCCCCAACTCATCCACCTGGTTTTGTTATAATCCGTCCACAACTTTTTGAGATATCGTTTGTGAAGAATCACTCGATTTTGTTGAAGATCCGGATCCGGATCCGGAAAAAAAAAAAAAACAAACATTTCAATCAATTTGTCTTTGTCACACGCGCAATCTGTCCACCAAGTTTAGTCTGAATCTGTCAATAACTTTGAGATATCCTGCTCACAGACAGACAAACAGGGGTGAAAACATTTAAACCTCTGTCTTCCTTCAGTATCGAGGGAACTATTCAGGACTCATGGAAGAGCGAGGCGACAAAGGAGGAAAAAGCAGTGCACCAACAGTGGGGCACAGTACAGTAACAAGCAGCCGAATGAACAAACAGGAAAAGAGGGAGGGGAGGAAATACAACAATAGACCCGAACGAGGACTACAATAGCATGTAGGACATACAAACTCAGCACAAAAACACAGGCGAAGGCACTAAACGAGATGCACAAACACATCAACAATTAAGAAAAACCATTAAGCAAGACTTCCAGAGCAGGTATCGTCAGCTTTCGATGACAACCTCTCAGAGCAGAGAAGACTGCATCTGGCCACAAAAGAAAATGGGGCCAGAAGGACAAATTGTATTTTACAAAACAAACAAAAAAGGAAACACTTTATGAAAATTATTTGTTGCAACATATACCGAGGGTGTCCATGGCGCTTCCTGTTGCAAATGCAAGAACACCGTGGTTAGGTCGTCCTTCCAACTGTTGAAACTGCAGGGAGCCCCCAGTGGCAGTTTCCTGCTGATTAAACCCAGCAGTGATGTCAGACTGCACGTCTTCATTGAACAGGGACGACAGGCAGCGTGGGGGAACCTCGTGCAAAGCTGTACCTAATAGTCTGGCAAGCTTGATCATCTGCCAACCATACCGACTGTAAAAAGGTAATGAGAAGTTGGGCATTATTGATTTAAATTTTCTAATTGTAGAAATATAAAATATTCCTAAGCTACAGAGAGAGAGGGGAGAGAGAGGGGAGAGAGAGGGGAGAGAGAGAGAAGAGAGAAGAGAGAAGAGAGAAGAGAGAAGAGAGAAGAGAGAAGAGAGAAGAGAGAAGAGAGAAGAGAGAGGAGAGAGGAGAGAGAACAAACACAGTAACCTACTGTTAAGAGGGTTAACGGAGGTTTTGTTCAGAAGCATTACATTTTTCCAAAAGATATCACCTGGTAAAAGAACTCCAAGTTTCTTATGCAAGTTACTTACCCATTCTTCATCAATTTGGGTATCACCACACACTGCCTTCCATCACCTGGCTGTGGAAAATGTGCAGATAATTATTAGTCAATGAGAGCCCATTTCACTACTATCCTGTCATTCATAAATTTTTCTCTACAACTCAACCGATAGGCAATGAAGTATCACCAAACTAATTTTTTTCCCCCCTTTTTATCAACAACAAGCTGGGGCACCTGGCTGTTGTAAAGTTGCTATTCTACTCCTGTTGCCATTTGGAAGAAATCGAATTTTGATTTTTTTTCTTCTTCTATTTTTTTGTAGGGGCCTAAAACACTTCCCTACACCCACAAAGGAATGGGGCTGGGGATCAATTAATATCACTTTCAGGTAGCTACAAAGGCAATGGCACTATAGAATTTATTTTTTTTAAAGGCAATGGCACCCATCCCCCAAAAAACACTCCCCGGCACTCACTGATCAACCTCAAAGTTTGACAAATATCCATTGAGCCATCTTTGAGAAAAATGGCAACACAAACATCTCGTATAGACACGCACGCACGCACGCACGCACACTAAACCTCGTTATCTCATAGTATTACGTTTAGCTTATAAGTATACTGTATTTATGTAAACAGATACGCTTTGCGATTTTCTTATTATACATCATTTTCTACACCTATTTCTTGCATCGCACATTAAAAACACTTTCTCCGCTGAAGATCAGCGCTGGGACCGTGCCCTCTGCTCTTAACCCTCTTTGCAAACGTTTGCAGAAACCGCCTCAAATGGGGGAGACCCCATTAAAGGTGGAGTGCACAGCACATGAGAGATTATTTTGAGAAACCAGCTTCTTTCGCACACATGAAAGCTCTTTGCGGTTTCTTATCTGGTTTCCTCTATGTCTTTCCTTTCGCTTTGCTTACTCGTTCTCGCTCTTCTCTTCTGTTCTCTTCTCTTCTCTTTCACCACCTTTCATTCTTCTACTCATCTTTCCTCCCATTCTCATGCCTATATTTAATAATTCACACACCTCCTTCACCTCTTGTTCTCGTGTACCCTCGCATCAAGTCCGGTCGCTACACTTGCGCTGCCTGGTTACATAACCGGCCCGACTGGAAACGATGGAGGTGTGCGAGCCAGACAAAACCCCAACAGCGAGTTCGCACTGCGAACGATGCATCACTGGGCGCATGGAGAGGGCGGCGCATTGGTGACGTAGAGGAGGGACCGAGAGCGGAGCGTGAGGGTTATGGATGCAAGATTGTCTGCCAGATCCATGGGGCGGTGCGAGCTCAACTGGGCTGGTACAAGGTGTGCAGGCTGGGGCACGGCACATGACCCCATCTTCTTCTTTCACTTATCCCCTCATTTTACCTTGCCCCTTCCCCCATCTCTCTTTTCCCCAGGTGCATGTTGGTGCCAGGTTATAGTAAAGTTGACAAGCGACTGATAAGGATCCGAGGACAAGTGGGAATGTATACATGCCTGTGAATAAATGTCTGTGAACCTCCTTGTACATATATAATTGTGAATTTGCCCACTCTGTAAATATGTATACATTTTCATTCGCACTCGAATCCATTGAGTGACTTGACTTATTCTGTCTGTTTTGATGGTGAAATAAGGCAGCTGAGGGTTGGTTAACCAAGGTTTAATTGGGTTTGTAGAGTACAAGAAGTGATTACGCAACAATTGGTCCCACTCAGCCAACCAATTAAGATCTGTTGCGTGATCGCCGGGTTCCCGGTCCTTTGTATGGTAAGACAACATTGGGCATGGGATCCTGTAAGAAGTACTGGAGCGACTGTCAATCATGATCTTCTTAGATGCGCTGTCCTCTTGGAGTTAGCTGGAGGCGACGATATTTGTGTGTATATATACATGTAATTAATCTCAGACATGCCAGCTGAGATTGAAGAAAATTAATCAATAAAGATAATCACCATTTTACCTCTGTCGGCGAGGTTTTTACCCGTTTGTCTGTTTGTGAGCAGGGTATCTCAAAATATTATGGACAGATTTGGATGAAATTTGGTGGCCAAGTTGGGTGTGTGACAAGGCCAAATTGATGAGATTTTCTTGAAAAAAAAAACAAACAAATGGGTGACGAATGCTTTGTCCACCGTCGTCGGCTGACCTGGTATCTTGTTTGCTACAGGATTGTCCCCCTTTCATACTTTCCCTAGATGCCATTTGTGTCCGTGTCCCACCCTCGTGTCTGTGAGGTGTCGATGTTCTGCCTGAGTGGGGGGAGGGGGGGAGGTGTGTGGTGGTGGTGATGGTTGATGGGGGATTGTGGAGGGGAAGGTGGTGCTGGGCGTCGAGGATAAAGGAGGGGACCCTGAAGGTTTTTGCGTCCTTGGTCAAATCCTGTCAGAGGAGTAGATGATACATACAGCACATACTTTCTCTCCACCATAAATAGATGATAGATGGTGGTAAATAGATATATATTTTTAAGTAACTGTAAAATGTTCCGAGCACAAAAGCAAACATTTTGCAGGCCCGATCCACACGTGGGGTATTTCGGACAAACCTCATCCAATTTCTGGCAACCCTCGGATCTTTCAGCCATTGGTGAAGCATGAAACCATCTCGATTTGTGTTACTATAGGACGCATTGACTCAGCATACTTCAATTTGTAGAAATTCGAAAATTATTCGCCGTTGGAGTTAAATCGTACCGTGATGTAACCCCGTATACAGTCCGGATCTGGTGATCTACTTCGTGTTGCGATGTCACAGCTAATCGTGAAGAAGAACAAGATTTTGACTTTCAATCAAAAAAATTACCCACTTAATGAATTCGGAAATCGGAAAAAGACAACATCTATTTTGTAGGGTATCAAGGGATAGATTAGCATTGATGTGGTCTGAGCATTTTAGTTCCCCTTCAAACATGTCAAAGCAGATCTGAAGGTTTCAGTGAACTCTGAGATACTTATTACCCTCACCGAAGGAGAGAGCCTGGTGTAGGCTTAGTGGTTAGGGTGACGGCTTAGGATCCTAGGGTCCTGAGTTCAAGCCCCGTTGGCCGCTGAATTAAAATACACCAGGAGGTTGACTCAGCCTGTCATCCTTCCGAGGTCAGCAAAATGAATACCAGTGTACTGGTAAGGGGGACACGGCATCAGCGGCATAGCCGAGTCCCAACCAATGATGCAAGCAGCAGCCACAGGCTGCACTCGAGAGAGAGACCGAAGGAGAGGTTATTGCATTTGGGTCTGTTTGTTTGTCCGCACAGAACTTTAGTGTTGTTCTCCGCAACCGCTTGTTGGATTGAGACGAAATTTTCACCCTGGGAGTGACTACTTATGTAGAATGTTTCAATGATATTTATGACGTCATCGGTCACGTGGTGTGGCAGCCATGTTGGAGAAAAAAATCAAAGAAATTTGGACCTCTGCATCTCTGAAACCGCACCAAGGAAAAAACTGAGCCTTGGCACATGGCAAGTACTCCTCATGGGGAAAAGTGATTCTTTTACGACATCATAATTGCATATGTAGAACGCGACATCTGATCAGTATGAAAATTTTTGATGGTCATCTAGGGATAAAATGGTCCAGAGAAAAAAAAAATGATGACGTCATCGGTCACGTGATTCGGCAGCCATGTATATATATATATATATATATATATATATATATATATATATATATATATATATATATATATTGTTGCGAATTCGCGCCCGCCGGCGTGCGGACGGCCACATGACTCGAATCGCGGCACGTCGCCCACCGGACGGACAATTCAGTCGTGACCCTCTCGGACCAACGCCGGGAGCTAGTCATGGGTGGGGGTTTAACCTCACCACGATCGTGCCAATTGCCCACCCGCGCAGGATAGGGTCGCTCGCCAAATTCGATCTACCGACGTACCTGCGCGAATGGTTTACCGGGCGATTGCACCACGCCACAGGCCGACTCCGGACACTAACCGCTTAAGCAGTCAGTTCCATACGACAGTGATAACCGAGCGGTGTTATCGTCGGCCTCGACGGTTCCGATTAATTATGGGGCGTGTTAAGCCCACTACGAATCCTTTACGTGAAGCAGGATGGAGGGTCAATAAAGAAAAGACGAAGCGAAATGGGAAAACAGTTCACACAATGCACATTTATTACGCGACACACGGAAAGCACACATATACAGCCAAACAGTCAAAATGCACATATAGCAGCTAAAACAAAAGAAACAATGATGCAGAGTTATTACCGAATACGCGTACACACGGCAACACTTATACAGTTCTACTTTACAGATGGCGCCAACACACATTTACTCAAAAGCAAAGGAAAGAAACCACCCTCATAGACAAGGGGGCAGACAGGCCTGTAGACAAATATGCGCACGTGACCTGAAGGAGCGGCCAGGTCCGCGATTCCGGGGGGGGGGGGTCCTACCTGCACCCTCGTGACGCGTTGGCGGACGAGCCGCAGATGTGGCCGTGTGGCTGTGCCCCGACTCCGTGCTCCTTGGCGGGTTTCGTTGGCACGATGTTTGGAGTGGGGTGGGAACGGGGCCCCCTTTTTGCACTATCTCAGCATGGGGGAAAGGGGGAATTGTTGATGCCCTGGGGGAGGAGAATTGCTGGCTGGCTTGGGTCCCGCGACGAGCGATCTCACACCGCGACCTCGTCGCCGACCGCAGTCCTTCTCGCCTCGGACCCGAGCTCCTTTGCCTCTTCTCGCAACTCTCCTCAGCCGACTGCAGAACCCAACTCGATGCCACACCGACGACTCGACTCACTCTCCCCTGCCGACACACTGCTACTGCCACATTCTGCACTGCCACACTCTGCCACTGCCGACACACACACTGCTACTGCCACACTCTGCCACGATTCGCCTTGCGCTCGCATTTTTATAGGCCGGCAGGAGAAAACAACATGCAAATATCCGGATCAGGATGACCTCGGGGGTGGAGCCACGCTCGCCAATTGAACGGAGGAAAAGTAGGCGTGAACCTCCCCTGATCCTAGAATTTGCATATATCGATTTCACACAGACGCGCCTGGAGGCGGGGCCAAGCCGCTCCGTGCTTGCTAACTGGATGGATCAGAAGTGGGTGTGCAGCATTCTTGATCCAAATTCTCCCTCGGAAAGGCCACGATTTGCGCTCGCGGCTCGGTGCGTACCGCTGAACGAGCCCAAGACAGCCCGACGCTCAGTGTTCACAGGTGGTGCGGGAATGGCCGTAGAAGGAGAGAGGTGAGGGTGGTGGAGGGTTTATCGGTGGTGGTTTGATGGTTATGGTACCGTTTGGGAATGACTGTGATGCGATGTTTGCGGGATTGAGTTGTGAAGGTAAAGGTCGTGGCTGTTGTCTGAGGGTTGGAGCGTGGTTGTAGTTGGTGACGATGGCTGGCGTGGTGGTTAAGGTGGTTGTTGTGTGATGGCGGTTGAGACGTGGTTGGTTCAAAATAAAGATATAACAGAAAAACGGCTATCTCAAAGTGTCGCAGCCCGAATGAATCACATAAATTCCCTCTAGACAATGGATTTGGGCTAACTACACATGTACTTAGAGATATCTCACCTACGGGCCCTTCATGGTGTAATGTGACTTTCCACAGCCATAACACTGCCCCCTCCCCTTTTTACAGACTCATCCCGAGTCGTCAAATTATCATGTGCCATCATGTGTAGTTCTCCCCTCGTACGTTTTACCTTCGGATCCCCGAGTGCGACATTCATGGTATTCGTGTCCCCAAAACAAATAACCTGAGGGCTGAGTAACTAACAAAACAAACCCACTCATACGGACGACTAAAATAAAATTGCCGGCGCTAGACAGACATGCCGGGGGTGCACTTATATGTACAGTACATCTTAACCTTAACTTACAAATTTTACACTAAACCATGGCCCAGGATCAATGGACTCTGCAAAGAGAAAAGCAGTTAGCAGGGAGCCAGGCTGCTCGCATGCAGTCTCTGGCTCAAGCAATGCAGGTGGCAGGGAACATGGCCGGCTGCTCACACGCAGTCCTAGGCCTCCCCCTTTTAAATGGGGGCAGCGAACAACGGCGCATGGGCTGTGCAAATGCAGTCTCCTTGTGCGGCTGCCTACAGGGCAGTCCCTGCAGTACGCGTGACGATCTGACGCAGCAAACAACGTTGCACGGGCCGCCAATGCGGTCCCGTGATGCGGCTGCCTATAGGGCAGCCCTGCAGCTTGCAAACTGTTGCGACGATCCTGGCGCACATGGCAATGAACAAGGGCGGGGGGGGGGGGTAAAGCAAAATTGAACGGGGGCAAAAAGTAGATGAGGGCAGTGGGCAGGCATAGCAGAGGCAGCAGGCAACCACAGCCTGCAGAACAAGGCCGTTGCAGGCAAACAGAGCCGGCAGACGAAATGGCCGGCACAGGCCCTTGAAGCACAGCAGCTGCAGACGATCCAGCCGGTACAGGCCTTGCAGCAAAACAAAAGCTGCTGAAGTTGGCCGGCCTCTCGCCGTGCAGTGCAGGTTGATGGAGGGAGTGCGGTGGTGTTGGCCACACAGAAGGCGGTCTCGGACCTACCTTCCTGTCTCCCTCCCAACCTATCGCCTTTGCCTGTCACTGTCCATACCCACTCCCTTAATTTGTAAAAACCCAATTTAGCCCCAATTAATTTTTTTGTTTTATTTTCTTTTTATTCCTATACCTCCCACTATAATTCGTCCCCTAACCCCCTTTATCGTCCTTGTTCGGCTAACCTATCGTCCCCGAGCCTACTCCCAACCCCTACGTTCCCTTCCCAGAGGGGAATAAGGGAGAGCTAGCGTCCTGTGTCGAGGCCCAACGAAGCCTCAGGATGGCCTCCCCAGACTTCAGCGATCTTTAAACCAAAAGTGGGTCCAGCGGCCCACAACGAGAGCGAAGGGATGAATGGTGCGGAGGGGTACACTTCCTAATCATTAACCTTTAAACTACCCCGGAGCTTTCAACAAGCGCCTCTTGCTTAATTTATTGGTTCTAACAACCCAGATTCCCGTCGCCCGTGTTGGTGTCCTTACAATTTTGGGTCTCGCCCCCCCAATTTTCTCTCCGTGCCCTCACACGGTCTCATGGCTGGGACGCATGGCTCCCTTGGCAGGCCGACCCTCTGCCGATTCTCCTACAATGGCACCCCCGGGCACTACACTGCCTCCGAGCCTACCAGCTCCCTAAACACCGGGGAGTGCCCTCCCTGGCGACTCCCCTGAAATGCTCAAGTGGCAGGCTGGCTTCCCTGGCCCCTTTCCGAGGGTCACCCGTGCCCACAACATTGCCCACGCGGCTAACAGTGCCCCGGGCCCCCACATCATGCGGGCGCACCCGTGCCCACTACGCTGTCCCGGCCCCCCATGGGCCCTTGGCCTACTACGGCCGACTAGCCTGGTGCCCGGGGTACCCACTCAGCGATACTCACCTTTCGCAGCCACGCTCCCAACCCGTCAACAGGGCTCCTGCACCCCTCCCAATGGGTATCGAGTCTACACTCCCACCAACAGCAAAACGACTTCCATTTTGTCAATTTAACTAACCTAGCTAACTCACTTTACACTGACCCCGGGGTCCCTTGGGCGGGAGTCACACCGCCCCCCAATCACTCATCGCACCATGCATTCCCCATTCGCTCCATTCACACAGACCCGCTGGCCTCACTCACTCATCATGTACTCACCTCACAACTCTTCAACACACACACACCGCTGAACTCTGCCATCCTTCTAACTACCTCCCCTAACTACCTCGTGCTCCCACATCGTCCCTTAAACTATAGCACGTTCCTTTTAACACTACGTAGCTAAACTACGTCCCCTCTACACATCCACAAGTCTCTCTCTGTCCTCAAATCTCGAAAATCCATTTCCCCTCCTAAATCTCAACTAAAACCCTCTACCTAATCCATTCCATGGGCCCCATGAGGACTTACCCCTGCCCCATGGAGCTGGTCTCGCTAAGCTAACCCTTCCCCCTAACTAGTTCCATCCTGTGCCCAGGCAAGGGGGTCTTCCACCCCTTGCCCGGGGAATCCTGTTCACCCGAAAGTGAGGCCTGCTATTTTTTTTTTTATGCGCAGCACCAGCGCGGCAACTCGCACCTGCGCACCAGCGCGGCAATTCACAGCCGCGCACCTTTGGCGTGACGTCATGGCAGCTGTTCGCGTCCCTCGTCCCTCTTGGACGGTACCATCCGGCAGGGATTCACCCTCCTGCCGGATTCCAACCACACACGCAGCCATGACGTCACCCTGCGCATAAAAAAACAAGCCCCACGTCTCGAGGGGTTCCCCACGCGAACACATGTGCTCTGCCCTTTGGAGCTTAACACACACGCCCGCGTGGAGAACCCGTCCGGTCCAAATTCGTCAACCTGCCTAAACTTCGTCCGTCGTGGGATTGGCGACATTCACCGCGCTCGTGTCCGGACCGGGCTTCACTCCCGCAGCCGAGCACGTGGAGGCCTCATGCGTTGCACGGCCCGAACCTCGCGCTCGCCGCTGGGTGAACCCAGCACGGTTCCCAAAATAGCTACGGCCGCTATCCGGCCTTCGTTCCTCATATGTCGCCGTTGTCGTCGCCATTCCACCCACGCACACCTACGTGTCACGACGCTCACACTCCATTCAATCACATTCACACCGGGAGACGCGGCTGCATGCTCACGCATGCCGACCGACATCTCTCTTGCACACGCTGTCTCCCTCACACTCGGCCGCTCACTCACTCGTGCCATTTCCCTCACACAAATCATACCACTCACACGCGGGGGCACTCGCCCATGGTGTCCCACTCACACACCGTGCCTCATTCACACACGGCTGTTCGCACACGCGTGCCGTTTCCTGCGCACACATGGTCATTTCCACCTGCGGTGCTCCTTTCACACACGGCGTGCTGGGAAGCACGCTCTTCGGCACACTTGCCACCACACCACTCGCACACGGGGCCACACTCACACTTTGCACCACACACCGGGACAACCACACTGGGGATTTGTGCCACCCCAAGGGTTTCCGGGGCCTCTATACCCCCCAAGCTTCGTGTGCACCCGTTCGCAGCACTCCTCCCCTCAATTCCGCTTGGCATGACCGAACCCACCTGGTCGTAAACCGCTTCAAGGGGCATACTCCCTCCCCTCGTTCCTGGAGGAGGTTATCCAGCTGCTCGCACCGGGTCACGACACAGTCCGCCAGCTCCCCCTCATCATCCTCCACTAACTCTGTGTGTGTGTGCTCGTCTTCAATCCCGTCAAAGTCACTCTCTATTTCCCTTGTCTCTATACATTTTATTCTTTCCGTCGTCACCTCGTGTCTCGTCTCATACGTTTCGGTCTCCGTCACCCCGATTAGTTTTTCCCCTTGCGTCACCGTCACAGTTTCCGTCACCTCCACGCGTCTCGCCCAACATGTCTCCCGAATTATTTTGTCCTCACCCGCCTCCATTGCGGGCCTGACAACCGTTGAACTCCCTCCCAGCTCGTTCGCTCCCACACGTGGCGTCGCCATTTTGAGCTCCCCTGCTATTGCCTTCATTCCCGCCTGTAGGCTTTGGACAATGTTCTGCGTCTCACCCCACATTTCTTTAATTTCTTCCTTCACTTGTTGCGCATTTACTTTCATTTCATTCATGCTTGTCTCAATTTTCTTATCCATTTCGTTCATTTGTTGCGTATTTCCATCCATTTTTGTTTTCATTTCGTTTATGGCTTGCAAAATCATTTTGAGTGCACTCGGCTGAGCGGATTCGGCATGGATCGGGGGGGTTTTGGTGGAGAGGGGGAGGGGAAATGTCAAATGCCGCAGCCGCTGCTGCTGCTGCGCCCATTTTGGGCTCTGGGTTCAGTTGTGGGGGGGTTTGCTCCTGCACATTAAGCATTTCCTGCTCGGGACTTCCATCCTGGGCCATGGATCCTACATTACGACACATATACATTTCTAATACCCCCGGCACCTGCTCGCCTTGAGACTCCATCTTATTTCTCGTAAGGGGTTAATTTAAATCGCTCGTAATTTGGAGGGAATTGGGGGTCGCTCCTCTCACCCCTGAACCGATTCGCCGTGAATTTAGCTGGAGACGGGAGAGTTTTCATCCCACTCCTGACACCAGTGTTGCGAATTCGCGCCCGCCGGCGTGCGGACGGCCACGTGACTCGAATTGCGGCACGTCGCCCACCGGAGGGACAATTCAGTCGTGACCCTCTCGGACCAACGCCGGGAGCTAGTCACTGGTGGGGGTTTAACCTCACAACGATCGTGCCAATTGCCCATCCGCGCAGGATAGGGTCACTCACCAAATTCGATCTACCTAAGTACCTGCACGAATGGTCGACCGGGCGATCCCACCACGCCACAGGCCGACTCCGGACACAAACCGCTTAAGCGGTCCGTTCCGTGCTACAGTGATAACCGAGCGGTGTTATCGTCGGCCTCGACGGTTCCGATTAATTATCGGGCGTGTTAAGCCCACTACGAACCCTTTAGGTGAAGCAGGATGGAGGGTAAATAAAGAAAAGACGAAGCGAAACGGGAAAACAGTTCACACAATGCACATTTATTACGCGACACACGGAAAGCACACATATACAGCCAAACAGTCAAAATGCACATATAGTAGTTAAAACAAAAGAAACAATGACGCAGAGTTACTACCGAATACGCGTACACAAGGCAACACTTATACAGTTCTACTTTACAGATGGCGCCAACACACATTTACTCAAAAGCAAAGGACAGAAGCCACCCTCATAGACAAGGGGGCAGACAGGCCTGTAGGCCAATATTCGCGCGTGACCTGAAGGAGCGGCCAGGTCCGCGAGACCGGGGGGGGGGGGGTCCTACCCGCGTCCTCATGTCGCGTTGGCAGACGAGCCGCAGCTGTGGCCGCATGGCTGTGCCCCGACTCCGTGCTCGTTGGCGGGTTTCATTGGCACGGCGTTTGGAGTGGGGTGGGAACGGGGCCCCCTTTTTGCAGTATCTCAGCGTGGGGGAAAGGGGGAATTGTTGATGCCCTGGGGGAGGAGAATGGCTGGCTGGCTTGGGTCCCGCGACGAGCGATCTCACACCGCGACCTCGTCGCCGACCTTCTCGCCTCGGACCCGAGCTCCTTTCCTCTTCCCGCAACTCTCCTCAGCCGACTGCAGTACCCAACTCGATGCCACAGCGATGACTCGACTCACTCTCCCCTGCCGACACACACTGCTACTGCCACACTCTGCTACTGCCACACTCTGCACTGCCACACTCTGCACTGCCACACTCTGCACTGCCACACTCTGCACTGCCACACTCTGCACCTGCCGACACACACTGCGACTGCCACGATTCGCCTTGCACTCGCCGTTTTATAGGCCGGCAGGAGAAAACAATATGCAAATATCCGGATCAGGATGATCTCGGGGGCGGTGCCACGCTCGCGAATTGGACGGAGGAAAAGTGGGCGTGAACCTCCCCTGATCCTAGAACTTGCATATATCGATTTCACACAGACACGCCTGGAGGCGGGGCCAAGCCGCTCCGCGCTTGCTAATTGGACGGATCAGAAGTGGGCGTGTAGCGTTCTTGATCCGAATTATCCCTTGGAAAGGCCACTATTTGCGCTCGCGGCTCGGTGCGTACCGCTGAACGAGCCCAAGACAGCCCGACGCTCAGTGTTCACAGGTGGTGCGGGAATGGCCATAGAAGGAGAGAGGTGAGGGTGGTGGAGGGTTTATCGGTGGTGGTTTGATGGTTATGGTGCCGTTTGGGAATGACGGTGATACGATGTTTGTGGGATTGAGTTGTTAAGGTAAAGGTCATGGCTGTTGGCATTGTTGTTGTTGGCTGAGGGTTGGAGCGTGGTTGTAGTTGGTGACGATGGCTGGCGTGGTGGTTAAGGTGGTTGTTGTGTGATGGCAGTTGCGACGTGGTTGGTTCAAAATAAAGATAGAACAGAAAAACGGCTATCTCAAAGCGTCGCAGCCCGAATGAATCACATAAATTCCCTCTAGACAATGGATTTAGGCTAACTACACATGTACTTAGAGATATCTCACCTACGGGCCCTTCATGGTGTAATGCGAATTTCCACAGCCGTAACAATATATATATATATATTTTTTTTTTAACCTTCAAAAATCTTCTCTGAAGTGGCTGAACAGACAGACACGTGTGAAACTCTACACATATGTCCACCTATCCATGAGGAACAAAAGGTTCACACATATGATGTCATCGGTCACATGGATAGGATGTGCATTTCAGCTGCTACTCCTCGACCTTCAAACCCATCCAGGCACAGCCAAGTGAGCCTCTTATTTCAAAAAAAAACAAAAAAAAAACAAACCAAAAGGAACCCAAATCAAAAAAAATTAAATAATTCTGGCTGTCAGACCATGTGTCCAATCAGGTTGAAATTCAAACCATATATTCCCTCTCACTACTCGATCATAATTGTAAAGTTTCACATCGATTGATGAAGCAGTTCAAGAGAAATACATTTTAAAGATTTTCGCTTAATCCAATATGGCTGCAAGACCATGTGATACCAATTTATTCATGAATACACTGGTTTTACATGAAGAAAAGCTTGGGGAATTATTCATGGTTCCCCAAAGCTTGGGGAACATTTGTGTGTAGTTTCCCCTCAATCTGTCCAGCCATTCTGGAGATTTTTATTGGTTTTAAGGTAAATCCAATATGGCTGACAAACCATGTGACCTATGACATGTGTGTGAACGTTTTGTTCCTCATGGATAGGTGGTCACACATGTAAAGTTTTGCCTCAATCTGTTCAGCCATTGTTGAAAAAAAACCCAAAAAACAATATGGCTGCCGAATCACGTGACTGATGTCAATGTTTTTTTGTTTTTTTTCTGTGGACCAATTTATCCCTTGATGACCCTCAAATTTTTTCATACTGATCGGATGTAGCTTTCTACATATGCAATTATGACATAATGATGATACCTATGATGTCAAAAAAAAAATTAACACTTATTTCTCATGAGGAGTACTCACCCTGTGCAAAGTTTCAATTTTTTCCTTGGTGTGGTTTGAGATACAGAAATCCAAATTTTTCCCGTTTTTCCAACATGGCTGCCACACCACGTGACCTCTGATGTCATAATTACCAATAAAACATTCTACATGAGTAGTCGCTCCGATGGTAAAAATTTAATCACAATCCGACAAGCAAAGTTCTATGTAGACAAACAAACAAACAAACAAACAAACAAACAAACAAACAAACAAACGGACCCAAATACAATAACCTCTCCTCTGGCGAGTAATAACTGTCTCGAGAACCGCTACATGTTGTGTGCCATTGCCTCGGGGGAGTGCTGGTTTCGCAGGACCGCCACAATATACGTATTACAAAATTCACAGCCCATAAAGCTCCCACTCCCACCCCTCCTCCCAAACATTATTAATCGTAAATATCATTTCAAACTTACCCTGTGCTGTTAACCTTAAACACCTTGATGTAACCTTGACCAGTGGCAAGCACCAGAAATGACCTTCCCATCAGTGTTAAGAAGCATCCAAACCAGATGCGGTGTCTCCCTCTGGGAAGCATGCCTCAGTGCTGGTTATGATGGCATAATCTTTCCAATTGCAGAGACTTCCATTAAATAAATCTACAAGCCTGCCATGTTCACATGAGGTAATCCCGTAAGGTTCAAAGTCCACTCACTGGAAGTTCTGATCAAGGTTTAGGGAGAACACGCCCATCTACAAACCTTCGGGTTTTGCACCAGCCCACGTCCTCGGGAGTTTGCAGTACGGGGGTGAGGTGGGGTGGGGGGGGGAGCTGCAAGCTATCAGTTTTTTGAGCGAGTTCATAAAGTTAAACCACTCTTTCGTTGTGCAGAGGCACACCCCTTTCTCACAGCTATGCTTCCAAGTATTTTCGGCTTCTTTCAGAAGCATTGTGAGCCATTTTAGGTAACAGTCCTTATCTCGCACACACAATATACTTTGTGTTGCCCCCAACACCACCGTTTCCTGGGGTTTTTGCACATGTGTAATGAGCATTCTGGCACAGATTCCGTCATTTCAAAAGACGCACATTGTCGTATCAAGAAACAAATTAGAGGGCACATACAAGTTTCAAACCTGTGTGGTTCTGAAGGTAAAGTTTGCTTCCAAATGTTGGCCAACAGAATGAAAAAGCACCTCAGGATAATCCTCCATCAGGTTATTCACCTGCCATGCAAAAAAAAAAAAAAGATGACCAAAGGTTTCCCAGAAGAACCTGTAGAAGGAAGAAATATGAACTTGTTTGATCATCATACTATATAATTGTACTACAATACGCAGTTGGGTGTGTTTGACCGCGATACATTCGGTCGTTACTGATCCAATCTCAATTAAACTTGCCAGGGACACTCGAGTTGGAGGTTGTAGCGACTTAATCCCCCCCCCAGCCCCCACCCCAGTGAGTTTTCTGCTTTGGACAAACTCCATGTTAAGGTGCATAAATAGCTTATCGTGACATTTTGTGGGCCACACCAACAGGAAGTAAAAATTAATATAACCACAAACTATTCAACGCAGGATTACCATTTTAAAGTCACTACCGTTGTTTAACACTAAACTGAAAGAAATATGGAGGAAACCTGACACCCTAAAGGCATTCTATGCTTATCGCATCTGCCTCTTCCTCTTCTTCCCTCATCCATACCACTGATCTCGATATTAACTGCATTCGAGGCTTAACACTGACCATTGACATCACCATCTACCATCTTTGTTCACCCAAAACGGAATCGACAAGCACCCTCCACCACTCAATTCAATGCCTGCCACACACTCAAAGCCTGTTTACGACTGTTCCAAAATGAATTGAGCCCAACAAATATAAAACGAGCGCACACACCAAAGTTTTCTCTTGAAAATTAAATATTTGTAATCGTTTGCCGACGCCTAAAACAAAAACACTAAATCAAAAAACAAAACAACAAAAAAAACAACAACAACAATACAAACAATGTGAAACACTGCTTTTACAGGAACAAAACATACAGTAGTTTTGAAATAATCAATCCACCGAAAGGAAAAGACGAAGTCAGCCAGGATGTGGAGCCATATATTGTCCTTTATTTTGTTTATAATAAATTAATTTTATTGAAGTGAAGTTTATTGCTTGGGAGGTTCAGCTACAACAGATTGTGCATTGCACAAAAAAAAAAAAAACTTACAGAATCATCCTGAACTTTTCAAAAATGCAACGCACAATGCGTCGTCTTTACCGACACCATGACGGACGTATCCCACGTGGGGCCATGTGTCATTAAAAAGAGCCGTTTGTGTTTGATAGTGGGAGCTGCTGACTTCTTTGCCTTGGTTGCGTATTCATCTCACTGATGCAGAATCAGCTTTAACATCTTCTTCCTGACTTTAGCTCCCATTATGGATTCCATTAGTTGTTCCCCTAGGTGGAAGAGCTTCGACATTGCAAAAGCGAGAAGATGCCATCCTCACAAGACTGTGAATGTGATTTAATTATCCACCGTTGCCGAGTCAAAATGATGAGTGCGCAATTCTTCAAACAACTCCATGTGAGCCGAGTTGCTTGGGACAGCCATGGATATTGCAGAAGACACCCCATATCCCCGTGGAAGTTTTCCACTTGATGTCTTCAGCATCCACTGGAAACACTTCTCCGTTTCTAGACATACAGAGATGATGCTTGCCGATTCCTTCCGTCAGCCTCCATTGTCCTTCATGGCCACAAACTTGTGACTCCTACCATGTGGGTCTGTTTGAATTATATTGTCAGTGCACAATCGCACTGACAATCTTATTCAGTCAGTCGGCCTGCACTTGTGAACAAGAACATTAAGTTACAGGAACAAACTGCTTATGAAGTTCCAGTCGATGCTTCTCTCATTTAATAAACCATTCTAGTAAGACATTTGTCTTCTGTCCCTTCAGCTGAGTTTGTTCAATTTCAGTAACACAGTGTTTGCAGCCTTACCGATGGAAAGTCAATGATGTCTCTCTTCGTACATGTTCATCACGATTTGTACACCCGTAGGCGGCACACAGCAGCATTTTGCTTTAAAGTGCAGTATTTTTTTAGCAATTCAATCAGTATGAAATCAGAGTATTCGTAAAACCAATGAAATCAAACAGAAGATCAGCGACAGCTTTCCAGTTGCATTCAAACAAACATTCAGTGCACATGTTAGTGGGAAACAATATGGCCACCAGTACACTTCCGGTGGTGTCACAATAAATCAGTGAATCAGTGTCGAGGCTCCAATCCAGTTGGCATGAACCCTTCCCAGCATGGTTGTCTTCTCCAGACTTGCATTTTCTGCACACATGATGCGTCCAAGTACGAGTCCGTTTTAGCACGAGAGCTTGTAACGTACATGGTGGTCTAATTTCTTCAAGTACCGATTTGTTTGATCTTCTTGCAGTCCATGGAACTTTTAATGTTCGTCTGGAACACAACACTTCAAACTGCCCATGACTCACATCCATACATTGTCACTGGAAATAACAGAACATTCACCAGCCTCCTCTTGGTTTGTTTTGTCACGTCTTTGTCGTTGCAGATCTATGTCAATCCTGACATTGCTGTTCTTCCCAATGGAAACCACCTCTGAATTTCTCTTCTCCATTCTCCACTCACTTCAATCTTAAAACCCAAGAAGATGAAACTTTCCATTATTACCATCTAATCGTCTCCAAATATGAACACGTCGATCTTTTCAGATGACAAGATTTTGCTCTTTTTTATTTTAGGTTTAAACAAAAAGACCATATTTTTCATACCCTGTAGCAGTTCCATAAAGTCCTCTTTACTTTCTGCCAACAGAGTGGTAATGTCAGCACACCTTAGCTTGTTGATTATATCTTCCTCCAATCCTGACTCCAGCCTCCATGTCATCAAAGTTTGATTTTGCGTCAAAATTATAACCACATATTAATCAGTTGATTATAATGGCATAATGATAATATTAATAATATATTAACACGGGGGCTGGCAGGGTGGCCTAGAGGTACACATACTTGCCTCTAAGCTAAGCTATCTTGCCAGGGTTTGAATCTCGGCCCAGCTATAAACTATCATCCACGTGTTTCACAGGCAGAGCAATTCATCAATGTGTGTGCCATCCTTCAGATAGACATTAAACTGGGCATCCCATCAGCTGCCATTAATTTTTGGATATTTAAGATCCCACAGTTTCCTTTGCAAAGAGTTCGTCGACCAAGAATTAACAGGGTCTATCTGACATTTCATTCAAATTTAGAAGAAGTCCATGTAGAAGGGCAACAGAGGAAACTAAGTAAGATTATTTTATGTAACCTTTATATGTACCTGTTATGTAGCACACGATATGAAAATAAAATGTTATGAGATAGCGGCAATTGCACTTTGAATTTTTGATTTCATTTTTCTCAAACTTTAAAAAAGTGTAGTTGGACCCTGTTAATTCTCGGTCGACGAGTTGGCAAGCTATCTCCAGCATGATGGCCAAATTACAAATCCCTGCCCAAGCCTTAAATCGAACATCAGGCCTGGTCAGCGGGTTCGTAAAAGACTTGGGCTTCCCCTGGCCAACCCCACAAGATGGTGAGAATATCTGTGGCCCTTTTGGCAAAGTTGGCAAAAGGTGACAAAACTGAGACTATGAGGTCACAAAAATTATCAAACCATTTTATTTTATTCTGAATGGAAATAAAAGAAGAAGATATTCATGAGAAAAATCGAAGAAGGGCTGGTATTTAGAGATGACAATAATGGTTGCCTTCCCTCGTCTACTCTTTACGAAACACATCAGGGAATCTTAGAGACCACCAACGACCAGTGCTGGCAGAGGGGTCCTCCGGCTTAATGTCCTTCCGATGGACGGTGCACACACTGATGTATCTCCCTGCATGTGCAACACCAGGGTGAGAGTTTACAGCTGGGTTGAGATTCAAATCCAGGTGAATGTGCATATCCTGCCAGCCCTTGTGTGGTGCACAGTTGCTATTAATTGTGTAAATTTCATCAGTCTCAGCACTGTGGTGTAGAAAAACCAATGTACAGTATGGTACTGCAAGTAATGCAACAATTATTTTTTTAACAGCAACACAAACCACTATGGTCAAAACATGGGACTCGAGCTTTTGTCTACGACTCTACGTGACAAGTTTACCAGTTGGGCGAGTCTTACGCTCCCGTATACCAGTGAAGACATTGGTGTTAAAACACCAACGGTTATAGACTTTGTGTTACCTGCCGCAAATAGGATGACACTGGTTTCCTTTGATATTTCCCACCAACTGAAGAAACTGGAGATTTTTTCTGATGCATGACGCAGTCCAAATCGCGAATCTTGCAGACTGCAAAAGCAATGCATTCAACAATTGCATGAAACATTTTCAGAGCATTGATAAAGTTAAATTACATAAATGTCCTTCGCCATTTATTCTATATCCCGAAAGAAAGTCATCCCTTCATTCATTGTATATAAAAGCACACGTTAAAGAAGTCTGTTGCAACAGACACAAAAACTCTACGAACCATTAACCCAAACCTTTTGCGCCAAATTTACAAAAGGAGTTTAAGAGTTAGACGCGTGTAGAATCGCTAATCGTGTCATGATCACCGTTCAAAGTTAGTCGCCAATCACTGAAGAATGATTATCTAATGAGTGATCAAAATCTAAATCGTAAGTGTGCAACTAACAAAAAAATTTTTACACCTAGTAGAGGGCATGTTGAAGAGTGCGTTTAAGGCCTTGAAGCAAGCACTGCATGGCTCATTAGTCGGTAGTTTACATGAGACATTTGCTTGAATTAACTCAAGAGAAGGCAGAAGAGGATAGGAATGACAAAGCCCCAGATATGACCTTCCCATCAATGTTAAGAAGCACCTAAACCAGATACGGAGTCTATCTCAGGGAAGGCTGCCTGATACATCCAGCACTCGCATGAATAATACAGGGTGTACGTAAATGAATGGTGGGGTTTTGTAAGCAGATTTATTTTTTAAATTACAGAAAACAACAACAGATACTCACTGTGCATTGTACTTTTGTTTGTTTGATTCACCAACTCAAAAAGTTTTTATATATCGCAGTTTTATCCATTTTATAAGGTACGTACTACTGTATATCCATGTCAAAAAATATATAAATGAGTGGACATGTGTACAATCCATCCATCCATTGGGACCATACTCTGTGCAGAGCGTTGGTGCTGCCTAAGCAGTCTCCCTGGCTATTGGGCACAATCCTGGACAGGTCGCCACTCCGACAGGAAACCAGCATGCTGGCACTCATTTTGCTGACCTCAGAAGGATGAAAGGCAGAGTCAACCCCACCTGGTATCAATTCAACAGCTGAGTAGGATTTGAACTCAGGACCATTAGATCCCAAGCCCACCACTCCAGCCATTAAGCCAACACCAGGCATATATGTGTATAATGTGGGGTATTACAGTGGTGAGTTAATGGCAATATCATGATACCCCACCATTCATTTGTGTCCACCCTGTAGCTGGCACAAGCTTTGTTTATTTACACGTCATGAAGATTTCCTTTATCGAAGAGTTAGTAACCATTACTTCGTTGGTAATGGTGATGCACGGCATGGTCTTTCCAAATGCAGACGTCCATTAAATAAATCACCAAACCTGCAATGTTCACAGGAGGCACTCCAGCACGGTTCAAAGGTCATTCATTGGCAGTGATGGTCAGGGGTTTGGGTTGAATGTGCCTGTGTACAGTTCTGGCCTTGCACCAGTCCATATCGTCGGGAGTCTGAAGTATGGACAGCTGTAAGATCTCAGCCCTGTCCACGAGCTGAGAAATTTCTCCAACTCTTTTGCAGCGGTGAGGTGCTCCATTTTCTCTGAGATACTTTTCAGCTTCTTTTAGAAGCTTTGTGGGCCATTTTAGGTAACAATCCCTTTCTTGCACACACTATATACGTCAGCATGATGATCACTGGTTCTAGGGGTTTCTGCACATGCGTGCCAAGCATTCTGGGGGCAGTTTACATCATTTTGAAAGTCCGATGTTGGAGTTGTAAACACTTATGTTAACATTCACTACGAGATAATCAACCCCTCATTAAATCCCCCCCCCCCCACCAACCCCAAAACTACGTTTTAGGTTCTCGTGGAGGATCTCTAAGTCTTACTCACATTGTTGTTCTTCATCTTCTTCTTGTGGACTTTTTTGTTTCACAGCCTACAGTTTTCATCGAAATTTCCTGAAACTTGACATAGATATGTAAAAATACCCTGCGCAGACAGTAACCATCTCCGATTTTGAAAATTCCTCCAAGAGAAGAAGTTATGACGTCAAAATATCTCTGCTAATGGAAATCGCCTAAAAAAATTATCTCCGATAACTAGGCAAGCTTTTTGAATTCTGTTTGTGGGAATCGAACAGGGCATTAGCAGAGATGAATTACCGCACATATGATACATCACTATGACGTCATATAAATTTTTATGACGTCATTCCTATTTTTTGACATTTTTTGTTTCACAACCCAGAGTTTTCATCGGATATTCGTGAAACTTGCCATGTATATGCAGAAATCCCACGCGCAGACAGTAACCATCTCCGATTTTGGAAATTCTTCCGAGAAAAAAAGTTGACGTCATAATATCGCCGCTAATGGAAATCGCCAATACCATTATCTCTGAAACTGGGCAAGCTGTTTGAATTTTGTTTGCGGGAATCAAGCCGGGCATTGGCGCAGATAATTTATTGCAAACCTGACATCACAATGACGTCATCATTTAGAGGACGAGGATCTTAGCTCATCTGAGCTTGTTGTGACAATATATACTGTACACACATCACACCTTCACAAGTATATCCAATGCAATTCAAAGACTTCATGATAATCATGGAGATTTTTTTTTAAGTAATTCCGTGCATGTGTTAGTGGCTAACCTTGTCCAGTAACCAACAGTACCACTTATAGGGAATTTGGCTGGGAGAAGAGGAATAGGGGACAATTTGTTGGGGGAAAATATTACAAGTACAGCAATTATATAATTAGTATAATTATCTCATGATGCTGTTCCAAAGAAAAAGAAAAAAAATATTATTACTGTCGTTTGGAGGAAGCAATGGCCATGCCACCGGGTCAACGAGGGCCCATGGGTCGTGTCCGTGGATCCTGGCAGTGAGCCACTTCTGCGCAAAAAAAAAAAATGTGCCGGGGGTTAAATTTTACCCCGTCACGTGGACGAAACACGAGGGAACGTTCCCTGGAAAACACCGACACGGGATTTAAACACGTAAAAGGAAAAGAGCGTGTTCGATCATCCAATGCATTGTAACGTTCGGAGGCCCCGCCAGCGTGATCTACCGAAGATCCTTGGTTTCCCGGATCCTGCGCAGATCCGAGCACCGTCCACGGAGCAAACGACACGAACTCGTCGCACACCGGGCCCGTCTCGTAGAACGAGGGGAAAAGGCGCGAAGGAAATGCCGCGCTTCCTCGAGGAGCATCCATCTGCACGTACAGGGGGTGGTGGAGCACGTACAGGGGGTGGTGGAGCACGTACAGTGGGTGGTGGAGCACGTACAGTGGGTGGTGGAGCACGTGCAGGGGGTGGTGGAGCACGTACAGGGGGTGGTGGAGCACGTACAGGGGGTGGTGGAGCACGTACAGGGGGTGGTGGAGCACGTACAGGGGGTGGTGGGGCACGTACAGGGGGTGGTGGAGCACGTACAGGGGGTGGTGGAGCACGTACAGGGGGTGGTGGAGCACGTACAGGGGGTGGTGGAGCACGTACAGGGGGTGGTGGAGCACGTACAGGGGATGGTGGAGCACGTACAGGGGGTGGTGGAGCACGTACAGGGATGGAGCACGTACAGGGGGTGGTGGAGCACGTACAGGGGATGGAGCACGTACAGGGATGGAGCACGTACAGGGATGGAGCACGTACAGGGATGGAGCACGTACAGGGGGTGGTGGAGCACGTACAGGGGGTGGTAGAGCACGCAGCGTGCCGTGCACCAAACGTGCTATCCTGTAAACACTGTACTGTACTGCACTGTACCCGTCTTGCT
The DNA here is from genome assembly GCF_056783735.1 of Eptatretus burgeri. NCBI lineage: Eukaryota > Metazoa > Chordata > Myxini > Myxiniformes > Myxinidae > Eptatretus > Eptatretus burgeri. The sequence goes on from NC_140971.1 coordinate 26,367,202, forward strand.
GAAACGACGCACATTCAAAATGTAATTCACAGATGCTTTACATTCCACGTGTTATGATTTAGCACGAAGGGCGATCCAAAAACACACGAGTGTGTTAACATTAAATGTTTATTTGTAACACGATTAATTATCGGTTCGGCCCGAAATACGAATCACGGCTTATACACCGCCACGGAATCGAGATTGTATTTTACTCCTGCTGAGGGCTAAATCCATCTCCCAAATGTATGTTTAATGAAAACAAGTAGAATGCACGAGTTTTAAAGGCTGTCCGTCACTGCAGACCACTGGTGATGATGAAGACCACGCCTTCCTTCCCTTCCTCTTCCGGTCAGGTTCAGTTAACCCACAGTGCTCAACCGGGTCCACCCAGGTTCGCTTCTTCTTCTTCTTCTTCTTCTTAATTTCTGCTTCTGCTTCTTCTTCTTCTTCGTCTTAATTTCTTCTTCTTCTTCCTCTTCTTTTTTCAAAACAACGGCCTTTCCCTTCTTTTCGGCTCGACGTCGTTACACGTTGAGTAATAAATATTCTTGTGTGGCCCACGTGCTGAAAGAGGCGTAATCACGTGTTGCGAGGGACAGCGACATGGCCTGCAGTGCACTGCGTACGGGTTACCGGCACCTGGGCGCTGCCAGAAGTGTTGTACAAGGAAAACGCGACATGTGGAAACTGCTGGGAAAGGTACATGACATGTCGGAAGGAGACGCTTGGAGAGGAGAAACAGCTTTGGAGGCGTGGCTTCGTGACGTTTCAGTTCATTTTATTCCCACCCTTGGGCCAATCAAATACAACAAACATACCTGTACCTGTACATCTTTATAATGAGAACTTAAGGAGCTTGAAAAACAAAAAAAAAATCACTGCCTTGTAACATTTCAGATCGCTATAGCAATGGGTTATGATTAAAAAGATGGATTCAGAAATTCGGGGCATTCCATGTAAAGTGTACACACCCTCCCGATACATACCTCATTTTCTCCCCTTATTTTGGTCATTTATTCACTTGGGTGAAAAAACTCAAAATACCAACTTTTAGAGCTGTGGGCCAATCAGGGCCCATGTTAGGGGCCCCCCAAATTTGGGCACCCCCGGCTGCCCCACAATCTTCCAGAGGCCATATCACAGGTTGTCGTGGTCCGATTTGGATGATCTTGGTATCAAAATGCTCGTAAAAGCGAGATCTTTCGAATCACGTAAAGTAAAATCACTCCGAAACAGTAATTCCAAAAGTTATAGTTTGGGGCGCCCTTTGAGCTTGGGCCCCCGCTCCCCAGCCAAACCGATGGTCCAGATTATTTCGCATGAGAATACCCCTTAATATACTCCAACACCTCAGCATAAATGAAAATGGGATCTCAATGGGTTCAAGTGTGATGATGGTTTTATTGTTCGGGGACTCGGGTGCTGGACAAACAATACAAAGCACAATATTTGAACACAAGATTTCCAATACACTATATCAGTATATTGTACATAAATTTTCCACATGCACATGCAGGAACTGGAAGCGATACTAGTACGAGTAAGAGTTTTTCCTCGCATATTATAGTCAAGATTTTTTGCCAACCAATGTTTTATTTGACAGCTGTGTTTCTTTTTTACCAATTGTGTAGGTTCTACCTGTAGCAGTTTTTGGTTCTACAGAAAGAAGTACATCAGAAATGTCTAAAATGCAGTGATCGTCAATGTCAGGAAAAAAGAAACTACTGGCAGGCCCATTTGGATGAAGAAAATTCACATTCACTTCATGAGTGTCCTGAAAGGCTTCCATGATGCAGGCAAGCCACCATTTTCCATCATAGTGCACTGTGACATAACCTGAGAGCTTCCCGTTAAAAGTTGGTGTAGATTTTGAAATAGCTGACTCGATACGGTGTTCCTCGCTCAGGCTGAATTCACGTACTTGAAGAGCAGTTTCAGAAATAGGGATGAAAGCATGAAGATTTTGAGTTCCAGCTATGGTTTTGGCCGTTTTTAACCTTTCTTCCAGATTTCGTTCTTCCTCGTCATACGCCTCTTGGATCCCGTAACTGAACTTCATTTCATTCAAACCATTTTCGGCAAAGGTGAAAAGTTATTTTGGAGAAATAATTTGACTGTCGTAAGGTCTACGCAGGCTCTCACGTGTTGCTTCTCGTTTGACTGTACCTCCCACGCCATCTGAAGGGCCCTTGCCATGACTTGTGGCAAAAAATCTCATTCTGCATCAATACCATACTCTGATTTGTGACGACATAGGTTATGAAGGATTTGCAATTCTTATATTGGCCAGCACAACCGTCTGAAAAATAGTAAAGTTTCTTTACATTTCCAAAGCTAGATTTCAAGGTTTCTTTACATTTCCAAAGCTAGATTTTAAGTGTTCAATGAGCATTCTTTGGAAGAGGTGGACTGAGACAACGTCGTGAGTATTGCATTCTGATATAATGGTGAACGAATCGTGGTTTAATTTGCCATCGTCCGATGTGAAATCGTAAACCCAGGGGTGAATTGTCACTTGAGAGCAGTTCCAATGGAATCCTTTGGCCGCATCCTGTACGACAAACTAATAGTTGTCTGAGAAGTCTCCAATAATGACAAATTCTCCTTCACCGATTTCATCTTTCTTATTTTTCAGAAACTGAGATTGGGCCTTGGCAATGAAGTCGTATCTCACTAATTTCACCGTGCGTTCACAGAATTTATTAATGAATTCTTCCAAAGGCAGGACCATGGAGCTCAGTTCAGATCTGTCGGTGGATGTCCACCGTTTAAACTGAACTTCATCAATATCCTCTAGTTCATAAGCACTCAGTAGCTCAGTTTTGAAGTTTTCAATTGATGGGCAACTTTCGCAAGTTCTGAAATACCATGCCGGTTGTGCTGGGTTACAAACTATGCGTGCTATCACATGATGATAGCAAGGAAGTTCAGCTATCTGTGGCATTTTGGAACCAAATATCACGAGTTTCACATTTTGATGTATCGCACATTCACATACACTGTGTGTACCGCCTGAACCGGCCAGGACACTCTGAGGGACGGAGCATGGCGAACTTCGCGAATCCAACTTTCAAGCCAGGGTTCTTCTACTTGAATTTCTGAAACAGTTCCTTGAGATTGTTTAGTACCAGGTGCTTTTGAATTTTCTCCTTTCCATGTTCATTCCTGACCACTACACAGTCCTTTTTTCCCGGCATTATTCGGCTGACTTCATCACTTCGGTAAAATTCGGTTACGGCGGATTTCACTTCGTCAGGCAATATTTTACCCTGTTTGGGATTTGGAGACGATAGCATACCATTTTCTTTCTCTCAATTTTTGGCTTGCACAGCCATTCTTTGGGAGAAACTGAATTCGCTCATCATCCCTCTGATGCTCATATTCCTAGCAAATATTGTCAGTATACGTATTTGCTCTGAACGGCTCGAAACAACGTATTTTTCTTTCAGGCTTTTGATCACCTCTGGCATGCAGTTTTCATCACATTTTGATGCTGTATCTTGTGTTTTCTCCGCAGTGCTTGGTCCAGCAACTAGTTCTAATTTCTTTTGCACAGAATCTTCCACTTTACTTCGCTTTTCAGGAACGTACCCTGGGTTCCTTTCCACCTTTCACCTATCATCGATAACGACTGGTTTAATAGGTCAACTTTTGCTTCTCGCTCAAAAACCTCCTCGTCCTCATCTGTCGAAACAGATTCAGCAATGCCTTCGATAGTACCTTCTCATGATAATTTCGAACTGGTCGAAGATGATTCTTCAATTCGCTCTGGTGACAACTGAGAAAGTTTTTTTTTCTGCACGAAGTACAAAGTCGTCATCTTTTTTCACCTTTGAAGAAAATTTCATCAACATATCATTTGACACATTGCGAAGATCTTTTCGTTGTTTCGTTTTATGGCAGCTGAACGGATCGCAACAGTAATTCCGGAACTCCTTTCGATCTTCAGTCGCCATGTTTATTGCAAAATATGCAAAAACTGAGATTAGCCAATTTATAACTTAATTCGATGATGGTTATACAAAAAAATGTACACTTAAAAATCAATAGACACAATAGGCACAATAATTTTTCACAAATGATGCAATATATATATATATATATATATATATATATATATATATATATATATATATATATATATATATATATATATATGTATATATATATATATATATATATATGTATATATATATATATATATATATATATATATATATATATATATATATATATATATATATATATATATATATATATATATACACAGTATATATAATAGTCCAGAGATGATGATTGTCAATTTCAGACATAAAGTCGCCTGCCAGCAGGTGACGTCATTGGAACGATGACGACAAACGTCGCCCAATGTTGAATCAAGAATTAGTGATATGTGGACCCCGAACAATAAAACCATCATCACACTTGAACCCATTGAGATCCCATTTTGATTTATGCTGAGGTGTTGGGGTATATGAAGGGATATTCTTACACAAAAAAATCGGGATCATCGGTTTGGCTGGGGGGCGGGGGCCCAAGGTCAAAGGGCGCCCCAAACTAGAACTTTTTGAATTACTGTTTCGGAGTGATTTTACTTTACACGATTCGAATGATCTCGCTTTTGTGAGGATTTTGATACCAAGATCATCCAAATCGAACCACTACAACCTGTGATATGGGCACTGGAAGATTGTGGGTCAAACGGGGGTGCCCAAATTTGGGGGGGGGGCTAAAATGGGCTCCCAGGTCTGAAAATTGACACATAATGCTTTACCATGGATACAAACACTTGCACAAAAAAAGAGTGAAATCTGAGACGATGTGTCAAAATTTTGCTGAAAAATGTGTACACTTGACATGGAATGCCCCGTTTCGCCATTGTCTTGGGTCACTCACCTGCATTTGATTTTTCATTTATTTGTTTTCATTTATTTATATTTTCATTTATGAATGCTTTCCGGTGGTTCTGTGATTTTTTTCTGGTGTATCGGCTTTGATGTATGTCGGCACACAAAATTACCATGCTTCCCCATTGTCTCGGGTCACTCACCTGCATTTTTTTCTTTTTTTGTCATTTATTTATATTTTCATTTCTGGATGTTGTCTGATGATTGTGAATTTTTCCAGTGTACCGCCTTCGGTGTTCATCGGCACACAAAATTTCAGCTTTCTACATCACCCAGAAAGTACCGATCTTTAATATCAGACAGTGAGTCAGTGAGTGTGTGAGTCATTCAGTGGTTAGAAAGATATATGTGTACATATATAAAGCCTGGTGTTGGCGCAGTGGTTAGGGCAGCGGCTTGGGATCCAAAAGGTCCTGAGTTCAAGCCCCGTTGGGCCACTGAATTAATACACCAGGGGGTTGACTCAGCCTGTCATCCTTCCGAGGTCAGCGAAATGAGTACCAGTGTACTGGGCCGGTGTATACCCCGGTTAAAATAGGTGTACCATATCCCTGTGTCGTAAGAGGCGACCAGGGTTGCGTCAGGAAGGGCATCCGGCGTAAAACATGTGCCAAATCACTATGCGGATCATACGGATGATCCGCTGTGGCGACCCCGAACGGGAGCAGCCGAAAGAAGAAGAAGAAGAAGATATATATATAGATATATATACACACACCACACACACACACACACACACACACACACACACACACACACACACACACACACACACACACACACACACACACACACACACACACACACACACACACACACACACACACACACACACACACACAGTAAGCTTACTGACTGCCTGATTCAATCACCATCGGGATCATCATTTGGGCATGATTCATTTCCGAGGTTACATCCAGGTACAGAACCGTCGACCAGAACCTCCATTGTGTCCTAAAATCACCCAAATGAAGCAGAGTGCGATAAAGGAAAGCTCCATAAATTACCAAAGACAACAACTCTCTTTCTCGCTCTCTCTTTTGCACCATGTTGTATCTATACAGAACATTAGTTCTGCCAAAGGAGTTTCTTGGCTAGGGCTTATGATGCTGGACGGATTTCCACTCCGGCACAGGATACTTGAACGAGTGTGCAGAAAATTTTAATTAGTTTGTGGTGCTGGTGATACCTCAGCTACGTTCCTCACGCAGGACACCATGGGATCTTTCACATGCACCAACTAATGCTGGCAGATGGGACGTCCAGTTTAACTTTCCTCCGAGGGATGGCACACACATTGATGTACCATCTGCATGCAAAACACCAGGGTAACTGTTTATATCTCTGTCGAGATTCAAACCCAGGTGAGACAGCTCAGAGGTGAGTGTGCATATTTTTCGGCTATCCTCAGGGTAAATGTGCAAGTGCGTATGTTAAGCATCATACACCGGATCATAAAACCGGGTACACTTTGGGCAAAGACGTCGCTTTAACCCACAGCACCACAAGGCAGTGCACAACCAGCAAAGCTTGTGGTTTGTGAGAAAATGTAATGCGTGTCTGACCATCTTGTTTCCTCGATGACTTAAAACATTGCATTTCTCAAGTTTGGGCCACTGGTGTTGTATGTCGCACTCCAGCTGTAGTCTACTGCATCACCCTGTAGCACTTACTGGGTACTGTGCCGAGACAGAGAGAGATTCTGACTGTAAGGCAACAAATGGCTAAATGAGGGTCATTCACAGTGATAGATAGGCCTGGCACCTTAGTGGAATACACGATCGCAAGATGGACTTGAAGGAGTTTATGTTGACATCTTCTGTCGTTATGCTACCCAAATAATTCACGAAGGCAAACATTCTGCATTTGCAGATGCTGGCAGATTCTGTGACGTTTGTCTCTGCTCATACCATTCAAAGTTGTCTGAAGCAAAGGAAGCATTGGACAATGGGAGGAATGGCAAGATGATCTATGGCCTCTGACAATTGCCTGAATGTCTTCCAACTTTGCAGTTAGTGACTACACATTCAGTCTAAGAGTCTTCATCCAATTAGAACGTCATTGTTGTCCATCAAATCGTGTTTGCCAGCTGGGGGCCACGTGTTATTTCATTGGCAAAGAGAGGGGGAGGGCATCCTGTGAGTACTATCACTCCAAGAACAGCGATGGCTCTTCCCAGTTGTTGCAAGCTTGGTCATCACGCATTGCTTCCTTCAGTTGAGACTCTGGTAGCATTCTGAGTTTATCGTGCACAACTTGTGAGCAGGACATTCGTTTTTTTGACAGCGTAGTAGAGATGCGTGCAATATCAACACGGTCGCCTTGGTGCGCCGCATATCAACATCTTAACAGCAAACAGTAGAACTCTGTGCTTTTTACACTATCGTCCACTGTTCTCAAATAAAAGATGTATTTATTGTCAACTATGTAGCTTCAACAACAATACCACGATGACTAGATAAAGAGCTTCAAACAGGAGTGGGAAGCATCCCATAAGATTTATTCACAGCTTGAGATGTCTTATCACGGAGAGACTTGTCTTTACTCGCTAAAATGCAGCTTTTGTTTTCTTACTCATTCAAGTTGAAGGGAATAGTATTCTTTGTGTCATCGTAAAACCCAACTGGCTCTCTAATGCTCCACAAGGAAGAAGTAATCTGCCAACCTTACCTGGTCTAGTTTACATGTTGTGCCAATCGGCTCTTAAATCCATCCATCCATTGGGACCATGCTCTATGCGGAGCATCGGTGCTGCCTAAGCAGTCTTCTTGGCTCCTGGGCACAATCCTGGACGGGTCACCACTCCGACGCAGTATACCAGCATACCGGCACTCATTTTGCCGACATCGGAAGGATGACAGGCAGAGTCAACCCCACCTGGCATTAATTCAACAGCCGAGTGGGATTTGAACTCAGGATCCTCGGATCCCAAGCCCACCACCCTCACCATTAAGCCAACAACACCAGGCTCTTAAATGCTGCCTGCAAAGGACAGCACCACTCACATTCCCATGATTATTGTATGATAAAAAGCCAATATATATATATATATATATATATTTTTTGGTTTATTAAATTTGCCGTTAAAATTGTAAACATTTCGGTTGTGAAAGAGAAATTAAAATGCGACAATAATTATGGGGTCCTCTTGTTCCTTGTGTCGCATTCCTTTGACTTGCATCACTGTGTGTCTGTCTGGAAAGGCCAGGTACTGCACAGCCTCAAATGGAGATGAAGTGGACAGGGCAAAACAAGCCACCGTGGAAAGTTCCAGGTTTCGGAACAAAAAGCCAACGATCTTCTCCAAAATAATCGATGGGACACTCCCTGCCGACATACTATATGAGGATTCCAAGGTGAATTTTGTTTTGTTGTTTTTGGAAAACATTGAAACATTGAAGTTTAGTGTATCTCTTCCTGGTGCTATGATTTTAATACAAAGTGAAGAACAACGATGTGCTCCAACAATAATTACCTCCGCCACCGAAGGTCGACGGAGGTTATGTTTTCACCCCTGTCTGTCTGTCTGTGAGCAGGATAGCTCACAAGATTATCGATGGATTTGGACGAAATTTGGTGGACAGGTTGGGCGTGTGACAAGGACAAAGCGATTCGATTTTGGTGAACACCTGGATCTGGATAATCTTATTTTTTAAAGCTGTTAGGGTTAGGGACAGGAGATGGTTATAGTTTGTCGACTTTTTTCATGAAAGCAAAAAAGATAGTTTGTGCAATGATGACTCGGTGACAAATCATGGACCTTTTCTCCGCAGTGCCTGGCATTTCGGGACGTGAACCCTCAAGCACCAGTACACTTCCTTGTCATTCCCCGCTTCTTGCTACCACGTATCAGCCAAGCCACCAGTGAACACGTTCAGGTGTTTCCCATAAAGCACGCCGACATCATTTCCTTGCATGGCTTGCTTGCTGTTTGGAAACTGTTTCCTCTCCTTCACTTGTTTGTGCTCAATTCAATGCAAATATCGACTTAATGCTGGGATAATGATGTTATGCCGGGTGTTCATAAGGTTCTACGAATGAGTTACTTGCAACAGTCCAAGACGCGACAAAAAAGTTCAACATGGCGGTGTATGTATAATAAATAAATAAAAAATACATTTACACATTTTCTTACGAACTACACAGTGCTCATGATCATCAGGCACCATGCTGTATGCAAGGCATTGGTTCTGCCGAAGCAGTTTCTTGGCTCGGGTTACAATACAGGACGAGTTGACGCTCCAATACATGATACTTGAACGTGTGTACACACATTTGTAATTTGGCCAAGGTGCCGGCAATAGCTCAGCTACTCTTCATGAAGGACACCGTGAGATCCTTAATGTCCACCAACTGATGCCGGAAGATGGGACTCCCAGTTTCACGTCCATCTGATGAGGACACGCACGTTGATACCTCACTCTGGCATGTGAAACACCAGGATGACAGTTTATAGCTCGGCCCTGATTCAAAGCCAGGCTAGACAGTTCAGGTGTGAGTGTGACTGGGTATACATCTAGGGGACCGGACTATCCTACCAGCCCACATTACTTGTATATTGAAAAATAAAATTTAAAAAAACATCTGTCCCTTTCGTAAGAGGATTTTTTTTGTCATAAGGACGTCTTTGCGAGACTATCGTGAGTATCTCGTTTGTAGAACCTTTTGAATACCTCCTGTATTTGTTGCTCCATCTTCACGATATTTTGTACTTTGATAATGTGTTTCCTTCACCCTGTGAAAAATTAATTTGCACAACTTCTCTTAACATGAAGTCATCTTGGATAATAAGTCGGACAAAAACAGTGATCACATACTCTTTGCAGACTGTAGGTTCTGTCTTCGCATTCTCTTGTCAAGGGTTTATAATCCTGGATGGGTCACCACTCTGACGCAGGATACCCGATGAAGGGATGCGGGAATTTGGAATTCCTCCATCGTGCCGGCGATAGCTCACCTACTCTTCGCGAAGGACACCGTGGTATCATTAACGTCCACCAACAAATGCCAGCAGATGGGACACAAATTTACATCCATCCACAGGACGTCACACACATCGATATCTCGCCCAGCCTGCGAAGCACCAAGATGACGGTTTATAGCTAGGTCAGCATCCAACTCCAGGCTAAACAGCTCAGAGGTGGGCTTGAATACCTCAAAGCTGTCCTACCAGGCTGGCTCGCACGGACACCAATGGTGAAGTGCAGAGCTACTTTGCGTGACCCATAATAATGTCTCATGAAATGCAGTTTTTTTTTCATCTACACAACTCATTAAAAGGGACAAGTTGAAGTCTCAAAACAAATAAACAAAAACAATCAGACAAGATTTTCAACATTGGATATTGGGCAACAAAATATGGATATTTTAGCCAGGATGGTTTTTGGAATCGGGAACGTTCAAAACATGAGCAGAGAATTATGACTTTGTGACAAGATTGCCTGGCATTATGTTCCATACTAATGATCCTTTTTAATATTAATGTGATGTGAAATGCTGAGTGCTGAAATGTTGTCTTCTGTGCATTAGAGCAAACCAGCCACCCACCGATATCTTTCCACCAACATGTTAGGCTTGGCGGTGTTGGCTTAGCGCTTCTCCGTGGTTTCCTGGTGTTGGCTTAACAGTTAGGGTGGTGGCTTGGGATCCCAGGGTCCTGAGTTCAAGACCCGTTGATTGCTGAATTAACATCAGGGGGTTGACTCATCCTGTCATTCATCCTGTCATCCTTCCGAGGTCGGCAAAATGAGTACCAGTGTACCGGTAATAGGGGCACTGCATCAGCGACATATCTACGCCCCTAATCAATGATGCAACCAGCAGCCAAAATAAGGCTGCACACAAAGGGAAGGGGTATTGGCAGATTTATTAAATCTGGTGTTGGTGTGGCGCAGGCATGATGGGCCGAATGGCATCCTCCTGCGCATAATTTCCTTGTAATTTCCTTGTAATATCCTTGTAATTTCCTTGTAATTTCCTTGTAATTTCCTTGTAATTTCCTTGTAACATCCTTGTAATATCCTTGTAATTTCCTTGTAATTTCCTTGTAATATGCTCCCACCCAACCTTCCCAAAACTAAATGAGTTATTCTTACTAATACAGAGCTTCTTGCATCTCAACAGATTTTAACTTTTTATAGCAAATGCAATAACAATCACTGTGGAATGTTTGTTTCCATGTTTTATTGATTATTTATTTGTATGCAGCCTGTTGCTGCTTGGCTGCATCATTTCCAGGGGATGCGGCTGTGACGCTGATGCAATGCCCCCTGTCACCAGCATGCTGGTACTCATTTTCCTGACCTCGGAAGGATGACAGGCTGCGTTCATTCCACAGCACGACAGGGGCTTGAACTCAAGACCCTACGATCTTAAGCCAGCCCACCGTAACCGTTAAGCCAACACTAGGCTTCGTCTCCATATTGACACTTGAACATTCCAAACATTGAATTATATTTCAATCTGGAACACGTTTTGAAGCCACACTTAGCGGTGTTGTGGTTAGAGCGTCCTCCAGTCACGTGGCCACCAGTCTCGGAGGTTCCATTCTGACCCCGGCCGAGTCACACAAAATGCTTTAAAAATTGTACATACTGCTTCCTCGCTCGACCTTTGGAATTTAGAGGATAGAGCATGGATAAACCACGTGTGATGGCATCCTGTGTCAGGGGATTTGGGGGAAGTGATTTCTCCTTAATCACCCAACTGACTATGCAGAGAAAAGGACGGTATCACCAGGACCCCAGGGTACCCCGGCAAGTTACGTCACTTTTTCCTTACGTCACCGGCTATGTTGATCCGAAGTTAAGTCTGATGTTGTCTAACGCTTCTGTCTGCAACTCTGCACGTATGAACGTAATTTGTATGACTACTTTGTCCTCGTAAAACCTGTTTAAAAAAAAAACAAAAAAAAAAACGGATAAATGCATGATCCAGGTCTTTCTGCATCTGGATTTTTGGTTTTCGCAGTTTCTCTTTCACGTGTAATTGGGCAGACATTGCACTAAAGCTCGTGGTCAAAGGAGGAAAGCCGAGAGGGTGTTCTAAAAAGATACGGATTGAAGCTGTCAAGAAAGCTCTGTAATGTTTGGGTTTGCACAAAAATGACGCATTGGATAGATCTGTTGGGAGGAATCCCATCACTCGACCAACTCCCTGAAAAAATGAGAAAATAGTCGTAAAACGCTTGTTTTGGTCGTCGTTGTCGTCATTGTCACTGTCACCGTCATCGGCGTATTGAGGTACTTGACCTCTGATGGTGGGCCTTCAGTTTGACACAATATACAAGGGAATGAATGAACAGGAAAATGGGGGAGAGAGGAGGGAAGGAAACAGAGTAACCTTCAACTAAGAGGGTTGGGTTAGGTAGGGTTAATGGGGGTAAAAATAAATTCTGGGTGAGGATGGGGGATCACATGAGATGCTGTTGCACCTCTTCCTTGAAGCCCTGGGGGGGGGGGGAGGGAGACTGGGATAGCACAGCCTTGGGAATGTGATTCCACAGACGGGAGAAGGGAGGAACAATAAGGTTTAGGTGCATTCAGCCTGGATTTCAGATGTTTGTCAGTCAGTGGTCAGTGGGGTCAGTGGAAGAACGTTTGCATCCTGGAGTTGCTGGGGAAGGGTCAGATGACTGAAAGAGCAGAGGTGAGACTGCCTGGAGGAGAGGCAGTAAAATACAGAGCGACTGCCGACCCGCCTGCGATATGAAAGCAAAGACCTTGTGCTTTGGGCTCATTGCCAGATATTCCAATAGGTTAAGAGTTTTGGATTCTGCAGAATCCAGGAGAGACAGAATGTGATGCTGGGATGCCAATCCATGGGAGCAGTAGTCCATTGAGCTACAGATAAAGGTCTTGCAGGCTGTGCGTAGTTATAATTTTTCAAGTAAAGACTTGGAATGACAGAGGATGCCCAGTCTGCAGCTGGCTTTGGAGACCAGCTTTGCTGTGTGGTTGGCCCAGGAGAGGCCTTCACTGTCGGTTAGGGCTTAGCACTTCAAAAGAGTGAACCTCTTCCAGTGGCTGGCCAGGGAAATAGTTAGGTGGTTTCATTTGACAATTTTTAAGAAGTGATAGGTGAGACTGTGAGGTTTTCCAGGATTGAAGGACATTCTTCATTTAAAAGACCAGGCAAAGTACTCCTCTTGTCCATTCAGTTCTGATGTCGTTTGCTGGACATGTGGTGGACAGTGTTGTTACAAATTGAGTGTGTATGATAAATGCCTAAGTTTCTCCAACTACTTATCTTGTTCTTCCACAGCTTTTGGGACATCTCTTGCTGGTCGCTCGAAATGTCGCTGAGCAACAGGGGCTCACTGATGGTTATCGTGTTGGTAAGTGCTCCAGGATTTTTCTTTTGTTGATGTCACTGAGCAAGGTTTAGGATGGCTTATTTACTTTTTTCAAAAAGTGAATGACAATTTAAAGTTCCTTGCTTGTGGTCCAAGTGTTGCTGGTCCATTGGTGGTACCTTTGCCTGTAAGATTCTATAATTTGAATTGGGAAATATCTGGCAAGCATAAATATCAAAGGTATACAATAAAACTTGTGCTGTTTATGCTTGTTTAACAACTCTGCATCACATTATCCTTAAATTGTGAAGTTCCTGCAGTAATATGGCCAATTATCCATCCATAGGCCAAACCCCTGCACAGCAGGGAAAAATGGCTGTAAAAACGGTCATATATATATATATATATATATATATATATATATATATATATATATATATATATATATATATATATATATATATATATATATATATCCATCCATAGCTTTGTTTTATGATCGAAAGAAAAAAGTGATGAAACAAGCTCGAATGAGCGAAGATCCTCGTCCTATTCGTGATGACGTCATAAAAACGAATATGACGTCATTGTGATGTATCAGGTTTGCGATTAATTATCTGTGCTAATGCCTGGCTTGATTCCCGCAAACAAAATTCAAACAGCTTGCCTAGTTTCGGAGATAATGGTATTGGCAATTTGCATTAGCGGTGATATTATGACATCTACTTTTTTTCTAAGAAGAATTTCCAAAATCGGAGATGGTTACTGCCTGCGCGTGGGCTTTCTGCATATACAGGTCAAGTTTCACGAAGATCCGATGAAAACTCTGGGTTGTGAAACAAAAAATGTCAAAAAAATAGGAATGACGTCATAAAAATTGATATGACGTCATAGTGATGTATCATATGTTCGGTAATTCATCTCTGCTAATGCCCTGTTCGATTCCCGCAAACAGAATTCAAAAAGCTTGCCTAGTTTCGGAGATAATTTTTCGGCGATTTCCATTAGCGGAGATATTATGACGTCATAACTTTTTTTTTCTAGGAGGAATTTTCAAAATCGGAGATGGTTACTGTCTGCGCAGGGTATTTTTACATGTATACGCCAAGTTTCAGGAAGTTTCGATGAAAACTGTAGGCTGTGAAACAAAAAAGTCCACAAGAACAACAACGTGAGTAAGACTTAGAGATCCTCCATGAGAATGTAGAAAACGTTCGATAATATTTCATATAAATATTTTTGTGCCAGACTACGCCACATGTTTCCTCATGGAGAAATGCCGAAGATCTAATGGGTAATCATCCTATAGTTTATTGAAGATTGAATGGGATCACATATCAATGTTTTCAGTTCGTTTCGTGGTGGTGTGTTTTTGTTTATTTAATGGAATCACCAGAAAGGTACTTTCTCAGGGCTGGCTGAGCTTACCCGGCATAGACCACGCCAAGACACTGCCTTGGCAGCATGGATGCTCTGTAAGGAGTATAGCACATTGATGATGGTACTTGCTGTAAAAGTAAAGATTTAACACACGTACGTTGGTCTATGAACACGTACACTTGCTCCCAAAATGTATATACCACAGGTTTCAATCCCATATTTAATTTGCCCTCATGTCCTTTTCTTGAATATAACTTTTTAATAAGCTCCTTCTTGAGCTTTAGACCATGGAAAAATCACCGCACAATGTTGTGCAAGTTCATAAACATATTGCATGAGTGGGCGAGTATGCGGAGGGGTAAAATCTGCCGTACAATTTAAGCTTGGTATTTATTCACCCACCAATTGAGTTACACTACGCTACAGCTAATCCTACTCTACAGATGTTACACATCCCTTGTGTAACATTCTTCGGTGGAATTTTTTAATTAGAAGTGGAATTTCTTTTGGGATAACTTCCAAACGCTTTTGTTTATATCGAGGTAATGGATTAAGTTTTTGAAAACGTTTGTCGCATTGATACTTTAACTTCCAATGTTGGATAAAATTAAACTTTTCAAGTCCTTGTAGCGAAGCCGTGGGATTGAGTTCTTGTTTTGTGCATCGGTTGTTTTTTAACTGTCGCACATAACAATGAAATGTACATGTTTTACCAAAAGTGCTCTGACTGGCCAGTCCCCCAATGAAGTGGGAGACAGGGTTTTGCAAGTGTGTGTGTGTGTGTGTGTGTGTGTGTGTGTGTGTGTGTGTGTGTGTGTGTGTGTGTGTGTGTGTGTGTGTGTGTGTCCGTGTCCGTGTCCGTGTCCCTGTCCAGGCCATAACTTTTTTTACCATTTGAGCTTTTGCCATCAAATCTTCAACAAACCATTATTATGAAAATATGAAGAAAAATAATTTAAAATTTGGGTCAAAATGTGAAAGGGCAAAGTCATAGCGATTATAAATAGCTTTTATCAGCCCGTCCGCAGCGCGTCGAGCGAGAGACGTCCCGTTTTTTAAAATCTCTTATTTACCGTTGAACTTCAGTGTGCCTGTCCAGGCCATAATATTTTTTTTTTACCATTTGAGCTCTTGTCATCAAATCTTCAACAAACCTTTATAATGAGAATATGCAGAACTCAGATTAATAAAATGTGCAATATTTTTTAACTGTGGTTTTCGCCAAGTTTAGTTTGAGTACAAAGCGGACACGGACGGGCTTTGCATTTTGAGATGCTTTCTAGTTGTAATTTGGTCTGTGTGTGCATGTGTGTGTGTGTTTTACAGTGATTAATGATGGAGTCCACGGATCTCAGTCTGTCTACCATCTTCATGTGCATGTGCTTGGGGGTCGTCAGATGAGCTGGCCTCCAGGATAGCCAAACTGCGTTCCACATATCCATACTCCTTTTTCTAGGAGAGGTAGCGCTTGCCTGCAGAATAGCCTAATTTGCTTTCAGAAAACCTTTTTATGATTAGTTTAATGTAACCAAACAATTTCACCATACTCAAACCAATAAAGTCTGAAAATCTGTTGGGTTTTTTTTGATTAAATGAAGAAAACATCTTGGTGACACATTTGTCAACAAATTCCCAGTACTTACTTTGCTGGTTACTTTACTTTTTTATCCACTACCTTTTTATTTTGTGAGTTTTTTTTTTAATTGAGAGACATTTTTACCAAAAAAGATGGAGAATTTTATATACGAGTCGAAAAATGATTATATTGTCATCGTCGTCATCATCATATTATACTCTTAACAGAGTGTCTGCACTGCCTTAGCAGTCTTTTAGCAAAGGTAATGCGAGGTGGTTCACTATTGCATTCCCAGCAGTCAGCCAGGACAGGAATTTGTAATTTGATCAGGGTACCTGGTTGTAACTCGCCAACTCTTCCTGAAAGACTGTGAGAACTTACCTTCCATCAATAACCGTTGCCAGCAGAACTGGTCCTTTGAACATCCTCTCTCCCGATGAACAGGTCAGGTCAGGTCAGGTATTGGAGCATGCGCCAGAGTAGCGCTTCGCTGCGTCCACTTTCTCTAAGTACTCCAAGGGCCTCCATCTGGCCATCCCCCAGGCAGATGCTTGGCCCATCCCCATCTCTTTGAGATGCCGATCAACCTGCTGCAACCACGAGGAACGAGGTCGGCCCACTGGCCTCCTCCACTCACGAGACTCCCTCGCTGAGAGAATCTGGTGAGCAGGATCAGCATCAGGAAAACGAGCCGCATGTCCATACAGCCGCAGCTGATGCTCAGGGACTATGCAGGAAACAAGTCTCATTTGAGTTTCTCAGCAACCGCTCGTTAGACACAAAGTCCGACCAGCTACAGCCAAGGATTCTCCGAAGAGACCTGGTTCCAAAGGAATCAAGTCTCCATCTCAGATCCCTGGTCAGAGTCCAAGTCTCACATCCATAGAGCAAGACTGGAAGCACCAAGGACCTGAAGACTCGGACTTTCGTCCTCCCGCACAGGTACCGGCAGCGCCACACCCCATGATCCAGTGAATCCATGACTCCCCAGGCCCGATGCAGCCGTCTGTTGACCTCTGACTCACAGGCAGTGGAGACATGAACATCACTGCCAAGGTAAGTGAATCTCTCCATGACCTCAACATTGTCACCACAAACAGGTACAGACAGGTCACGTCAGGTAAACAGGTATAGGTCAGGTCGTTGGGCCAAATCCACCACAATAAACACACCATATTTAAACCCCAAAACAATGCAACATAACCAATTCGAGTACAACGTAAAAATGTCACAAGAAGTTCAATCAATGGTTATAATATCTATTCTTATGGTTAAATGGCTATTTAGTTAATCAAGAGGTCTTATTTCGAACTCAACTCTTTGAGACTTTTGAATTGGATGTCAAGGGTGTTACTCTCCTTGCTGCTGATCCTCCAATCAACTGTGCCCACCTTTGTTTGTGGAAACAGGCTGCAGTGAACCAGTTGAAAGGGGGTAAAGCTCCTGGGATCTGTGGCATCCATGCTGAACTTCTCACAGCTGGCGGAAATGCTGTACTTGTGTCGTTGCATGCAGTTTTGTGCTCTGCCTGGAACACAGGCATCATCCCAACTGACTGGAAGAGGGGCCTTGTCCCTCTCTGGATTGCCAGGAGTGCAATAACTACCGAGGGCTGACACTGCTCTCAGTGCCGGGCAAGGTCTTTATTCGGATAATAATTATTGAAAGGGTTTGACACCATTTGCTTGAGCACCAGCACCCAGAGCAGTCCGGCTTTACACCAAAAAGGTCAACGATTTAACGTACCCTTGCTCTTCAGGCCCTCACCAAACGCAGGCGAGAGTTTCAGCAGGGGCTGCTTACAGCCGTTGTTGATCTCCACAAAGCATTTGATACCCTCTGGAGGATCCTCGGTCTTCAGCCGGTGCCACCAAAGCTGATTGATCTGATGTCTGAACTATACTGTGCTCTGGTACTGTGAGTGCTGTGAGATGTGGTTATTCCATTTCTCACTTATTTCCAGTTGTTTCTGGAGTTCATCACGGTGTGTACTGGCCCCCACCCTTTACAACGCTTGTGTGGACTGGATTGTGGTTAGGATGTCGGAGAGATCAAACTACAGTGCATCGTTTGGGAATGATAAGATCTCTAACCTTGATTTCGCAGATGATGCAGTCATCTTTGCGGAGACTTTAGATATCCTTTCGGGGCCCCCGTGGTGCTGAATGAGGAGTCGCGGCCGTTGGGATTATGGATTTCCTGGGTCAAAACTGAGATTCAGGCTTTCAATAATGTCTTGGATGCTGCTGTCCTGTTTGTGCCTCATTGTGGTGAGGATGTTGAGGTCATGGAGAGATTTACTTACCTTGGCTGTGATATTCATGTATCTGCAGGCTATGAGCCAGAGGACAATAGATGTCTGAGTCAGGCCTGGGAGTCATGGATTCACTGGACCATGTTGCCTAGCTCTGTTGGAACCTATGCAGCAGGATTAAAGTCCAAGTCTTTAAGTGCTTGATGCATCCAATCTTGCTCTACGGATGTGAGACTTGCACTCTGACCAAGTATCTGAGACAAAAAGATAACTCCCTTGGTACGAGGTCTCTTTGGAGAATCCTTGGCTGCTGATGGTTGGAATTTTTGTCTAAAGAACATTTGCTGAGAAAGACTCGGTTGACATTTGTTACCTGTGTAGTCCATGAGTATCAACTGTGCCTGAATGGACTTGTGGCTCCTTTTCCTGAGGCTGATCCTGCTCACCAGATTCTCTCAGCGAGGGAGTCTCATGAGTGGAGGAGGCCAATGGGCCGACCACATGCCTCGTGGTTGCAGCAGGTTGATCGGCATCTCAAGGAGATGGGGATGGGTGAGGCATCTGCCTGGGGGATGGCTAGGCCTAGGCCCCTGGAGTACCGGTGGAACATGGATGTGGCGACGCGCTGCTCCGGCGTATGCTCCCATACCTGACCTGACCTTCAGGACATATGGGGTGGTCAAGATTGGTGCAGAAGCAAACTCTGTGGAAGGAAAAACTGGAAATTTGGAAGGAGGTGAGCTTAGGGGTGGTTAACAAGGGTATAAAATATCCTTTTTAATTTATTATGGTTCCAAGAGGGAGGCATTAAGTGTTTAGCCT
Organism: Eptatretus burgeri; assembly: GCF_056783735.1. Classification (NCBI taxonomy): domain Eukaryota; kingdom Metazoa; phylum Chordata; class Myxini; order Myxiniformes; family Myxinidae; genus Eptatretus; species Eptatretus burgeri. The sequence continues at coordinate 26,386,416 of NC_140971.1, forward strand.
TGATGTCCATGGTGTCCCACTTTTTGAAAAAAAACAAAAGACGTTTGTTTTCATTATGAGACAGAATTTCAACTCCAACCAATATGGAACTTTCGAAATGACAAATGAATGCCGAACAAGGCCTTTTGCACATATGCTGTGTCAATGTTTACCGTGATTACGTTCTGCTCGCCAGGCACTTTTAACCATGCTATTGCTGGCATGAAATCTGTAATTCAAATCAACTTCTAAACATAATTTTCAGAATTTAGATGACAGAGTGGCAATTTCAAAATGGTTAATTTCAAAACAAATACACATGCAAGCATGGAAACGTCTGTATAAAGATGATGATGATTATGAAGATGATGGTGATGGTGATGACGATTAATCAGAATTGTTCTGTTCCTGAATGCAAATCGGACTCAAGAGAATATAGGAATATGAGAAATATCCGTGGATGAGCGGGATTGGGTTTGTTTCATTTACTGTTTCACCAATAGATGCAAAAATCAAATATAATTTATATTGTGCCCTGGAACCAAACAAAATTAATAAATACTTGTAACGGCACTCAAAGCTCTTTTGACTTCTTCTTATACCCCCAACACCTCCTCCGAAACATGATTTATAGTAAATATCATTTCAAACTTACCCTGTGTATTGCCAAGCCCAGATTATGACCTTCCCATTTTTGTTAAGAAGCAGGACGGTTTGGGTAGAACGCACCATCTATCAACCTTTAGGCCTTTCACGGGTCTATAACGTTAGGAGTTTTTGCAATACGGACTGTGGACATATCAACTTTTGGACGAGGTGATCAGAAAGCTCTCTATCTGTTTTGTTGTGCAGAGACACACCCCTTTCTGATTGGTATGCTTACAAGTACTTTCAGCTTCTTTAATAGGTGTTTTTTAAAAGTCGTTTCATTCTACAATTCTTATCTGGGAGGCATGAAAAACTGTATGTCCAAGCTTCCTCGACTGACTTCATTACTAGGGGTTTTTGCGCATGCGCACTGAGCAGTCTGGGGGCAGAATACGTCACTTTGAAAGTGCCATATTGGGTAATATTGTTGTGGGCTGGGGGTCGGTGGCGAGGAACTGCCAGGTGGAGCAGTAGAGCCGTCTCCCACTGAACACCCGGAATTTAGGTTGTGACTCTGACAACTCCGAAGGTCACGGGTCACTTAAGGACCGTGCTTGCCAATTCTCTGATGGCGTGGGGTAGGGTTAATAGCCAAATTTCAATATACTGTTACGGAAATGGCCCTTATTGGACTACTAAATATAGGATTAGCTCAGATCCCCCATTAAATGCATATATAGCTAGGTTGTGGTAAAATGGACGTAACATGTGTCGGGAGTGTAAAAGGCTGTTTTGTTGTATGTGCGGTGGTGGTGGAACAAGGGCACCCCTCTTCTTCCTCCCCTCTACGGACGATAGGCCCCGCCCAGTCGGCTGGGAGGGTGTGGCCAAGGGGAGAAGGTGGAGCTAGAGGGAGGAAGTGATGCGAAGTGGAGGGCTTTTGTCAGCTCCACCGAGAGAGGCGTGCTCGTAGAACGAAAAGAAAATTGTAAAGAGAGAAAAGGGTAGAGTGTTTGGAAAACGGAGTCACTGAGAGGAAGGCGTCATCGTGTGTCGAAGGAGCTCGTGTGTTGAAGCGAGCGAACGAAGGCTTCGTAAAGAGAATTGTATGTGAAAAACAGTCGGGTTCTCGAGGCGTGCTCGGAGTGGTTTCGAAGTGAGAGAAATGAAGGCTTCGTGAAAAGGTTGAGTTTGGAAAACTGCAGTCGGTTGAGATGGTGTTCGTGTTTTGGAAGCGAGCGAGTGTAAGAGAGGCTGCCTGCACATCGAGCCGGCGATCGACTCTTGTGGGGAGGTGATCGACAGGTTCGGCCTGCGTCTGGCCATGGAGCCTCCGTCCTTAATCACTTCACGGCTGGACACGTCGATCCGCCTGGGGAGCTCGGCACCTCGATTTGGGCCTTGTCTGGTGCACAGGCCAGGCCTGGATTTGTGTGCTAGACCTAGAGAGAGATCGGCTGTGGCCCATCATGTATCTGGCGGACTTGTGCCATCGACATTGCGCGGGGCCGGAACGCGCTGAGGAGAGCGTGCGCACGCGGTGCCTTGAGGGAGCAAGAGTACGACACCTCCATTTTGCCAGGCGGCACGTTCGAGCGGGAGTTCGAATCCGTGGACATTCGCCTGTTGCGAGCGACATTCGTGCTTTTGACACTGTCCTCTCGTCCATGAGACATCACCAAATACTCTGTCTTGTCTTGCATGCATGCTGTTTGTCTGTCTGTCTTTGCCTGCACGTTGTCTAAGGCATATTTTGGTAGCAACCCCCTTGAAACCTATAGTCTGTGGTTCCCTAGTTAAGAACGGGTTGAGGATTGTTAATAAAACCATTGTCATGAATTTTGCTTTTGTTGTGATCCCCGATGTTCCCCAATAAATCTGGTTAATTCGGATGAAGTTGCCACTATGGATTAATTTGTGTCGCGTCGAGGAACAATCCGTTCGATTGGCATATAACACCAAAAATGGTTACAGATTGGCAGAAAACCCTCGGCATCTGACAAAACCAGTCTGTAACCAAGGGTTCTATTTCCCCAACTGCCAAGGTACAAGGATTACGTTGGTATCGTGATTGAAGACGCGTGACCCGAGGCCTGTGCTGAGCCGGCCGGCGTTATAAACCCCGGAGACGGCGGTGGTGAGGGTGGCGCCAAAGACCGGGTGAGAATTCCGCCACCCTGGATCCGCAACAATTTGGCTGTCAGGAGTGGGACGACGAACTCTCCGCTTCCACTACCGTAAATTTGCAGAACACCAATTGTTAGTCGGGAGCGGGATATTTGGACCAGTGGTGCATTTTGCACCCCGGACATTGGTTACAAAAAAAAAAAACGGTCCAAATTTGATTTGATTTTATGCTTGAGCAGATCGGACAAAAAACTTGCAAATTATAAAGAAAATGGAGTCGCAAAATGGCGGCGCGGCTCCATCTCGGCGCGACACGAAGCGGGAGTCACAACAATTGGCCGATGCACAGGAACGAATTCGGTGGCTGGAAAATGACTCTGTCAAAACGGTCGAGGTACTATTTAGAGAAATGATTAAAGTAGAATGGTTTACCAGAAAGATGTTGGAACCAGAGAGGAGCAAACTGAACAGAGGAATAGAGGAAGAGCAGATTGGTATCTCCCAGGATAGGAAGAGCTTGGAGGACGAATGGAAAACAAAGCTGGAAGAGGAAAAACGGAAACACTATTTGGAATTGAAACAACTGAAGGAAGAGGTAAGATCAGGCAATCAGATAAGGGAAAGCCTAGAACAGAAGATAAAAAGAGGAGAGAAATATCTGGAGGAAAGGATGGAAGAATTGTTGGAAAAGCCAAGACAGTTCGAAGAACTACAGGGAGAAATGAGGAAAGTAGAGGGGAGTACCGATGAGTTGGAACAAGAGATGAGCGAACTGAGCGAAAGATTAGAGGAAGAGCAAATTAGTAACTCCCGGGATAGAAAGAACTTGGAAAAAGAATGGAAAACAAAGTTGGAAAAGGAAAAACAGGAATTGGAACTACTGAAGGAAGAGGTAAGATCAGGCAATCAGATAAGGGAGAGCATGGAACAGGAGATAGAAAGAAAATAGGAATATCTGGAACGACTAAGGGAATACCGTAAGAAATTGGAGGGATTGACGAGGGTAGACTGCAAAAGAGGTGCGGAGATGAGAGAGGAATTAAAAAAAAAGCTTCTGAGTTACAAAAACACCAAAATAAAGAGAGGGAATTACAAAACGAACTGAGCATGTTAAGAGAGGAAAGAAAGAGAATGGAGAATGAAACAAACGTTAAGGAACCACACTGTGCAGATTGAACAGCGAGAAGCCAAAGCAAGACTAAAGAATGACATGAAAGAAAGAATAGTGAAAGAACAACGAATGAAGCAGGAAAGAGAGATAAACCAATTGAAGGAAATGATGGGATTGGAGAAGGAAGAACAAGAGAGACAGTGGGAGAGGAAACAAAAGGAAGGACAAGAACAACTAAAGGAGAAAGCAAGGTTGAAGTACGAGGAGATAGTGAAAGAACAACGAATGAAACAGGAAAGGGAAATCAGCCAATTGAAGGAAACTACGAGATTGGAGAAGGAAGAACAAGAGAGACAGTGGGATAGAAAACAAAAAGAGTATGAATTTGAAACTGAACAACAAAAGGAAAAAGCAAGGTTGGAGTACGAGGAGATAGTGAAAGAACAACGAATGAAACAGGAAAAGGAAATCAGCAAAATGAAGGAAACGATGAGATTGGAGAATAAAGAACATCAGAGACGGTGGGATGGAAAACAAAAAGAACAAGGAATGAAACAGGAAAAGGAAATCAACAAATTGAAGGAAACCATGAGATTGGAGAATGAAGAACATGAGAGACAGGATAGAAAACAAAAAGAAAAGGAATTTGAAATTGACCAATTAAAGGAGAGAGCAAAGTTGGAGTCCACGGAGATGGAAAAACTTGGGAAAGATAACGAACAACTAAAAAGGCTCGGAGAGGAAGAACGACTCAAATGGAAAGGAAAATGGAGCCAGGAAGTAGAACAGCACAATAATATGGGATGTGTGGCATCACCACAGGGAGGAATGTTAGTGGTGCGGGACTCGATTGACATCACTCGTCGGATGACACCACAATTAGAGCAAACCCTGGTGAAGGAGACATTGAGGGAGCATGCGGGGTTGTTGACGAGTGAGATACATTTTGAGCAGGTCCAGCATGTGGAGCTGACAGCCCCGGAGGAGTGTGGCGAACCGATGATGAGCAACCTGCTGGAGAGAAGCGACCAGACAGAGGTGACTCTGGAACGAAGCAGGTACGTGGGTACATGCATACATGGTGCGGATGAGGAGCTTAAGGTAGAAATTGAATTTTATGTTTACAAAGAGACTCTGTCCGATGGGGTGAACGTATGCGTGACCCCTGAAGGTGTGTGTGGAGTGCCTGTGAATGAATGCTGTGAGCCCACAGTCCAGACTACAGCACTGGTGTGTGCTGCCGAGGCCGAAGTGTGTGTGGGTACTCATGTGGCGCTCGAGAATGTAGCTCTAGAGTGCGAGGCAGTCGGTCAGTACACAGGCAAGGTTGAAGGTGTGGAATGTGAACACCTAACCTTGGAATGTGTGCAGCCTGCTGTGTGTGGGAGTCCTGAGCATGGAATGAGTGGTGACATAGGAAATAGGTTTGAGGTGCAAGGGGAGATAGAAATGCCACCAGGACAGAACTTGAGCCAGGGGACGGAAACCATAATGGACAGCTCCGCATGGGTTCTTGCAGAGTTGGAGGTGCTGCATCCAGGAGCAGTTTTCGATTGGATTTTAGAAATCCAATTTAGAAATTGGATTTTAATTTCTCTATCAGCCTCACTGGAACTTTGGGGTAGAGCACACGAGTGGTTTGGCTAGCTGAGTGGGGTTTATCTGTGTTGAGAGAGTTGTGGAGAAGAGGGGGCGGCCATTCCACTGACTGGGGTTTACCTGATTTCCGTGAACCCTGGAGAAGATGGGGAGGCCATTCCACCTCTTGGGGTTTACCTGATTTCCATGAACCCTGGAGAAGAGGGGGAGGCCGTTCCACCGATTTGGGGTCTGCCTGACTTCCGCGAACCCTGGAGAAAAGGAGGTGGTGGACCACAACCCCCATTGAGGCGTGACCCCTTTGAGCCGTGGTGGAAAGGCAGCGGGGGCATGTAGTGGGTAATGAGGGATTCGTTCCCTCACTCCCCTTCCAATGAGCCAAAGAGGCAGGCCATATTGGGATGTAAGAAATTGATTGAAAATTGTACCGAAAGTGATTGCAAATTGAGAGGTGACAGAAGGCATAAGAGTGGCACGAGTGGATTTGGGTGATTATTGGAAAAAAGCGCTGGAGACATTACAGGCAGAGCGTTAAATGCACCTGAAACAAGTGGATGACAAAGAGTGGCTTGTTTGAGGGAGGATTGAAATGCCTGGTTAGAACCATACAGAGGTTCATGGGACTTGTGAAGAGATTTGGATGTTTCGTTTAAACTTTTGAAAAACTTAAACTTTTGGAAATAAACGATTAGGGCAGTATGGAGGAGGCCAGCCTACGACGGACGTAGTGACAAATTGATTGGGGTTTGATGAAAAAGTGTACCAGTTAAATTTGATGACAAAGTGGGATCCGAGGGACTGGTGTGTTGTTGTTTTCACATAAACGTGAAAGGTGTTGGATGGTGTTGTGGACTGGGTATGCGGCACTGTGGAATGAATGACTAAAGTGTTTGGGTGAATGGCGTGATGGTGCAGATGAGGAGAGTGAGTGCGAACAACGTACCCTGTCGGTAGGAGTCTCTTAACCAAGTTAGTGTAGGTTAGGGGGACTTGGAGGATTGGACATGGATTCTGGCTGCTGTTCCATTGTGCAGGCGGACTGTGAGGGGTAGGTGCAGGCCAAGGTATGGGGATACTGGCTGGTAGTGTGACATGGTATTGGAAGTTGGTGAGTCAGGAAATAGGGCAGCAGGACTTTGGGGGTTCCTGGCAGGTGAAGGCTGTCAGAGGTGCCAGGAGAGCATGGTAGGTTCAGTGCCAGGAGAGCACGGTATGTTCAGTGCTATGAGAGCACAGTATGGGGGCTATGAGGGCACAGTATGGGGGCTAGAGAGAGCCACCCCTTGGTTAGGAGCGCCAGAAGCACGCTCAGGTGAACCCCGAGGTCGCTGGGTGTCCTCCACCCCCGATTAGAAGCAGGTAAAGAGGCCTAGTAGTAGTCGCACTCCCCAGCCAGTGAGTTATGCCTGGCACCACCAAATGGAAAAAGACAAAGAAGGGCCTTGCCCAGGTTTAATAGAATGGAACAGTGTGCCAAGTCGGAAAAAAAATGGGTCATTAGGATCATTCTAGCCATAGCAGGGTTTGTTGCATTGTCTAGAGCTAAAAGTAAATGGTTAGGTTTGATGGACTCTCCTCCGCACCATTCATGCCTGACACCTGGTACGAGTATTGTTGATGGGAGAAATTGTTGGCAAGGACCAGGTTAGGTCACCCTCTCCAAGTGCCAGATAGGCCACCAGTTTGTCATGAGCACACATCCACGAAGAAAACAGTTGAGTAAGAAACACACCGTCCTGTCTGTAAAAGAAAAAAAAGAGAGAAAGAAAAAGAAAGGGGAGAACTTCACCAAAACAAGTCAGGCAAGGAAGGTTAAGGGTACACTCCTTCTCACCTGGTCTGAGGTCATCACACCCATTTGCGTCCTCAAGAACACCTCCAAACTGCAATTGCTGACCATCGATATCACCATGCCACCATTGCTGTGTCACCTGTTGTCCAATGCAGGGCTTGTTGCCTGCTGCTGCTTGTGAGTAGGCCATATGGGCCGAAGCATTTTTGTGGGCCATTGAGGCCAAAGTGCTTTTGTGGGCCGTTGCGGCCGAAGATTCATGCCATTTTGTGGGTTCAGTGGGCCGAAGAACTCTCTGTGAGATTCGGCCACTGGGCCAACTGAACTCACCTTCTGAGAGGCCAATAGGGCCACGAAGTGAGGAAACCCTCAGGGGTGAATCGACAATACTGCCGGGAGGGGGCATGAAGGAGCGAACACGTTAAGGAACTTTGAACCTTTGAATGTTCTGGTCCTATGCCAATATTGGTGTTAAAAGTAAAATTGAATGCCCTCCCGTTCAAATCCATAATTAGAATGTTAAGTCGTGTGCATAGAGTGTGAATTTGTTTGTTCGATTAGTGATCCGACACACGAGGATAGGGACATGCCAATCTTACTTTGACACTTTGGTTTTTGGAGTTAAGTGCTTCCAATATTGTGGGTTAGAGTAAATGGGAGATCTGTGCTGTACGTTAGACAGGGGCATTACCATGGGCTGCCCCAGATGGAGGCTCGGGAGAGCCTCGGCAGAAAGGTGGGGGTAGTGTTGCGGAAATGGGCCCTTAGTGAGTTATTAAATATAGGATTAGCCCAGATCCCCCCTTAAATGCATGTTTAGCCAGGTTGTTTGGTAATCGGACGTTACATGTGTGTCGGGAGGTGTAGCAGGCTGTCCAGTGTTCGTACAGTGGTGGTGTACCGAGAGGCACCTACTTTTTTCCTTCCCTCCTTCTAACGAGCCCCAACCTAGCGCCCTAACACTCAGTCAACAAGACGTGTCAGCAACCCATTGAGGGAGAGCTGCTGTAAAGTCGAACGATGGACTAATCACATGTCCCCAGAGGCGGTCCCAAAAGGCCCGCCCCAAAAAGGCAAGAGGAACTGGCTGCTGTGGAGAGTCTGCGTTCTGCTTCATGAGGAGTGCTTTGGTCGGCTGTTCCTCCCCGGTTATGGATCCAGCCTGAGGTCATCCACAGGTTCATCCTGAGTCCAGTCACTCCCTGCACTGTCACAGTAACTCTGACTGTCCTGACTCCCTGCACGGCTCAACACGTCTTTCATCCCATCGATCCGCTTGTGGAGCCCAACACCGGGATTGGGCTAGTCTAGTGTAAGGGCCAGGCCTGGATTCGCATTCTGGACCTTGTGAGAAACCAGCTGGAACACACCATAGATCTTTCTCTAATGTACCGTTGACCTTACGGGGGCTGAACACGCCGAGGCTAGTGCATGAGTGGTGTGACGAAAGGAGGCTGTCTCCGCCATCTTTCCACACGGCATGCGCGAGCGATGCCGATAGGAGTACGACGCCATCTTGCCACGCTGCATGCTCGAGCTTGGGCGCTCGAATCTGACGACATCAGCTTGTCACGAGCCACATTCGTGCCTTACACACTTTTCCTCTCGTCCATGAGGCGTCACAAAGTACTCCGTGTCTTGTGTGCATGTTGTCCAGGCCTAAGGCTTATTTCGCTTGGGCTCCCTTCGAAACCTGTATCCGTAGCTCCCTAGTTAAGAGTGGGTGATAGATTGACAAGCCGGTAGGTGGACATGGGTAGTCGACTACCCAACAGAACCTGACGCGATGGGCCTGTTCGATGGGGAATGACCTGAGGATTAAGCACAAGAAAATTCATGATTCTAGCTTCAAGGGTTAATGCTGCAGATTGTTTTTTCATTAAAATACCTCCACATTTAGAGGTTTTTTGGCCGTTGCTAGGCAACGGAGGGGACCATAGCAACGGTTCTTTCTCACACATAACTAGGACATACCATGAACCTACCATACCAGTTTCATGTATATCTGACTCATGGTCTCTGAGATATATTGAACTTCGTTTTTTTTATTGTTTTCGACCAGGGTTCATTCAAAGTCTATCTTCTCCAACAGTTTTCATAGGATCCGGCTGGAAATTGTTGACAATATGGCTGAATGTACTGCCCACAGTCGCGCGTGGCCAGATTTTTGATTTTCGAAAAAATAAATTTTTTATGATTTTTCTGAAATTTCAAAGTCCCGTTGCTAGGCAACGGTGGTGTCCATAGCAACGGTTCTCATTTGCACACAACTAGGTCATGGTATGAATCTACCAACCAAGTTTCATCGAAATCGCCATTGTATTAACTGAAATCGCCATTTTAAATACTGACAATAAGGGTAGAACAAATCTCAAAAATAATTTTTTTTCAACGAGATCGACTACCCAATTATAACGTTCGTGAATGCTTTGCTTGTATTTTGGTTCCCTGATGTGTCCCCAATAAATCTGGCTGAGTCATACGAGATTTGCGGCCTTGAATTTATTTGTGCCGCGCCGAGGAACAATCCCCTCGATTTGTATATAAAACCAAAATGGGCTACGGACTGGCAGACTTCGCTCGGTCTCTTACAAACCCAGTCTGTAGCCATGATCTATATCCCCAACTGGTACGGCCCAGGTGTACTTTGGTATCGTGATCTGAGGCACGTGGCCCGAGACCTGTGCTGAACTAGCCGGCATTATAACCCCTGAGACGGCGGTGCTGTTAAGTGACGCTGAATCTTCAACATTTGGTGTCCGGAGCAGGGTGCGAATCCTGCCACCGCCGGATTCCTCCACAATACAACCGCTCAAAGTAGCCGGCACAGCAGGCCTTCACTTCGGACTCCTCTGTCAAGAGCCTACCACCCTTTGCTCTCACTGCAGTACACCGATGGATGGGCTTCGATAAACGCAATGCACGAATTCCCCTGTAAGCAGGACGAGAATCACTTGACCACAGGTGATGCTCTACCCCCTCACAGATTCCTCATACATAGGCCTCCTTGTCCACCCTCAGTGCACGTACAGTTTTACGCCTCAGCTCCCTGAACAGCTCAGCTCTGCCATTCAGCCTGGCCCTGCGACTCTGGTCAATGGTATCCAGTGTCCCTTGAGAGACAAAATTATTCTTTGCCCGACATTGCTGTTTATAACCCTAACACCCTTTAAGGACACTTAAGACCCCTAAATAACCCCAAGACCCTTTAAGACCCCAAACACTCTTAAGACCGTTTAGGACCCTAAGACCCTATAGACCCCATTAGACCTTCTGTCTGAGGGCTTTCTGCAATCACAGTTGAGGGTCACCAGTCATTGCAAAAGCCCCCTCAATGGTAAACCACCTTCGTACCAAGCTAAGACGGTGCGAAATAAAATTAATTATTACATTTATCTTTCCTGTTTTTTTTTTTTTTCAGGTTCTGCTCATCTTGGTTAGTGGAATAAGGAAAAGTCCCACGTGGTAAAGAGAAAACGGTGTCCATGACAACAATTTCACCCCATTGTAATCAAATGGGATGTTTTTGTGATTTTATTGTTGCCAAACCTCAGGAATTTTTCAAGATATCAAACCTCAGGAATTCTAACAAACTTTGGTACATACCGGGTGATGAAAGTTGTGGTCAAGTTTCATCGGAATGGCATGTGTAGTTTCGGAGAAGAAGTTGCAAGCGTTTGTGGACGGACGGACTGACTGACTGACTGACTGACTGACTGACGGACGATGCGCCATCCCACAAGCTACTCGGAACTACATTCCAGGTGAGCTAAAAACTGTTCAACATTGAGCTCTCATGTTACACAGATATCTATTCCTCATACCACCCAAAAGGTGGGAACCTCGACTACCAGATCCTTGGTGAGATCGATTTTGTCACATCAAGAGTTCATAAAAAGGTAAGAAAAACATTTTGTCGGAAAAAAAAAAAATTCAACTTATATTTTACTCTTTTTCGAGCTAATGATTGTCTTGTGTTGTTTTGTTTTCATGTGTCGTCGTTATTATTATTATTATTATTATTATTATTATTATTATTATTATTATTATTATTATTATTATTATAACGAGTGCGTGGCCGTACGTGCAAAAAAAGAAAAAAGAAGAAGAATCGTGACGTCATAGCACCGTGTCCTGTCATTGGTTTGGTAAATAAATGGCCATAACTTGGGAACCGCTTGTCCGATTAATATCAATCCTTGAAACGGCGCATCCTCAGGTCCCCAGCAATATACCTGGCAAGTTTAAATTAGATCGGACCAGCGGTTGTCGAGAAACAGCGGTCACAGACAGACACACACACACAGATTGCTGGAATTTTCGATAGATAATAATGGCATTGGGCCTTAAAAACGGCAAGTGGTGTCCGGGGCCTCTGTGAACCTGTGAGAGTGTTTGCACATTGATGAGGACGTGATGGAGTAATGGCGGTGTGCGCATTGTCATGGCAACGCAGAGCCAATGCTTGTGATTGTCGTGGTGTGGAACTCGCGCATGCTGGGACAAATCCTCCAGTGGCGGTGTGCGCATTGTCATGGCAACGCGGAGCCAATGCTTGTGATTGTCGTGGTGTGGAACTCGCGCATGCTGGGACAAATCCTGCAGTGGCGGTGTGCGCATTGTCATGGCAACGCGGAGCCAATGCTTGTGATTGTCGTGGTGTGGAACTCGTACATGCTGGGACAAATCCTGCAGTGGCGGTGTGCGCATTGTCATGGCAACGCGGAGCCAATGCTTGTGATTGTCGTGGTGTGGAACTCGCGCATGCTGGGACAAATCCTGCAGTGGCGGTGTGCGCATTGTCATGGCAACGCGGAGCCAATGCTTGTGATTGTCGTGGTGTGGAACTCGCGCATGCTGGGACAAATCCTGCAGTGGCGGTGTGCGCATTGTCATGGCAACGCGGAGCCAATGCTTGTGATTGTCGTGGTGTGGAACTCGCGCATGCTGGGGCAAATCCTGCAGTGGCCGTGCGAGGTCGTTCGAGGTGCCCGGGGGCAATGTTCTTTAGTGACGACGCCCCGACATTGCTGCAGAGAACAACTGCCAACATGGAAACCTCCCTCCCCCCTCCTCCCTCCTTCCTCCGTTATAAAAGTTGATAAACGTTATAAATTTAATCAGGCAATAAGCTCGGAACCGCTCGCCAAGCGGCTTAAGCACTCAAACAAGCGCTCTAACGAAATGGTTGATAAGGAACGGCTGGCTTGGCAAAGCGCTTATAGCCAGCTCGTTGGTGAATGGTAATGGAACACACCCGACCCAGATCAAACTTTCTCTTCCTCCTCACCTTCAGATTTGGATCCGACTACCTGAACAACGCAACAATATTTTAAATAATTTCAGCTGCCAAAATAAATAAATAAATCAAGCACCCGACGGCTCCCCTCCCCCCTCAGCCTGGCGCTCGGGGTGGGGGAGATTCCTCCTCACAGCGCGAGTGAAATCCCCCCTCCCCCTGAAAGGTGAGTCTTGGTGGGGAGAGAGGGAGAGGAGACGTCGTGACGTGGGTGACGTGCCGTGACGTGACGTGATGTGACGTGATGTGACGTCGTCCTCGACAGACGATCTGCGCGGCACCTGGACGCATGTAACGCACCTCCTCGTTTGGTGCTCGTTTTCCCGCCCATCAAAGCGCATCGCTCGCGTCTCGCCGAACCCTGTTGCACCGCCTGCCCCGGGATCCCCGTTCCGCAGCGATCCTGGAGACCCCTGTGCGTGTGACGACAATGGCACCCTGTCCCTGGTGTACCGTGGGTTTGTGCGTGGTCACCGTTCTTGTACAAGGTGGGAACGAAGCGGAAACGCAGGGTAAAAGAAATGTATATAAATAAATAAATATATATTTATACACTTGCTTTCGCACGACTTTAGCAACTTCGTCTTAACTTTAAGGAGGCTTCTTAAAACGGTGTTTATCTTGCGGTCAGACACCTAGCTCAGGCACCTATATAGGCCAGCTCTCCTCGTACTGCTAAAACAAATAAATAAATAAACAAATAAAGGATGGACACCTTTACAAAACCTGGAATTTCAAGTTTCTGGTTTAGTGGGGCAACTTAGCATAACAATTGTGCATTTTGTGAGGAAAGCACCAAATTTGGCACACTAGTAGCCTATCATATTATGAACAGATTTGGATATTGGGCCATCTCAAAATTTTTGATAGCAGTGGAAAATGGCTGCCACAGCCATCAGCGGCTGAATTTGAGATGGCCCAATATCCAAATCTGTTCATAATATGTTAGGCTACTAGTGTGCCAAATTTGGTGCTTTCCTCACAAAATGCAAAATTGTTATGCTATATTTAGCTAAGTTGCCCCGCTATTTGAAGAACTTTTCACCGTGCAGGTGTCTGTCTCGTGCTGGTTGTTTTGACTGTGCATCTCTCAAATCCAGGTAAGTTGTTGTTGTGTCGATGTAGATTGTAGAACTTAACCTGAAACATTTTTTTTTCTTCATTTTTCCCAATTTAAATGTCTTCTCCAAAACTTTTTTGATCCCGGCCGAGCGTGACCCTCCACAACATACTCCATGTCGTTGTTACAAACGAATTTCTCACCTTTCCCTTTTAAGCTCGTAAACTGTTCTTTTTCCATTTTCTACGATTACGACATATTTTCCTCATGGAGCAACTTGTACATCTACAATAAGTACTGCACGTTAATTAGAACGATATTAGACTATTAAACACAAGAGGTGACATTCTAATTTCGAATCCTGCCATCATGAGCAAAGTGCTCATTTTGAAACATTTTATATATGTATATATATATATATATATATATATATATATATATATATATATATATATATATATATATATATATATATTCATAATTGTATATGATTGTTATGGCCAGCAAGAGGGTGCAGAGGGAGTTTGTGCTTAATGTGGTAGAGCACTTCTCTTTAAAAGCTGTCTCGTCTGGGTTTGATTCCCGACCCAAGATCAGTGCTTCGCAGGCATCACAAGTGTTTCGTTCCTTGGATTGACGTTAAGCTGGGTGTTCCGTCTGTGCATGTTTGGTGGTGCATGTGAAAGATCTGTCTTACGAAAGAGGAGGCGAGTTATCGCCGACACCTTGAACAAATTCCACAACTCCTGCGTCTTCAGTCGAACGTCAGGTCTTGTCAGCCAGATCGTAAGCCCGGTGTTGACTTAACGGTTAAGGGGGTTGGATTAAGATCTTAGGGTCTTGAGTCGGTCGTTGAATGAACACGAGGTGGGGTTGGCAAAATGAGTACCAGTGTACTGGTAACGGAGGGTGCTGCATCAGCGGCACAGCCGTGCTCCCAGAAAATGATGCAACCAGCAACCACAGGCTGCACACGACAGCTAGGCTAAGCCGGTTTGTGAAAAGATTTTGGACAAATGCTTTCTTTGGCCGAACCCACAATACAAGATGATGGGAATATTTAGGACCCTTAATCAATTCCCATTTTGTTGGATGAGAACACAAAGAGCTTACTCACCTGCCAGCTCACCTGGCAGCGGCTGGATAGGAAAACCAGGGAACCACTGGTAGGCGTGGATGATCCAAAAATATTTAATGGAGAAGAAAGTAAATACCTATGCATTTTTTATTTTGTTGTTAATGGTTTGAACAAACCTTGGTACATCATGGATGATGAAGGTTGTGTTCAAGTTTCATGAAAATTGTGTGTGTGGTTTCGGTGAAGAAAGCAAATATATTTTTGGGGACAACCCCCCCGTAGACCCCCTATGGCCTGATTATTATTATTATTATTATTATTATTATTATTATTATTATATTTTTTTATGCCGTGAATAAACTTCGGTACATACCGGGTGATGAAGGTTGTGATGAAGTTTCATCAAAATTGTGTATGTAGTTTCAAAGAAGCTGTTGCAAATGACACAGACAGACGGATTGACTGACTGACGGACAAAGTGCCATCCCATAAGCTCCCCGGAACTACGTTCCAGGTGAGCTAAAATTCAGGGTCTTAGGGGTTTTACCACCCAAAATAGGTATTTCCTTTCTTCTCTGAAACTACACACATCATTTCTATGAAACGTGAACACAAATTTCATCACCCATGATTGCTAAAAGTAAGTCTCATTTTCACCAAACTTTGAAGAACTTTTGAGAACCAAGGCCTCCTGATTCCTTGCAAATCCCTTCAAAAAATTTGCATCTTAAGTGGGTCAATTTAAAGGTCTAAGGTCATTACAATTCTGGGATCCCTACTTTTCACTTCTTCTCATAAAGTATTCACCTGATTTAGATGTTACTTTCACAAGTTTGTTCAAACCATCGGCTAATTTACATATTTTGTGGGGCATTCATGCCTACAGTGGTTTCCTGGTTCTACCACGTGAGCCCCGGGCAATTGCCCCGTTTTTTTATACAAGATTAGCCTATTTTTCAAGCCTGGTGTTGGCTTAGTGGTTAGGGTGGCAGCTTGGGATCCTAAATCCTGAGTCCAAGCCCCGTTGGCCGCTGAATTAAAATACACCAGGAGGTTGACTCAGCCTGTCATCCTTCAGAGGTTGGCAAAATAGGCACCAGTGTACTGGTAAGGGGGACACTGCATCAGTGGCATAGCCATGTCCCAACTAATGATGCAACCAGCAGCCACAGGCTGCACTCGATAGAGAGAGCCTATTTTTCAACTTGAGGCCAGAAAGCTGCCATCCACTGAACCTGTCACACTGATAAACTTGGGAGTAAGGTTGATACCTGCAGTGATGAGAGTCTGCACACCAGGACATTATGATTCAAAATGAATATGAATAATATAAAGATTTAATACAAGGAAGTCTGATGCAGGAGGAGACCATCCGGCCAATGCCCACGTATATCCACCAATATTGATGTCCCTCTCCATCCTCAATGCTTCCAGGAACCTATCCAACTCCAGTTTAAACCCTTCCACCGTTTCAACTACCACCACTGCTCTAGGAAGATTATTCCATTCATTAACTACCCTCTGAGTGAAAGACCCTTGCATTAATGTCATCCTAACTCTCATCTTCACTCCAAAGCTATGGCCCTTGGTCTTATTGCTGTCCATTCTGCTGAAAAACCTTTTTCGCACATATTCCCTCTATACCCTTCATTATCGTAACATCGCTACCAATCTTCTTCAGCCGTTCCTCATAACTATGTCTCGGTAGCCAAGGAATCAACCGAGTCGCTCTACGGCCAACGCTGAACACTCTCCCTGGCAACTATGTCCTTTCTCAGATATGGTGACCAAAACTGAACACAATATTCCCGTTTAGGTCTCACTAAATTCCTGTACAGTGTTAACACTAACTCTTTTCAATTGTAATTTGTCACTTCAAATAGTATAACCTAATCCTCTATCAACATTACCGATGGGTGCCTGGCACTGTGCTGTTTGTTTACTTCCCGCATATACACTCTCCTCCATAAAAAAAAACCGAACATGTAGAATTGATAATCTAATTGTTGAAGGACTGTTCCAGCGTTCATTCTAAGTTCCTTTTTGGCACAAGGGATGCGTAGAACACATTATTGCATATTTCCATGTACGTAACATAATTGGTTAATTGCCTCATGCAATAATTGCTCAGCACGTCAACTCGTGCACCATCCATACATTGGGACCATACTCTGAGAAGAGCGTTGGTGCTGCCTAAGCAGTCTCCTTGGCTATTGGGCACAATCCTGGAAGGGTCGCTACTCCGACACATTATACCAGCATGCTGGCACTCATTATGCCGACCTTGGAAGGATGATTTGCCATCCGAGAAGGATTTGAACTCAGGATCCTCGGATCCCAAACCCACCACCCTAACCATTAAACCAACACCAGGCACTTGTTCACCCTTAGGGTTTTAGAGGTGACACGAGACATTCTGAGCAAATTTTAAAGTCTTTCCGAGACACTAGTTTGTGGGTCATCCCAAAAACGCTTATTGCATTCTTTAACAATCCATTAGAACGCCACGTCTGTCAAAAAATGAGAGGAATAAAATTATTTGACACCTTCATGGAGCATCTTCAATTAGCATGCCTGGTGTTAGCTTAATGGTTGGAGTGGCGGGCTTTGGATCCTAGGGTCCTGAGTTCAAATTCCGCTCAGCTGTTGAATTAATACCAGGTGCAGTTAACTCGGCCTGTCATCCTTCCAAGGTCTGCAAATTGAGTGCCAGCATGCTGGTATACTGTGTCGGAGTGGCGACCCATCCAGGATTGTGCCCAATAGCCAAGGGGACTGCTTAAGCAGCACCAACGCTCTGCACAGAATATGGTCCCAATATCCTCCTCCTCCTTCAATTAGCCATGTTGCAAGGCTCTTTAACATGAGGAGAGGAACTGTCTATGATCTTAGAAGATGTTATCAAACTTACTGGATCAACAAGAGATGTGCGTTGAAGTGTATGTATCAAGATAACGATTCTGCTCAGGGCCAATAGATTAGCATGACCCATCTATTCAGTCGGTTTCAAACTGCTAAGAGTACTTCAAACACATTCCCTAGACCTTGTCGGATAAGCGTCAACATCTTGAAGTGTCTCCGTGATGCAGGCATATGTGCTCCTGATCCTGTTCAGCATCCAAAACTTACACTGTGACCCATCTAAATACTCTTGCAGTCGTCCAATCGGCACATCCGATGGACACAGAGGAAATGGGAAAGTGTTGTGTTCAGTGACTCATGCAGGTTTCTCCTTGAAAGGCATGTTGGCCACGCACAAGTCTACAAAATACGCAATGATCAATACACCCGAGTCTGTGTCCAGGAAACCACAAATTTTATACATGCATGTGTCATGATATGGGGTTGTATTGCTAAAACCTTTTGCCCCAACTTATCCATATCTATGGGAATCTGATGGCAGATCGATACATTAATGAGATCTTACAACAACAGGTGTTGCCTTCCCTTCAACAACATAGTTGAGGAACCATCTTTATGCACGATAATGCTCCTGATCACAGGGCTATTCGAACAAGGAACATTCTTGTCAATGCCAATGTTAATTTTATGACACCCTGGCCTGTCATCTCGCCAGATTTAAATCCAATTGAACATCTCTAGGATATCGTTGATTGACACGTTCGACATGTTCGAACCTTGCATTACCATCACCAGATCTTTTTTTCTTATTTTACAAGCTCCAAGACTGTCGCTTGCATTATGTAGTCCCTATTTTCATTATTTTGTTACCTAGCACCTTACATTTATTAACGTTAAACTGTATCTGCCAATCTTTTGCCCAATCAATCAGAGTATCTTGGTTTTTCTAAATCAGAATACCCCCCATCTGTGCTATCCAACTTACCTCTAAGCTTCGTGTCATCTGCAAATTTAGATGATCTACTCTCACTCCCATTGTACAAATCGTTGATGTAGATTATGAATCATAATAGTCTGAAAGCTGATCCCTTGTGTACCCCACTACTTACATCATCCTAGCCATATATCTTCCCATTCGCCGTCACATTTACTGCAAGGTTTAAATGTTTCTTTTCACACACTTGGGGCCTTCAACGAGCCCTTTCTCCTGATATTCTTGTAGAAATGCCCTCATTGTATGCACATTTTTAAAAGTTGCAATTAATTTATGGCAATAAATTATTTATGCTCTTCTGGTAATGTCAGTATGTTCAAGTACATTCGAACAATTACGCAAATCACATATTCGGTACGATGATCAGTAACTGTGAGGTGCGCTGGCACAGCCCCTGTGACTCCACCAATGCTGCACGCAATTCCCATGCTAATTTTGTATGCAGAGTCAAGGCTTGTAGAGCAACTCGAAGATAGAACGGATCAGGTTGCAACGGAACAAAATGAACAGCAGAAGGAGAGGGGAAAACGCACAACAGTGGGGATGAGGGACAAAATGGAGAGATACTTCAAAGATTAGGGATGTGAGTAGGAATGGAGATTAGGGGTGGGAACAATGAAGCAAAGTCTCAAGAAGGAAAACCTGGGAATTTGGAAAGAGGTGGGCTTGGGAAGAGTTAACGGGGGTAGAAAAGGTCATGTTTAGGATGGGGGATGCATCCAGATGGTGGTGAACGGCTGTCTTGAAAACCTAGGTGGAAGAATGAGATTGAAGAGAATGTGGAAGTTGATTCCGCAGGTGGGAGAAAACAAACAAATGGATGGAGGTGAGCAGTGATTCTGGAGTTTGGGAGTTTCTCCAAAAGGAGGTTGATGGTGTACCCATGTGTGCCCTGCAGAAACTTCGGGGGAAGGGGTGGGGTCGACGACAAAGCATGGAAAGAGCAGAGGATGCAGGACCAGAAAAGGAGGTGGGAGAAGACAGAGAGACCACGGACCTATCTTTGATGCGAAAGTGATAGGCCCATAGATTCAGCTTCATCACAGGAGATTCCAATGATCTTGAAAACCTTGGTTTGCACGGGTTCGGTTTGTTCCACACAAATTCCGAAGTTCACGCAAGTCACTGCGGGAACGTTACATGACTAAATTCCTTTGTGTTCATTGTCAAGCCTGCGACCCAATGCTATGACGCACCACACATGCACTCGTGTGTTTGTCTTTTCTCCACCTTGCTGTCTGCTAAAGTAAATACGTGACTTCAGTTGACAAACTATTTATTATCTGACGGTCACTCTGCTCTCGAGAAACCGAGCAGTCAGACTTGCTTCTCTTTGCAACACACGCAAGAAGAAGTCTGTTTGTTCGACTTCCCCATTGCTCACCGCTTGGCGAATGTCATTGCGATAGTTACGTCGGAAGCTCCATTCAGTGGGCTGAATGCTTGGCACACCAATCTGAGCACTTGAATCACAATGCCCTGACCACAGTAAAAAAAAAATAAAAAAAAAAAAAATATATATATATATATATATATATATATATATATATATATATATATATTGGTGTGGTAACATTCTCTCTCTCTCTCTCTCTGTCTCGCTTATCATTGATTGGGACGCGGCTATGCCGCTGATGCAGTGTCCCCCTTACCAGTACACTGGTGCTCATTTTGCCGACCTCGGAAGGATGACAGGCTGAGTCGACCTCCTGGTGTATTAATTCAGCGGCCAACGGGGCTTGAACTCAGGACCCTAGGATCCCAAGCCGCCACCCTAACCACTAAGGCAACACCAGGCTTTTTTTCAAGTACTGTATGTGTACAACCCTTATTCCATCAATAAAATTTAGTTTGTCACTTACTTCTTGCTACACAACTTTGAGAAACCCTTTACACCTGGTTAAGCGACTTTTTATTTTATTCTAATATCCTCCATTTTTTTAGCGCCATGTTAGTTGTTTTTGACATTTTGAATCTTTCCAGGGGCTTGGACTTTCAACGTCGGTGTGAAATCGGCTACTGTGTTCCAGCTCCCTACCTCAAGACAATTCGCATATTCCGTACGACAATTCACAAAAGAACAAAAGAACTGGTAAGAGGGAAAGAAATTATTGGAGTTCGTCTTTTGTGTGCCTGCTGGGAGTGTTTCAGATAAACTGGCCGTCTCTTCTCCCAAACTATCAGTATTTTCTTTCAAAACCGCTCCCTATATCTGCCTCCACCATTCTATCCTGCCAGCATTTTCTGCACAGGGATAACATGCTGTTTGAAGCAGCTGTTTCGCTTCTGTCTTCAGCATCTGTTCCCTCACCCGCAACTAATCCCCACGCACCCCCCCCCACCGCCCTCCTCATTCACTTGCCCCCTCCCTCACCCATTCCCAAGCACTTTGTCGACTGAGGATTCTTTAAACGTGTGCAAGATGTTCATATTACCTTCCCTTTTTAACACTGAAAACGTCTGCTGAGGACATTGCAATGTTCATTCACAAATTGTAGGTCCAAGAGAGTTACAAATAAACTTCAAAGATGCACAACAAGCTGCTTGGCCCATGTCACCTGCATGGCACATCTATTAGTTTCAATGAATGTGCTTCCCTTGTAACTTGCATATTTTCCTCGATGTAGCATCCTTATATCATTTCATTATTATTGTCATGAATGTACTTAATGATTTTCATAATATGTAGAGAAAAGCATAATACTCACACCATGTCTGCAATGTGTCCATGTGTGACTTTCCACCCCCCTTCCTTTGTCCTTCTTTAGTATGCAGCACAAGGCTGCAGGGTAGCATCATTGGCTGAGGGCATGGTTGTGCTACTGATGCAATGTCCTCTGCTGGTTAGGGTAGCAATTTGGAATTTATTCAGGGTGTCGGCGATAGCTCGCCTACTCTTTGCGAAGACACCGTGGGATCTTCAATGTCCACCAACTCATGCCGGTAGACAGGCTGCCCAATTTAATCACTAACCCAATCACTAACCCAGGCTGGACAGCTTGCAGGCGAGTATGCATACCTCCAGCCCCCTTCTCCTGTGACCATGTGGAATGTCGTAGCATAATAATTTCCATACATGAACATCCGCATAATATGTGCAGAAAAGGTAAACATTTTGACCCCTCCCACTTTATCATGCATTTCCTGCCTCAATCTTGGCCTTCAACTCTGCTGTTGGTGTCCCCCCCTCCCACCTCCACTCTCGACTGTTCTTTTTGTCCTGCCGCATTTCTTTTGTCCTCACCCATTCAGTGTACTAGCTCTTCCATGAGCCTCAACTTTGTATACAAACAAAAATTGAATGGAACAGACAGGAATAGATTGAGAAAGAACAAGTCTGAAGACGACGACGGTTCACGAGCTGTATTTGACGATGCAGATTGTTTCAGAAGTCAAGGATGAGACAATGTGATGTTTAACCAAGTTATAAAAATGATCAACATGATGTGGTATGAGTGACAGGTTATTAGCTGCAAAATGTCGAAAACCCGGTTTCCTTCAACGACTTTCAAAATTTGACCTTTGCATAACCTTTAAAGGTCCCAAAACAATGTTGTGGACATTAAAATAAGGAAACGATACATGCTATAGCTTATTGGAGTTAGTTCGTCGAAAAAGGTCAAAAACTCGGTTCGATTCCCAGAACTTTGAAAATTTGACCTTTGTGAACTTTAAAGGTCAAAGGTCAAGGATTATGACCTTTGCTGGAACAATCCAGGAACAATACAACGTCATATAGGCTATATGGCATTTCACACTCCACGGATTATCCATAGTTTGATGAAATCAGCGTAAAAACAAACTTGAAGGGGGCGCCACGGGCAAGGTGTTCGAGATAGAGCAAAATGGTTTCAAGACTTTAGGTGGGGAATGACCTCAAGATTATGCATAAAAAATATTGTCATCCTCGCTCTCAAAGTTTGGGCGGTCGTATGATTTTTATGTCACAATTCGCAATTTTCTAAGTTTTTGACCTTGTGACCTTGACCTTGGGACGAAAATGAAAAATCGGACAACGACAAGTTTTAGATAATTCATTTTTCTATTCAAATACCAAAGAACCCATTCCATCCAGTCAATTCCCTAGAAGAAGATAGATTTTTAATCCGACTACCCCCCAAAAATGGCTATTTTTGGGGCGTGGCTCCGCCCACAATGGGCGTAGCACACACTCATCCAGGAAAACACAACTAGACATTGATATCGAACACATAACCAAGTTTCATCAAGATCGGATCAAAGTCCACGGAGTTATGCTCTGGACAGACAGACACACAGACATAACGAATATAGTGGTCACTCTGGCTGGCGCTCGTGAACCAACAAAGAAAGAACTGGAAGGGCACTCGGTAGAAAGCATGCCTCCACCATGCTGATTAGTTTATATTTTGTATCTCACTGAGAGACTCGATTTGGATTTAGACCTGAACTAAAATTTAACGGCTTGTTCTTGTCATCGAACCAACTCACCCACCAAGTTTCGTCCGAATGCATCCACAACTTTTTGAAATATTGCGCTATATGTCGTTTTAGCCCAATCACTCAATGGTGAAAAAATCATTTAAATAATTCTCGGATCTGGATCCAGATTCGGATCTTCATCAAAATCTAACCATTTTGTCCTTGTAACATACCCAACCTGCCCACAAAGTTTCTTCCAAATCTCTCCACAACTTTTTGGGATATCCTGCACACAGACAAACAGGAGTGAAAACCTAACCTCCATCCACCTTCGATGGTGGAGGTAATAAAAGAGAGCTGCATTAAAATGAGCCATAAGTGAAGGGGTTTTTACAACTTAATTTATTTTAACCCCACTACTGTACCATTGAAATATGCATGTTCATGTAATCCTTCATTTCTTTCTATTTTCATTAAATGTCTCACTAACTATGTCATGTCATGAAACATGTCATGTTGTTAACTGTAACACTTAGATCAATTCAAATTAATAAACTTGCATTACAAACACACAAGTGACATGTTTACTTCTAAGCAACTTTGCAAGGATGTTCTTGATAGGTCATAAATTATCTATAAATGTTTCTTGTGATGATTTATGTCATTTTACACCTTATTCCCAACTGTCAACTACAATATGATTACAGCATCACACACATGTGCACACAAGAATACAACTTACCTGGCACAGAAACCACCTGAAGTCAGTTTCCATCTCAAATGAATTACTTTATTTTCCTAATTTTATTTCCTTCCAGTATCTGCAGGGAATCAATACATTTTGAAACCCTTCTCTGATCGATCGGTTCATCCTAATGGCACAGCATCCTGCCGTTTTAAAAGGAATGATGAGCTATCGATGGATATAAAATGGTGCCGATGACCCATGTGATCAGAAATTTCCAGGACATGACATGTCGCTACTCCTACTATTTAGGGATCTCGTGTTGGGTGATGAAAAATGTCGCAATTTTTACATCATTTAATTTTGTGTGTATTGTTCTTAAGTTATAGCGAACAAAAGTTTTATTGGAACATGGGCCCATCACTTTGTTTGAATGGAGAAATTATTATTTATTAATTATTTTAGGGAAATTATCTCTCCAACTTCTGATAATAGCATTTGCTAAAATTATACCTCAACAGAGACAGGTTTGGTTGGGAAAGGGTTAGCGAGAAGGAAGTGGTGTAGTGGGTATGAAACTCATACCTCGGCAAAATATTTTGTACCGGAATTAAAGAAGTTATTTTAACATGCGCACAAAAAGCAAAATGTAGCATTAAGCAATTGGTTCAAGTCCTTCAGTCCATCCTCAAATGTCACTTCATGATCGAGGAAGAACGTGATTTAAATTCAATGTTATATTTTGAACACGAATCGGAACATGAATTGGAAAAGAAACCGGCAGTGTAGCAGAACTTTGCCTCTGAATTCGTCCTGATCACACATGCGCAGAGAGGAGTGAGATCCATATTTTTACTCTAACTGTTTGGCAGTGAAACAAAATTGAAAATTATTCCAAACAGTAAACCTACTGTTTTTAAGGACATCATAAAGGACACATACAACAGGCACGAAGAAATAACGTAACGTGTCAAATAAGGTGATGTAATAGACACTATGTAAATAAATTTTTTTTCTACGACCTTTAAAATCGTAATTTTATTTTAGTTTAATCATAAAATTAATTAATCATTAACACTGCAGAACACAAATTGCCTTTTATTGTTTCCAAAAACCTCGTTTTGCAGTACTTTGACATCTTATTCAAGGAAGGAGGTGTATCAATGGAGCAGGAATCAAGACTTCTGAAATTTGTTTCATATGAACTTTAAAATCGTCATTTTATTTCAATTGAATTATATACTTGAACACTACATGAGGTAAGGTGTTCTATGAACTCTCTAGTTCTCCTGGGATTTTTGTCCAGTATTTTACAAATTCCATGTGTATCAGCATGTGACATTTCTAAAAAGATATTTAAACAAAAGCGTAAATTCCAACAACTGACATAATCACCAAATCTCACTGTTATCAAATTTGTCATCCTGAAACCTACAAATTGCAAATGGAGGAATGATGATCCTGTCAGTCATGGAACAAATGATGCAAATTTTTTTGACAAAGCAGAAGAAGCTTTGCTGTATAGCCATTTAATATCTGATCGGGCCTCCTTGTGCCATCGCCACACCCTGGGCCCTTACTCTTACATCCAATCCATTTTTTTGCCAGATTGGAGGTAAGGTTGTGTACTATTCCTTGCATCACATGCCCCTTGTTCTTTCACGTTATTTGGCCATCGTCAAGCCTGTAATTAGTGTTTCAACACCGTACAATGCCTGAGATCATGCATGAGAAATGTGTACCTGAACTCATTGCTCTGAAAATTTATTTACATCCTGTTTTCACATTTCAAGACACCGACATATCTGTTTGTTGCACTACACCATGTTTTGTAACCTTTTGCATTAACCACTCTGATGAAGGCTTGTGTACGGCTGTACTTCGATATTATTTCATGAAACGCAGGGCTTTGTACTGGCTCCACTTGATCTTCTCATACTCCCCTAACTTTTGTTAGATTAGGGAGGTTTGACTTGACTTTCATCTTGAAGGATCTGTGTCATCGAACAATCCACCAAGGGGCTCAATTCTCTCTTGAGGAAATTTTTCACTGGCTTGCCAAAATTATGTTCTGAATGGATTGTTGTTGTCTGTACTCGCTTTTGTTTGGATAAAAAGTCGAGACTCGTGGAGGAGCTAGAACAAAGAATGGATCAGGGCATAACAGAACAAAAGGAACAGGAGAAAGAGAGTTGGGAAACACCAATATCAGGATTGAGGGACAAAATGGAAGGAGACTTGGACAAATAAGGCATGTGGGGAAGAATGAATGATGGGGGAGGGCATATGGGGTGGACAAGATGAATACCAAAGTAAACTCACAGGAAGGAAAGGCCGGAAATTTGGGAAAAGGTGGGCTTTGGGGGGGGGGGAGTTAATGGGGGTAGAAAAGATTATGATTTTGGATGAGGGATTATCGGAGATGGTGGTGAACAGCTATTTTGAAGACATACACGGAAGGATGAGATTGAAGAGAATGTGAAGGTTTGTTCCACAGTTTGGGAAAAAGTGGAACGAATGAGTGTAGGTGAGCAGTGATTCTGGATTTTGGAAGTTTCACCAGAATGGGGTTTCTGGTGGATCACGTGCACCCCCACTTTTAGACCCATGATTATAATGCTTCAATGGAACTCTGCTCACTACTTCCTCTGGTAGAATATGCACTAAAACTGATCAATGAGACTCTTCTCTAGCTATTCATGCTGCATATAATGATGTTCATGGTTTATGCAGTGGACGGAATAGTGAATGTCTTTCACTCTTTTTCAGGTGTCTCACTCAGAGAGTAAATAATTAATGCATGGAATAGTCTTCCAAGAAAGGTGGTGAGAGCGGAAACAGTAGTTAGCTTTGGAGTTGAGTTGTATCGGTACCAATGAGCTTTGGGGATAGAGGAGTACCATGGAGATCACGGTAGGTAGCTGAGGTTTGGATCGGTGATTGCACATCTGTGTCATGGGATGTCTGTGAGAGGGTCTTGTCAAAAGGTGAATGTGCTGACTTGGTTTGATCATTCCTTACCTTACAACCATGGTCACCCCCCCCCCCAAATCGTACTCAATTTTTTAAATAAATAAAACCTATTTTTTAAATAATGAATATGTTTTTGATATATACATATATATATATATATATATATATATATATATATATATATATATATATATATATATATATATATATATATATATTTGAAACAGCGCGAAGCACTTACCTTGTGTAAGTCTTCTTGGATTGCTTTATGCAGCTACTTTGGCCAGAGGAGTGTGGGAGGGGTCAATCATATATATGCATATATAAATATTTGTGTAAAACACCCTGTTGGATGTGCTTGCACTGCTGTTCTCATCTCCACACCTCCATCCAAATACCCTCTCCCACAATTAATTTAACTGGATAACCTGTTAGATTGAATTGATATGGAGAAAATATGTAGCACAGGTTTGATGGATTGATGTTCCAGCACCACATTTGTCTCCCGGATTCTGTAAAAAAAATCTTCAGCTCACAACACATTATTGGAATCTCCCATGAGAAGGCAGAAGCGCAAGATCTGTTGCTTTCATAGTGCGAGCAGAGTGGTGGTCTCTTTCTCTTTTTTTTATTTTATTTTATTTTTTGTATACCTTGTCGAGGCTCGTGTGAGAGCGAACACAAACGCACAGCAAGGGGGCATGAGACAAGAGGAGCGGGAGTGGGAGGGACAAAACAGTGGGGAACAGACACATTAGGAGATCTGTGGAAGGGAGAGGGATGGGATGGGGAACATGGGGAATACAAGATGGACATTACAGGGACTTTCAGGAAGGAAAGCAGGGAATTTGAAGGAGGTGGGCTTGGGTGGATAATCGGGGGCAGAAAAGATTGAGGATTTGGATGGGGGATGATAAGAGGTGGTGGTGAACAGCTGTTTTGAAGGCCTGGGGGGAAGAGTAGGATTGAAGAGAGTGAGGGAGTTTATTCCAAAGGTAGGAAAAAAAGAGGAATGAAAGAGTGAAGGTGAGCAGTGATTCGTGATTTTGGTAGTTTTAACAGGAGGGGATTGTTGGCGGACCTTGAGCACCCTGCGGAAAAGTGGTGGGGACAAATCGCAGAGAAAGCAGGGGGGGAGGTGAGGCTGGAGAGGAGACGGTAGAAGACAGAAAGACCACCGACCAACCTGCGGTGATTGAGTGAGAGGCCCAAAGACTCAGCCTCATTGCGGGAGATGCCAATGATCCGAAAAGCCTTGGTTTCTACAGCGTGAAGCCGAGAAAGGTGGGAGGCAGAAGCACCACCCCAGAGGGGAGAGCAGTACTCCATCAGGCTGTGGACAAAAGCTTTGTAAGTGGTCAGGAGCTCAGGTGGGCTGAGGAAGGACTTTGCACGACGGAGGATTCCCAGTCAGCGACTGGCTTTGGAGGCCAGGTTTGAAATGTGGCTTTCCCAGGAAAGGTCATGGCAGATAGTGAGACCCAGAAGCTTGAAAGAAAGGACTTGTGAGATTTGTCCGGATTGAAAGACATGTTCCACGTGTTGGACCAGTTTGTGATTTTATCCAGATCAGCAGTGAGCGAAGAAGCTGCTGCTTGCCACTCTGAGGGATGACCAATGGTACGGCAGAGGGTGGAGTCATCAGCAAAGAGATATAGAGGATTTTCTAGAGAGTCGGAGAGATCATTGATGAAAACCAGAAAAAGAACAGGGCCCAGAACGCTACCTTGAGGAACTCCAGCCTGGACAGGAAGAGGGGATGAAAGAACTCCATTTAGGGCCACACATTGACTGTGACAGGAGAGGAAGTCTGCGAGCCATGAATGGAGATGGCCTTGGCTACCATAGGAAGAGAGTTTGGTGAGCAGGGCAGGGTGCCAGACTGTGTCAAAAGCACGCAATATGTCTAGGGGTATGGCTCTGATTTCATGTCCGGAATTGAAGACCTCCATCCGTTGTTGGGAGAGCAGAAGCAGCATATCCAGGGTAGAGTGACCTGGTCTGAAACCAAATTGATGATCGGAAATCAAGCCATTGGAGAAGAGGAAGGATTTAATGTCTGAAGCGATGATGGATTCCATAACCTTGCTGTTGATTGGGAGAAGGCTGATTGGTTTGTAGTTGCAGGGATCTGTTTTTGCACCTTTTTATGCAGTGCAGTGATGTTTGCAGATTTCCAAGCAGATAGCAGATGACCTTGAGCAAATGAGAGGGTGAATAGAACAGAGAGAGGGTGAGAATGAGCAGAAGAGCAGGTTTTTAGGACACGTGGACTGATGCCGTCTGGACCGGTTGCAGAATCTGAGTCGAGATTTGACAGCAAGCTCTCCACCTTGTCAGGAGAAAAGGACACAGAGTCCAGGGACAGTTGGGTGCGACTGGGTAAGGTGGGTAGAGAAAGTGATGGGTCTTGGACACAAGATTTAGCTGCAAACAAAGAGTTTCGGCATTCAGCTTTTTCACGTGCGGTATCAGCAGTGCGGCCATTTGAGGTAAGGGAGGGGATGGAGGGGAAACATCCACCAGAAACAGATTTGATTAGATGCCACCAGGATTTGGGGGAGGGAGAGAGGTTTGAAAGTTCAGACTTGAGATGAGAAAGATGTTGTTTTCAGGCTCTCCTGAGGGTAGATACACACTTGTTCCGAGCTTTATGGAAGGAACTGAGATTACCCTCAGTTGGGTTTACTTTCCATGAGGCAAAGGCAAGTTGTTTCAGGACAACTGCCTCACCACAAGCTTCAGCGAACCAAGGGTGGGAGGAAGGGTAGGACAACTGAAGATGAGAGGGGATAAATCTGTGCATGAGGGAGAGCAAGTTTCTTTGAAAGAATTCCCAGGATGAGGCGATAGGAGTCCAGTCTATAAGCTTGAGGGCTGCTTGCAGACCCTGCCAGTCGGCTTGAGTGAAATGCCAGACTCGACGGCGGTGAGGTGGTTCTCTGATAATAGCCAGAGAGATGTCCACTTTGACAAGGACTTGGTCAGAAGAACCAATTGGAGCGGAGAAAGAGCAGCAGATATTGTCAGGGAAATTTGTCAAAATCAGATCCAGAAGAGATTGAGTACCATTGGTTGAGATCCAGGTTGGGAAGTTGACCGATTGAGTCAGTCCCAATGAGTCGCAGAAAGCTTTTGCTGAAGTGCCATGACAGGTGAGAGAGGTACCAACACCGAGCCAACTGGCATGATGACAATTGAAGTCGCCACATATGAGGAAGAGAGAGTTTGGATGTTTAGCTCCCTCTGCTCTCTCGGCCCTCTGACTCATTCTTCGTGTAACCCACTCCTGATTTTATAATATCCAGGATGACTGCAAACCTCAACTCTTATATGTTCCTCACTTTGCAGGATGTGGAATTGTCTTCCAGAGGCTGTGCTATCCCATTCTTCCCTCCAGGGCCTGAAACAGGTGGTGTACCACCACCTTCTGCTATCTCCCATCCTGAAGGCACAGTAACACCTTGACGTTTTAGCCAGCAATGGCAACGTATCAAAATGTATGTAAAACGCTGGCTTACGTTGAACTTTTGATGTTTTTTTTTTTAAAAAGATTCGGAGGTATTCATAACGAGTTGGTCGTATGCATAACATATTAGTAATGGACACAGAACGTTTCTTTGTCTTGTAGATAACTTGTACCAACGAATGTTTAGCCTGTTGTCGGTGCTCACAACCTATGCCCAACAATAGTCTAACTCAGGGGTCGGGAACGTGTGGCTCGCGAGCCAGGTATGGCTCTTTTGATGATTGCATCTGGCTCGCAGATAAAATTGGAGTTTGAAACTTGGAAAGCCCAATATTTCTCGCGGAAGCTTTACCTATAGTTTGAATGGTGTCATGCTTCATTCACGTGCAGGGCTGAACTTGGCAGAAGGAGAGAAGAAAAAACACCTTCGAATTGTCTGAAGCGGTTTTTGTTTCGTCCAGTCATGCGGCCGACGCGACTAGTGATTTCGGTTCCTCCAATGACGTGCCGCCGCCGAGACGCGTCACGGAATTCATCTCGACCAATCACGCGCCACCGCTGAGGGGACAGCATCCCAGAGTCGGCCGGCCGTGCCGCACCTCTCGAGGATGTCAGCCCGTGCGCAGGCCAGCCAGACTCACTTGGGTCAACATCTCCCTCTCTCTCATTTGCTCAAAGCTAACCCTTCGACGAAGAAGATGGCGAAAAGAAAAAAAGATGAGGAGTATCGTACATTTCAGGACGAATGGGCCGAAGAATTCGCCTTTGTGGAGAGAGCAGGTTCTGTGGTGTGTCTAATTTGCAATGACAAAATTGCATCGATGAAACGGTCGAATATAAAGCGGAACTTCGACACGCGCCATGCTACCTTTGCATCAAAATACCCTGTGGGAGACAGCAGAAAGAAAGCGTGCCAAGAGCTACTGAGCAGGGTGCAAGCCAGCCAGCAGCAACTCCGCGTATGGACCCGGCAAGGTGACTATAATTCCGCCAGCTTTGCTGGATCTTTAGCAATAGTGAGGAACGGAAAACCATTCACAGATGTCGAGTATGCAAAAACGTTCATGCTGGATGTCGCCAATGAACTTTTTGATGATCTTCCGAACAAAGACAAGAAAATTAAACGGATACAAGACATGCCTCTGTCGGCAAGAACTGTTCATGATGGCAAACCAAGTGGAGGAAACGCAAGTGAAGGACATAAATACAGCGCCGTTCTTTTCCCTGGCTTTGGATGAGTCAACAGACGTAAGCCATTTGTCGCAGTTGAGTGTGATTGCAAGATATGCTGCTGGTGATACACTGCGTGAAGAAAGTCTTGCTGTTCTGCCAATAAAAGGGTCCACAAGAGGTGAGTATTTATTCAAGTCTTTCATGGAGTTCGCTCAAGAAAAAAAATCTACGAATGGATAAACTTATCTCAGTGTGTACTGATGGTGCTCCGTGTATGGTTGGGAAAAACAAAGGATTTGTGGCGCTTCTCCGTGAACATGAAAATAGACCCATCCTAAGTTTCCATTGCATTCTACACCAGGAGGCACTTTGTGCTGAGATGTGTGATGGGCAGCTTGGCGAAGTGATGTCGCTGGTCATTCGTGTGATCAACTTTATTGTTGCCCGAGCCTTAAATGCTCGCCAGTTTAAAACACTGCTGGATGAAGTTGGAAATAACTATCACGGTCTGCTTTTGCACAGCAATGCAATGTGCGTTGGTTGTCAAGAGGGAAGGTGCTTAGCCGTTTTGCGGCTTGCCTGAACGAAATCCGGACTTTCCTTGAAATGAAAGGGATTGAACATCCTGAGCTAGCCGAAACTGAGTGGCTCCTCAAGTTTTACTATCTCGTGGATATGACTGAACATCTGAACCAGCTCAACGTGAAAATGCAAGGCATTGGAAATACAGTGTTATCCCTTCAACAAGCCGTGTTTGCTTTTGAAAACAAGCTGGAGCTCTTTATCATGGATCTTGAAACAGGTCGTTTACCACATTTTGAAAAACTGAGACAATTTAAAGATGCATGCACAGCAAGTGAGCCCACTCAAAACTTTGATCTCCACTAGTTAGCTGGCTTCACGTCCAGTCTCCTACAGTCATTCAAAGCACGCTTTGGAGAATTTCGTGAGCACACTCGTCTTTTTAAGTTCATCACCCATCCAAACGAGTGTTCACTGAACACAGCCGACCTGAGTTACATTCCTGGTGTCTCCGTCAGAGATTTTGAAGCAGAAGTGGCTGACCTGAAGGCCTCAGACATGTGGGTGAATAAGTTCAAGTCACTGAATGAAGATTTGGAAAGAATCGCACGACAGAAAGCGGAGTTGGCGAGCAAGCACATGTGGACAGAAATGAAAAAACTTCAACCCGAAGACCAGCTGATTATCAAAACTTGGAACGCGCTTCCTGTCACATACCACACACTGCAGCGTGTGAGTATTGCTGTATTGACCTTGTTTCGATCTACGTATGCATGTGAGCAGTCATTCTCACATCTTAAAAACATCAAGTCCAACCTACGATCACGTCTAACGGATGAAAGCCTCAACGCTTGCATGAAGCTTAACCTCACCAAGTACCAACCAGACTACAAAGCCATCAGCAAATCCATGCAGCACCAGAAGTCCCATTAATGGTGAGTATTATAACAACATTATTTAAAAGAATAAATTCAGAGGCTTATTATACTCACATTTAGTTGAATTCAGTCTTAAAATATATTATATGGCTCTCACTGAAATAGATTTCCAAATATTTTGCTTTAATGGCTCTCCTGAGTCAAAAACGTTCCCGACCCCTGGTCTAACTTATGCATAGCGCGCTGCACGTATCGCCGACGATGACGTGGCGTAGCCTATTAAAAGGCTGCTGCACAACGATTCAAATCATAACCGCCGGAGAAATGGAAGTGTCAACATCGCAGTCACACCTTGGCGATCTTGCCAGCGTATGCCGACCTCTGAAAAATGCGTCAAACGCTGGCGCACGTCGAATACGGTATGGGTAAGTTTGGTATACGTGAATAGAACGCTAAAGTACGCTATCATACGTCGTAGTAAGTGGAGTACGTCTTGTAATTTTAAACGTGTTAAAAATTTTATGACGTACTTGCCGTATGCCTCACACGTTCCGCATGCGATGGGAATAAGTTGTACGCACGATATGCGAACATCGGCACACGTCGCCAAAAGTTACTTGTAAGCTACTCATAAGTCGAAACGCGTCAAGCTAATGTCTAGCGTACCCGAAAGTTATTTCTAACTTGTGAATAACGTGGTTTGAACCAATTCCTTACGTATTTCTAACGCATATTGACGTATGTAGACGTATTTGATTGACGTCTTCTGGACGACCAAATAACTAATTGAACATGTTTCTAACTTACAGCTACCGTATAATGGCGTGTTGGCAGCGTTTAGGGGAATTGGTATATAAAAATGGGCTTCACAGGAGGAACCCGTCAGTGCTCCAGACTCCGTGGGGTTTTTTTTTTTTCTTCGGTATGACGGTGATGTTGACACTTCGATTTCTAGTGCGGTTATGATTTAAATCGTTGTGCGCAGCCTATTAATTATATTATATTATAACCGCACTAGAAATCGAAGTGTCAACATCACCGTCATACCGAAGAAAGAAAAAAAAACAAAAACCATGGAGTCTGGAACACTGACGCTAAACATTACCTCGATGTGTTTCGACTTATGAGTAACTTACAAGTGACGTGTGTCAACGATCGCGTAGCGTAATAAAAACATGTCCCTCATAGGTTATAAATACGTTTCGAGAACGCTAAACATTACCTCGACGTCTTTCAGCCTATGAGTAACTTACAAGTAACGTGTGTCAACGATCGCATAACGTACCTAAAACTTATGGCCAGCGTAGCGGAACGTGTGAGTCATACGCTGGCATAAGTCGTAAAATTTCAAGCATGCTAAAATTTGAGGACAACCGCAAAGTACAACGATGAAAGCCAGCGTACTATGACGTATGGCAGTGTTTTTCAGTGTGCTCTCAATGTTTTCAAAACTTACCCATAACGTATTGGACGTGCGCCAGCATTTTAGACAAATTTTTCAAAAATCGGCATAAGCTGGCTAAAACGTCAAGGTGTGACTGGGCCTTTACCCACAATCTTTATTACTCCCATTAACCCCTTCCAAACTCAACCCTCTTACATGCAGGTTTCTAGTATCCACCCCCCCCCTTTTCTCTTCTGGTTCATGAATTCCCTTCCTTATTGTGTGAAGAGTTATCCAACTGCTCTTGTGCCAGCTCATGCCCTCCCTCACCTTGCTATTCCATGAGCCTCAATCTTGTAGAGAATTTGTTTTGAAAATAAACATCAGACGTACACTTGCACAAATTTTTACAACTGAAAAGGGGCCTCCCATAACATTTTGGAATATAGTGTAAGTAAAAAGCAGTCATTAACCAGCAACTATAACTTGATTAAATTTTAATTATGCAAGCAAAGCCATGCTTTCTCCATGATTGGCCAAATTGGATACATTATAGCACATCTGTTACAAGAGCACAAGACTGGGCTACGTCGCATAAATTGCAAGGAATTTCACGAAAGTTCAGTTTCACAAATTTTTCGCTCATTTTTAAGTGCCTAAATTAAATGTCCATCATGGCATTTCATATGCTGTCACATTTCTCCTCTATAATCTATACATGTAATAAATGTTCGTGTCTCCTCCATAACTCCCAAACCATGAAAACAATGTACAGGTACATGTATAAATGTGTGTTCCATTGTCTTAACTAGATCTGACAAAAGTTTAAAATGTAACTCTTGCCTCAGAGAGTTCCAGTTCCAGAGCAGGCACACAGGTTGGCAACCGCAGTTCGAGTCGCATCCCTCAAGGGAAGCCAATATTATAATCTCTTTAAAATGGTACATATGCTGCTTGAACGCGATGGTTGTAATTGCTATCTTGTTTGAATGTGCTGTTTTGATGTATCCCATTTCGTTCAATCCTGTACGAATGCTGGCATAGGGGACCATTCGCCCCACTTTCCATCAAGCCCCCCTACCAAACGCAAATCTAAAACACCCGATTCACCTCTCCACTTCCCCCCTTCCCCCTCCCCTCCTCACTCCCCCATCCTTCTCACACCCGCCCCCCTCCTCGCACCCCTCTCCCTCAGAATGTATAGCGACGTGTGGTGAGGTATCTCACTCCCCTGCCCCTTACTCTGTCTCTGCCACCTTTCCCGC
Organism: Eptatretus burgeri; assembly: GCF_056783735.1. Lineage (NCBI taxonomy): Eukaryota > Metazoa > Chordata > Myxini > Myxiniformes > Myxinidae > Eptatretus > Eptatretus burgeri. The sequence continues at coordinate 26,421,655 of NC_140971.1, forward strand.
TCTCTCACGATTACCCCTGCTCCCTCTTCCTCACCCACCCTCCTCACTCCCCTACTCCCCTCCTCACCCCCTTTCCCCCTCCTCCTCCTCTCTCTCCCCCTCCTCTCACTCTCTCTCTCTCTCTCTCTCTCTCTCTCTCTCTCTCTCTCTCTCTCTCTCTCTCTCTCTCTCTCTCTCTCTCTCTCTCTCTCTCTCTCTCTCTCTCTTTCTCTTTCTCTTTTGCTCACACCCCCTCCTTGCATCCTGTCCCTCCCAGCGTGAAAAGCATCACATGGTGAGGCATCGCTCCCTCCCCTTCCTCGCTTTCCCTCCCCTTCCTCGCTCTCCCCCTCCTACTTGCTCCTCCCCTTCCTAGCCCCCCTTCCTTGCGCCACCTCTCCTCACTGGCCAACACCTTCTCGCGCCTCCTCCTTCCACTCTCACTCCCTCCTCCCTATCCCCCTCCTGTCTCTCCCCCGTACTCTCACTCCTCTCTCTCTTTCTTTCTCTCTCACTCCCCCCTCGCCCCCTCTTCCTCGAACCCTGTCCCTTCTGGAGTGTATAGCGACGTGCATTGAGGCATCGCTCTCCCCTATCCCTGTCCTCACTCTCTCCCCTCCTTGCCCCACCCCTCCTTGCTCTCCTCTCTCTTCCCTCTCTCTTGTCTCTCCCCTCACTCCTCCCCCCCTCCTCAAGCCAATCCAGTATGACACAGACCAAAGGTGAACATGGTGCAAACTAAGCTATGCTGCTGTGCCCGAGCCACACAATCTCTTCATCAAAGTACTGCCTACACTGGATTTCTCATTGCTTCCAACATCTGATGAGATTGTACACATTCAAACCAATAAACCATATTTACTCAAATGCTCAAAACTGCTGCCTCGTCCTGTCCGGAAGGGTAACAGCTGACATGGATGCTTTGCCTCCCTGTTTATTATTGTCTTAAGGAACTATTTCGCTTGTCTTGCACTGTTACGTTGCAATGAGCTGACTATGTTTAACTTTGGAAATGGCTTTCTGGTAAGCCGACATTGTATGACGAACGTTTAATAAAGTCAACATTCGAACAGGAAAATCGATAGCGTAATTTCCCATAAATCCAAATTAACACCAAGGAGAGCAGACTTTGACTCGGCCTTTCACATCGCGTCATTCAGCCCACGGCGCTCTGCTGGTATGTAAAGGCCTCGTCTCCAAAACATGCCAGGGCTTGATCTTGGTGGAAGTTTGGAAGCAAACCCCCATGAAATGGGTTTGACACACCCTGGTAACAGTCACTCTTACCAGCGGCTAAACACGTATGTACAAAGGGCTGTTGTTGGAACATCTCTTCAATGCCTGGCCTTGTCAGGCAAGTAGCCCAGTTGGGAAATGGTAAATGGTCTTCTCTCACTGCACACGCCACCCAACAAAGACTTATTCCAGCACAAGTGTCACATTGCTGTGCCAGACATTTGGTGATGTTCTTTTAACGTAATTTCCAGCTCATAATCAAAACGCATTCCATGCTGTTCAGTTACAAGTCCTCACTAAGGCAGATTTGTTCTCATTTGATTTGAAATTATGTTTCGAATGTAAAAAAAAAACAAAAACAAAAAGAACATTACACTATACAATTTATTTTTTTTCATTTCACCGAGCGAGCGATTTGCAATAATTGCCTCCGCCACCGAAAGTGAACAGACATGTTTTCATCCCTGTTTGTCTGTTTGTTTGTCTGGATGTTTGTTTGTTCGTATGCTTGTATGTCAGTTGTCAACAGGTCACAGGTTTTGTCCAATCTTCACGAAACTTCACCACCTGGTAGAGTTGGTCATAAGCAAGAAGCCTTTTGATTTTGAGGTCAAAAAGTCAAAAGGTCAACAACTTAGGTGGGATTTCTAAAATCCTCAATTTTCATGCGATTGACTTGAAATTTGAACAGGTTTTGCATATCATGTCAACCAGCAATTATTTTTGAGGTCTAAACATCAACATAGGCCACATTTCTAAAATCGTTGATTTTCATCCGATTTACTTGAAATTCGAATGGGATTAGCGGATTTGGTCATTTGATTGAACCACTAATTATTTTTAAGGACAAATTTGTTTTATAGATTTTGCAACTACTGTCCTTTGCACAACATCTTTCTTGTTTGTGTGTGAGTATGATATCTCAGAAAATTATGGATGAATTCGGACAAATTTAGTGGACAGGTTGGGTGTGTCACGAGGTGACAGAAAGCGGTCCTTGTGGGTTACAAGGACCCCTTTCGGTCACGTACCCAACTCATCCCCCAAGTTTGTCATAATCTGTACACAACCTTTTGAAATATCGTGCTATGTATAGTTTTTGGCCCCATCTCTCAATGGTGAAGGATCACTTCAAAAATTCTTGTATCCAGAACCGTATCTGGATCTTCTCCACAATCAAATCAATTCGTCCTTATCAAACATCCAATTTGTCCACCAAGTTTTGTCTGGATCTGTATATATATATATATATATATATATATATATATATATATATATATATATATATATATATATATATATATATATATATATATATATATATATATCCCCGTAAGGAAGGAGGAGTGATGTAAGCGACATTTTTTTTTAATGATATGGTGATGATAGGCTCGGATGATAAGGTAAGGGTTAAAATAGTGCTATATGGCATTAACTCCAAAATGGTCGATGTGTCCCTTGCATCACTCCTTGTGGCGCCTCATATATATATATATATATATATATATATATATATATATATATATATATATATATATATATATATATATATATATATATATATATATATATATATATATATATATATATATATATATATATATATATATATATATATATATATATATATATATATATACACCACTGGTCAAAAGTTTTAGAACACCCCCATTTTTCCAGTTTTTACTGAAATTTAAGCAGTTTAATGTTTCAATGTACTCTGAAATTAAAGTATAGACAAATAAACAATTGCAGATAAAAATATATCATGGAATTGTTTTGTTGAACAAAATTTAATCAAAATTTTTGACTCATCAAAGTAGCCACCTTTTGTAGATATAACAGCCGAACATATTCGTGGCATTTTTTTTACAATGGAAATCAAATATTGCACGGAAAGTTCTTCCCAACACTGTTGCAGAAGTTCCCACAAATGTGTTGTACTTGTAGGTTGCTTTGCTTTCACCCTTCTGTCAGGTTCATCCCAAACCAGCTCGATGGGGTTTAAGTCTGGAGACTGTGCTGGCCATTTCATGACTTGAAGCCTACCGTCTTGTTCTTTTCTTCCAAGGTAGTTCTGACATAGCCTGGAGGTATGTTTTGGGTCGTTATCTTGCTGTAGGATGAACCCCTGACCAACTCGACATAGACCAGAGGGTATTGCATGGTGCTGCAAAGTGCTGTGGTCGCCCTTTTGGTTTAGGGTGCCAGTCACTCTGTGCAAGTCGCCGACTCTGGATCCAGCAAAAGAGCCCCAGATCATCACGCTTCCTCCTCCATGTTTGACAGTTGGTGTCACACAATGAAGAACCATCCTTTCGCCCACTCGATGGCGTACAAAAACCTTGCGTGATGAACCGAAGATTTCAAATTTTGGTTCATCGGTCCATAAGACCTTCCGGCGGTGCTTCATGGCCCAGACAAGCCTCTTTTTCTTATTTTGCCATCTTAGCAATGGCTTTCTTCCTGCCACTCGACCTGTCAAACCTGCAGCTCAAAGTCTTCTCTTCACAGCTGAAACTGAGACTTCCTTACTTCGACCAGTGTGAAGCTGTGCTTGAAGCTCCTGTCCTGTGTGCCGCCGATCACGCAATCTGTTGACTCTCAGAAACTTATCTTCTGATTGTGTTATGCCTTTGGGTCTGCCAGACCTCTTCCTGTCAGAGTTTCCTCCAGTTTCCAAGTGCCTTTTGATGGTGTAGGTAACTGTACTCACTGATGCCTTGGCTTCTTTGTAATTCCTCCAAAGGAAAGACCTCCACTTTTCAAGGTTATAATGGTCTGTCTGTCTTCCTTTGTTGATTGTCTTTTTCTCACCATTATGATAGCAATATACTACTTCCTGCAGTAAATATTGTCCAAATAATGCTTCACAGTGTGTAGCAACACAGTCTGTTCCAACACTGTGTTTATACAGACAGAGGGTTTGTAACAACTCAACAAAAGTTGAGACACCTGTAGGAATTGTTTGCATCAACTTTCAAGGCTTAATTTACTTCCATTGCTGCAGAACAGCTGCAGTTGCTAACCCATTACTTGTTCCCTGAAAAGGGCTTTTTTAACACTCTGAAATTACATTATTTTTCAGTTTTTGGTAACCTAAACTATTTCTTTTAACCTTTAGCAGTTTACTGCTTAGTTTCGTACTATTTCAGGGTATTCACTGGACTTGAAGTGCTTAAATTTCAGTAAAACTGAAAAATGGGGGTGTTCTAAAACTTTTGACCGGTAGAGTATATATAGATTATTTGAGATATCCTGTTCACAGACAGACAGACAATGGTGAAAACCTAACATCCATCCACGTTTATTGGCAGAGCTCACAAAAGGTATAAGCTCTAAAAGGTGTTTTGAAACAAGTTTGTTTGCACACTCCTGCAGTTGAAAGACATTTATTTACCCAGATTAATAATCCTTCAATTGTATGCTCACTTGGAAAGAGCAGTGGATGTTTAACTTCAGCTCAAAATCAATCGGAGGGTATGCTATGAAACCACTCCCGACTTAGTCATTGTGTGGGTTATCGGGTCATAGACACCAGTTTGGTTGAGGCAGGGTTTTATTTGAACAGCATCGTGCAGTTCAAATCTGCATCAAGTTCTCACCTTCCAACCAGACATTGTCTGCCTTCCTGTCTCTTCCTTTTCCTCTACATTTGTCCCCTGCAAGTGAATATGATGTTTGCAATCTTGTGTTTAGCTTGCCGTTACCCTTTCAATGCTAATAGTGCATAAGTGGTGGAAGCCTGAAGCTTGCGAGGAGCAGGGCAGGTGCATAAATGCTTCAGTTTTTGCATATTTTATATACACTGTATATGTCCCCACTATGCAACTGGCAGAGGCAAGGGCATGTCTGGCTCAGGTGTACATAACTAACATTCATCTTGTAGTTTGAGGGTTTTGGCACAGACAATTATAAATGTAGGTTATGAGGATTTTGGGACACAGACCATTATAAATGTATTACTCAGCTATTTTGATGTATGTGGAAGTAACATTATGTTTCTGTAAATGTATTGTTTTATGTATTGGAAACTGTTCAGTTTTATGTGTGTATATATGTATATATGTATGTGTATATATATATATATATATATGTATATATATATATATATATATATATATATATATATATATATATATATATATATATGAAAGGTGTTTGCGGAGTTTGAGCTTCTATACACTGAGCTGTTCCAGCACGTACCAGTATCCAATTAGGCAAACAAAGCACTTAAGGCCAGACTAGCCAATCTCGCTCATGCCTACTGTGGGATTCCAAACGATTTGTCTGATTTCCACATGCAGCGCGATTGCCTGGTCACTATACGTGACCTCAAATCCAATCCTGAAATCCAGACTTGAAGACCAGATAAAGGCTCTGGCATGGTTATTCTGAATAAGAGTGACTACATTGAGAAAATGGCTGTGATTTTGGGCGATGTCACCAAGTTCCAACACCAGGGAAATACAACTGAACGTGACCACACATCTCGTTTGGAGAAACATGGCGAAAAAATTATTGCAACTCTGCAAACGAGGAAACCTCTCTAAGGAGATTTACGACACAATTAGTTCCTGTCGGATTGCAAAGACCAAGGATGTATGGTCTGCCAAAGACTCATAAAGATAGTGTTCGTCTACGGCCAATCCTTTCAATGACTGGCTCTGCACAGCGTGAACTCACCAGATGGTTATGTGAACTATTACAGCCAGCAATGGGCAGTCTCTCAGAACATGTAATTGTGGATTCCTTCACCTTCGCCGATGCCACATGGTCCCTCACACACGTAAATGAGAATTCCACAAGGTGCTTATATGATATAGCCAGTCTAGTCATGAACGTCCCACTGACAGAAGTGATCGAAATCTGCGCACAACTTCTGTATCATAATGACTTGACACCTCTATCGATCTCTGAGTCTGTCTTCATTGAATTAATGGATATGGCGACCGGTTCCGTCTAGTTCAGTTTCAATGATTTAGTGTATACTCAGATTGATGGTGTTGTGATAGGATCCCCTCTAGGCCCTGTCTTGGCAAACATATTTGTAGGTTACTCTGAAAAACGTGGTTTTACAGATCCACAACCTGGAGTTCAACCCCCTTCCATCTATTTTCAGTCCGTGGATGACATCTTTGCTGTCTTTGAGTTAACCTCAGCATGTAAAGTCTTCTTGGCATACCTGAACTCTCTCCATCTATCCCTGGAGTTCACTTTAGAGACGGAACGTTCCGGAGTACTTCCCTTCTTGGACGTCTTAGTTGAGAAATCGGCCAACACTTATAAAACCACAGCCTACCGTAATTCTACTTTAACCGGACAGTATACCAGGTGAGACTCATACAGTTCCTCTAGATACAAGATTGGATTGATTGGTATCTTGGTCAATAGAGCAAGAAAGATCCGATCCACAGATAAACTCCATGCTCAAATTGAGACCATCAAGACGATTCTTCTTGATGATGGGTATCCTGAACAGGTCATCAATAGATATATAAACAAATTATTGAACCCACCAAAGAATCCTATAATCGGACTTGGTAAACGTCCCGTGTACCAACATCTACCAAGGAGAGGTAAAGCGTCTCAACGGTTTGAAAACCAGATCAAACAGACGGTGTCCCATTCTTACTATGCTGTTCAAGCACGAGTGATTTTCACCACCCGCCGGTTGCTTCCGTCAGTCCAAAAAGATGTTCTGCTTGCCTCTCATATAAGATTATTTATGAATTTCAGTGCCAGTGTGATGCAAGGTATGTGGGCTGCACATCTTTGAGATTGACAGATCACATTGAACAACTCGTCCCTTTAGGGATCAGACAGGGCCAGTCATCCGAAGAGACGACCAACTCAGGCTTGTAAGAATGTGCACAGAACAACAACTGTTCCCTGTGCCTCTGAAATTGGTTCCCTTTTACTGAATAATCCTCAGTGTGCAAAGCAATATCGTATCAGCTGGTTTAAAATCCTGAGTAGAGGATGCAGTTTAGCTCACCTTCGTGCAATGGAGGCCACATTCATCAGGTGAACCAATCCCATTGTTTGTAGACAGAATTTTTCCGAACCTTATATCTTTTCTGACTATGATGGCTTGACTGTGTGACAACTCCACCACAGTCAATATTAAGTCATCATGAACCCCCCCCTCACTACTCGCCCTCAGCTAATTATTAGCATTATGTTTCCACCAGTATTTTGTTGATTCATCTCCACCTAATCATTATTCATGATGGTTCATTTCCTCCAGACCTTTTCACCTTTTTCCAGATTTTTTTTTTCCTTTTCCAGCTTTTTCCAGATTAGATATATATCTTTTTCCAGAGTAGATATACAGCTTTTTCCAGATTTATATCACCTTTTTCCAGATTATTTTTCCAGACAGTGTTTATATTTGTACATTTTTTTTTTTGTTTCTGGTTGCTTGGACCTTGTTTCTCTCACCGTTTTGCAAGAGGCTTATTGATTTTAAGGTCAAAAAGTCAACAACCTCGTCAAATTTCTACTATCAATTTTTATCCGATTGACTTGAAATTTGAAGAGGATTTGCATATCACGTCACTCGATGCAACCACCAATTCTTTTAAGGTGTTTGCAAGTGTGGAATGAAGAACTAGTTTTGCTGGTTGAAAGGCTAGTGTTATTTGTGGATGGACAAGTAGAACAATGGATGAAATCAACAAGAAGTCCATTGAGGTATGGTAACTGCCGTGGGAAGCAAGGAGATATACCTCGATGAATATCCTGTTCATGTCATCCACTATTTATAAAGTTGGATGGTCATTTTGACATGATGCGAGCCATGGGTTCATTGCTGGAATGTTTAAGGTAGATCAGGGCAAAGAGGGCAACCAGGACCAAGCGGTTAACCATGATTCCTCGACAAGAGATACCTGCATTCTGGTGGAAACTTTGTCAACTACACTGGTTTACAAAAATAAAAAAAATTCTGATGCAAGCATGTGAATAGGTGTTTCTGACTCATTTTGATATTCTGAATTCAAATTTCTAAACAGTTTTGCTCTCTCACCTCTAGTTTTTTTGCTTTCACATATCCCATTTTTTTATTATAATGCATATATTTATAATATAATGTGTCTATGTAATATATTCAAATGGCATATTACAGAACGAAACAAAACATAGACACAGAACACTGACAGAACAAAATATATTTTGTTAGTATATTACTAAATATAAGTATAAAAATATATATATAATATATTACTATTACTTGGATATAAACATATATATATATATATATATATATATATATATATATATATATATATATATATCTATATATATATACACATCAAAGTACTACTCGGCCAGCGGTAAACCTCGATAAAGGGCTATATTTTAGGAGTTTAATCAACCGGCTTGATACAAAGCTACAACAGGTCTCATATGAAAGATGGGGATCTCAGTAACTCATTTTGCCCTGTTGTCCTTATATTTTGGTGTGCGGTCCATGAAATATTCACATTTGAAGGATACACCCATCTGAATATTTGGACCATTTCAGAAAATCACATAATTTCCCATAAACTACAAGACAAAGAGCCCTCTTCCGACACGTTACCAAGTTAATGCTGGACGCCCAGGACCACAATGGACAAAATTCATGGCTCTATCATCAAACAAATCCACCTTGACACACTTCATCTGTAGTCACGTCACGCAACATGCACCAGCAGCAAAAGAACTTTCAGATCACCAAGAAAAGCGGATCTATTTGGCTGGTGGCTTATCTGATGGTTCGCTTCCAGCATGCCTTTCATCTGCAGGAATGTATCATGACAGTCAACTTGCATCAATGCAGGAAGAGGCAGATTCTCGGATATTTCTTCATGTGAAGCATGCCGATGATGAGTTCAGATGTAACAATGTGTGTGGGTTCATTACAATCAAATCAGCAGACACTGATGTGCTTGTCTTAGCAGTCCACTACTTTCCACAGTTGCGGGACACTGCCAAAATATGGATAGAGAAAAGAACATCAGCAGGATGCAAGCTTATCCCGGTTCATCAGATATGTTACAGCTTGCTTCCAGAAATGTGTACCCGGCTTCCTGCGTTTCATGCCCTGGCAGGATGTGACTCTGTATCAGCATTCTTCGGCTATGGTAAAAAGAAAGCATGGAAAGCTCTAAAGATGGTCCACACCTCAAAGTCCTCGCCACTGACGATCTCCAGGAGGCAGTGGCTGCTTCAAGACATTTCGTCAGTGCCATATATGATTCTCAAGGGAAATATATGGATGCACACACAAATTTGAATGATCTTCAGGAGAAACTCGCAGCGACCAAAGATGTCCCAGAGCATAAGTTGCCTCCGTCCGAACCAGCTTTTCTCGAACATGTGAAGAGATCCTTTCACCAAACCCGAGTATGGATGAATGCTGACCTGGCAAATCCAGAAATTCCCACACCAGAGGGTCGTGGATGGTACAGAGGAGAAGGTGTGCTGCATCCCACATTGTTTGATGGACCCACATCAGCAGAGATGGTAGATGGTCTTGTGTATTCATGCCATGGTAGTGAACCATGTACCAACAGCTGCAGCTGCTCACAAGACAGTTTGCGTTGCACTAACGAGTGCATGTGTGCCACCAGTGACAGGCAGTGTGGCAACGAACCGTCACGTGGTGACCAAAATGACACGGACAGTGATGGTTGAACATATCGAGGGCACTCGCTCAAAATACATGTACATTGTACATGTACACATGCATATCTCAAAAATTAGAGGTCATGAGTGAAAATTGATTTTGTATCTCAAATCAGCACCCCAAAATTAGGTTAGAACATCTATTTTCATGCGTGCCTAAATTTCTTTGTAAACCAGTGCTATTAGAGGGCGGGTTGCACTTTTGCTTTGAAAGGTATCATCATAAAGCCAGTTCTTGTTTACAATTAATTTTAAAAGTATTGTTACGGATTCGCGCCCGCCGGCGTGCTGACGGCCACGTAACTCGAATCGCGGCACATCGCCCACCGGACGGACAATCCAGTCGTGACCCTCTCGGACTAACGCCGGGAACCAGTCACGGGTGGACCTTTCGGTCTCACCGCGATCGAGCCAATCGGCCCCCGCGTGGGATAGGGTTGCTCGCCAAATTCGACCTACCTAAGTACCCACGCGGAGGGTAGACCGGGCGATCGCACCTCGCCGCAGGTCGACTTCGGACACGGGCCACTTAAGCGACCCGTTCCGTACTATCGGGATAACCGAGCGGTGTTATCGTCGGCCTCGACGGTTCGATTAATTATCGGGCGTATTCAGCCCACTACCAACCCTTTACGTGAAGCAAGGTGAGGATTCAAAGAAAGAAATGACGAAGCGAAGCGGGAAACAGTTCAACACAAAGCACATTTATTCGCGATGAACGGAAAGCACACATATTCAATTCCACCAAAAGCACATAGAAGGAAAAGAGAAACACAATGCAATTTTACACAAAAAGCAAATGTAAAAGCGAAGACACAATGCAGAGCTAATACCGACTACCGAGCACACGGCAACACTTATACAATTCTACTTCACAGACGGCGCCGACAACACATACCCAAAACCAAGAAAAAGAACACCCTCAAGGATGAGGCGGGCCTGAGGCCGAGACCGGGTCGGGCCTACCCGTCTGGTGATGAGACGCGGAGCGGCGATGGTGCCTCAACTCCGCGGGCCTCGCGGACAGTGTCTGGTGGGGGGTGGGAAAAGGGGCCCCCTTGGTCGCACTATCTCAGTGCGGGGGGAAACAGGAGGGGGTTGCTGATGCTCGGGGAAAGGAGGATTTTTACTCTGTCTCGAGTCCCGCGACGAGCGTCTCCACCTCGACCAGGTCGCGCCGTCGGCCTCCCTGGTGTACAGCTCCCGGCACGACGCGAGCACCCCTCGTCTGCCTTCGCCCCCTCTCCACAGCTCCGTCCTCTTCGCTCCGACTCCAACGCACACGACGACGACGACGACGACCAACTCTTCTTCTTCTTCTTCTTCCCAACTCCACCGACTGCGAAGTCTTAACTCAACTCTACTGACGAACGCGGTCGCTTATATCGGCCCCGTGGCTTCGCCTTTGACCCCCTGCCTTCGACCTTTCACCTCGCTCCCCATTGGCCCGAGAAAAAGTGGGCGTGAATGCATTTTGATCCATGAATTTGCATATAGCGACCGCCCTCCAACGCCCTGGAGGCGGGGCCAAATCGCCCCTCGCTCACCGATTGGACGGAACAAAAGTGGGCGTGAGTCGTTTTTGATCCGTTTTTGGAGCGGAAAATCCGTGGTTTTGTACACGCTGTTCGGCGCGCGCCCTGCACGAGTCCAACACCGGTACCCACAAGCGGCGCAAGAACGGTGGCGATGCGACGGTTGCGAGGTGTGACGGGAAAGGTCGTGGCTGTTGTGGTGAAGCGGCGTTGTGGTGGGTGGTTGATGTTGTGGTTGGTGGTGGTAACCATGGCGGTTGGTCCAAAATAAAGATAGTAAAAGAAAAACGGCTATCCTGAAGAGTCGCAGCACGCATGAATGACATGTATTCCCACTAGACAACGGGTTTGGGCCTAACTACACATATACTTACCGAGATATCTCACCTAAGGGACCTGAATGGTGGTTTGCGAATTTGGTAACCACAACAGTATTTACCCCACGTGCAAAGTGAGAAGCGGCGTTAAGCAATTGGTTCACTCTGTCTGTCGGTCTCTGTCTACAGACATCAGTCGATTATTGAGGAACTACTTAATCACAATTGAATGTTGTATTTTAAACACTATAGAACACAAATAAGAACATGAAATGGATTGGAACACAAACCTGCAGTTTTGCAATACTTTGACTTTAAATTTTGCAAATTGTACGGAATCTCGTCCCGATCGTGCGTACGCACGGAGCAGGAAGGTAATCGTTTTACTCTGTCTTCAAAATCATTCCAAATCGGAAATTTCCTTTTTTTTAAGGATGTCATAAAGGACACAAGCAACAGGCATGGAGAACTAATTTAACGTCCTGAATTAGGTGGTGTAAAAGACGATGCATCAACGTCGGTAAACTTCAAAAAAAGTTTTTTTGTTGTTGTTTTTTTTTCTGCAACCTTTAAAACTTATTTTATTGCAATTGTCTTATATACTTGAACTCTGTAGAACACAAATCGCCTTGTTTGCACTTTCAAAAACCCTCAAGTTTTGCAGTTTTGCAGGACTGGGACAAAATATTGTGCCATTTTACGGAATATTGACCGATAAATCGTGCCACTCACGTTCTCAACATCGGGGAATATTGAGATTCTGACAAAATCGTAGCTCATAGGAAATATAGATCATGCTCAGAAGTGCAAAGCAAGAGTTTAAAAGACCCTTCCCATGCCCTTTTTCTCATGACTGCGTGGGGTAAGGTGTTCTATGAACTCGAGTTTTTCATGCTTCTGATATCAGGAAGGTGTTTTATTAATGTAACGCAATGACATATAATCATGTGTTATGTAATTTCAGTAATAGCACTGACTGAAGGCCATTTAATGATGCAATTTTCTTGCATTCACCTGCAACTTTGGTTCTCTTGTAGTTTTGTCGAAGCGACATTTCTGTAACGGCATCATGTGGGGAAAATGGCCTTTAAAAAAAAAACCACAAAAACTAATTAATTGCAAATACTGAATGCTAAAGTGAAAGGACCTCACCCCACTATGTATCTAAATTAGGCCTTATCGGTTGTCTGATTGTTTTTGAATTTTGATCGAGCGAGAAAGCGAGAACTGAGCTCTTTGTCTCCATTCATGGGGACGCACAGCTTCATTAAAGCTCAACCTAGTCTCAAGTCGAGCTAAAACAAAGCTCTGTCATTACTTTATACAAGTATTGTTATGAGATGGGGCATTATGGAGTGTGGTATGTGTATGATTTTACATGTAGTGCCATTCATTAAGAGTTGCTTACCTGCCTGGGAATTTGTAGGGTTTGAATTTTGAGATTCCAGGAAGGAATTTGCAAATGCCTTTGTGACCCACATCATTATTCAAGGCCAATAAAATGAGAAATTAATGAGGCTGTGTCTTGTGCTCATCTCCTTTGTGCAAGAGCTTTAACCCTCACCAAAGGGACTTCTTGTTAACATCATTGCCCTCAATCCTTTTGAGATAGGATGTGGATATATTGCCAACAAGATGTCATGAAAGTGATTATACCCAGTGAGGTCCAATCTATGTGCAAATTAGCAAACGTAGGTGCAGCAGAACTCTGCAATGTCCCAGTGTGGGAGAAAAAGCAACACACTCGGTCTCCAACTCTGGGTGGAGGACATGTTTCAGGCAACTCCATGGTGAGGAACCAGCAAAGATTGGTCCAAATTGATAGTCAGTTCGAGGGAATAAACTGACAAGAAAAATCTATGCCACAGAATGGAGCTCGAGGTGTCCATGAGAGGAGTAGACACCACACAGAGGGAGAGCAGCTAAGCCCAAGTACAATGAGAGATCGAGGAAATTTGTTGTACAGTAGCTGTCTTAAACAGGGCCATGTGGCCAGCAATGCTGGGGTGAAATCCAGGCCAAAGCTGCGTCGTGTGAGCGGCCTTCCCACTACAGACAATGCCAATGCATATTGCCGTTTATTTATGCCAATGCATATTGTTACGAATTTGGAAGCCTTGTGCACACAGACAGACAGCAGTCCTAAGTTTAGTTATCTCGATAAGTATGTGTTTATAGTTAGGGTCCCCTACCTGTGTCTAACGGAAATTACATGTGTGCGTTGCGGAGTTTCTTTTACAACAAATTTCCTTCACTTCACTTCGCACATCGACGCCATTGCCCACGTGCGTTCGACCACGTACGTGGGCAGAGATTTTCATCGCTTCAGCTCCGACTCCACCCCTTGTCCAATCACGCACAGAGGGCGACTTTCCCACGCCACCCCGGCCAATGAGGATGTAACAGAGGGCGACTTTCCCACGACACCCCGGCCAATGAGGGTGGAGATGTAACAGAGGGCGACTTTCCCACGACACCCCGGCCAATGAGGGGTGAGATGGCCACAGAGGGCGACTTTCCCACGACACCCCGGCCAATGAGGGGTGAGATGGCCACAGAGGGCGACTTTCCCACGACACCCCGGCCAATGAGGGGTGAGATGGCCACAGAGGGCAACTTTCCCATGACACCCCGGCCAATGAGGGGTGAGATGGCCACAGAGGGCGACTTTCCCACGACACCCCGGCCAATGAGGGTGGAGACCGCCTCAGATGGCGATTTTTCTCACCCCGGACAATAAAGATATAAAGGAACGCCAGGCGGGGGAGGTTGGTTGTCTTGGGGGTCGCGGGTCTTGGTGCTGGCTGGGTCATCTGGTCCTGGGTCATCGTCGTCTCTGATCTTCTCCTTGGTCTTGGTTGATTGGTGCGTGGCCAGTTGGAGAGCACAGTTCCTGGTGCTTGACACTGCGTGAAAGCTGTGGGTTTGAGTCCCGCCACGCGACCAGATCATCGTACACCGCACGAGGCGGACAGGTGCATGCCAGACCCTGGCCTTCGGCTTGCCTTTCTTTCTGAGCTGGAGGCCTCAATAAAGGCCCGCCGGCCCCATTATTGCGTGCGTGCGCGCGCGTGCGTGTCACCAGTCCATTAAGTAGAATTGTTTAAGTGCCTTGTACATACCTGCATTGCTTTGAGTCGGTTTAACTCTGCTCTGTGTCTCCCTCCCTTATAAAATAAACCCCTGTTAAATGTACCAGCTTGTTTTCTGTGCTTTCCTCCATTGGCCTAGCATGGTGCGTGTTGCGAATTGGTCGGGCCGTTCGTGCCGTGGATTGTTCATTTGGTCCGGCGTGGCTTTGGTAACTTCTGCTCGGTTACGCCAGATCCGAGTTGGTGATAGCGACTCGATTCGGACAAAGTTGGTCGAGGGTGTGGTTTTTCCCGGTAGTTGGACGACGTGGGTATTTCGGTATATTGAAATTAAGCAATTAACCCTACCCCACGCCGTTCAAATATTGGCGACCACGGTCCGCTAAGGGACCCGTGAACTCTCGGACTTATCCGAGAGTCACGACCTAAATTCCGGGTGTTCGATGGGAGACGACTCCACCGCTCCACCTAGTGGCCGTTTATCGCCATCGAACCCCGGCCCACAACAATATTGCCGTTTATTATTAATAATATTATTTCTATATACTTATCTATTTGGAGGTTTTATGAAACGCTGTTTTATTATTGTGAACTTGACAAATATCAGTCTTCTGACTGCCTTGTCCAGTGTTTGAAATTCTCAATGTGCAAAAATGATGATGGTTTCTGTGAGTGACTGCATGTCACACATGGCTATGTCAAAGGCCCGTCCCACGTACCCTCTGTGTGTTTTTTTTTTTTTTGGTAAACAAAGTCAAGGCTTGTGGAAAAGCTAACATACAGAATGGATCAGGACACAACAGAATAAAAGGAAGAGTAGAAAGTGGGGAGGAACCACCAACAGCAACCACCAATAGAGGGAGACTTTGACAAATATGCGACGTGGGGAGTAATGAAGGGTAGGGGAGGATGCATGGGGTGGATAATATTGATACAGAAGCTAACTCTCAGAAAGGAAAAACTGGAAATTTGGAAGGAGGTGGGTTTGGGGTTGAGTGAGGTTGGTGAAAAGGGGGGTGGGGTGGGGGGAGTGGTAACGGGGATTAAAACAAAAGATCATGATTTTGGAAGGGGGGTGATCTGAGATTGTGGTGAACAGCTGTCTTTTGAAGACCTGCAGGGAAAGATGAGATTGCAGAGTATGTGGAAGTTGTTTCCACAGGTTGGCGGGGGGTGCGGAATTGAAGGAGTGGAGGTGAGCAGTGATTCTAGATTTTGGGAGTTTCACTACAAGGGGGTTATTGATGGACCGCATGCACCCTGAATAAACCTGGGGTTGACGAGGCACTGAAAGAGCAGAGGGTACAAGACCAGACACGAGGCTGTATAACACAGAGAGACTACCCACTTGTGTGCGATGTGAAAGTGATAGGCCCATTGACTCAGCTTAATCACAGGAGATTCCATTGATCTTGAAGGCCTTGGTTTCTCCGGCATCATTAGTTTGTCATGAGGACCATTGTGCTGTGCTGCATCCTTGAGATTGTCGATTAGCCACTCGGACCGTGCTGCCCCCGCCCCCCCCCCCCGGCTCACTCCAGTATGCTGCATTATTGTAAGTTGCGCGGTACATTAGCATGACTTAAATTTTTTATCACTAATTGTTGGTTGCGGAACAAACTGCCACTCTATATCTTCTTTTAGTTACAAGGTTACGGGACTTGTTGTAAACCAACAACTCTCAAGTATACACTCATGGCATTGAAATACCAAATAAAGTTAGACAAAATATGATGCATTTGCTGGAGAACTGTAGAAGAGAACCCACAGTCGTCAATTCATTTAATTTGAATTGTCAAAAAATGTCACTTCCATACTTTCTTTGATGACTTCATTACGCACCTTCTTGTGAACCAGGTTCAAGCTGTAGCTGCTGTCTCTGTTCATATGATGTTAATGGGCAATGCAGAGTAAACGAGGTTTATTGCAAGCGCTTTGCACTCCGAAGGCACAAAGTTAAAATAGGAAACCTGTTCGCACGTGCCAGTCAAGAGTAATGTTTGTTTCTGCGATCAGCCAACATGCTTATTGAAACAGCAGCATGAGAAAATGTATACAATAACATTTGTGACCTAAATAGTGTGATGCTACATACAACAGCAGCTTCGTGTCGCTCACAATGTCGTGTAACTGAAAGCATGCTGGTGTGGTCGGTTTGTCTCAATTCTGATTTTTCAATCTCAATCCTGGTGAGTGGTGAGTCTAGGTGGTCGGCACTTTCGAATGACTTTGCGAGCACGGTATGGAACTTCCAATTGTTGATCTTCTGTTCATGACCAAACTGTTTTTTCTCACCTTAATCATACAAATGAGAGAAACCTCCTTGTATCTAGTAATTCCCAGCACGGCACATATACAATATTATTATCATAGTTTCCTCCTGTACATTGGTTTGGTTTTGAAAACAATGTCAGACCCATTTTTCTTGGTAATGAAAATGCAAAGCTATGTCAGCATTTTTTTTTTCTTTTTAGCTTTCTCCTCAACTTTTTAGCAAGCTGCTGACACGTACCCAAAACTGCGAGATGATTTTCATCTAGCCTCCAGGCATCCAGCATCGGACAAACCTCTTTAAACCATCTATCTGCCTGTCGCATCACTCACCTCCATTACCATTTGTCGGTATTACCTCCCTCGTGCTTGAACCTGTGAATCACGGCAGCAATTCATTTTGTGTCATAATGATCCTTACTTTTGCCGAAGGAACACCTAACTGACTTCAGGAACCAATATTGTGTGTTTTGAGGCAAATTATTGAGCCAAATGGTGGTTAGATGGACTGCCATGCAATTGCTCTAGTCCTTGCAAGGCAAAAGCTCTGTTAAAATAACTCGTGTGCATGTCCACAGGTTGCTCATTACAGATCCCTGGGCAGGAAATGTGGGTGAACGCGGTGGGCAGATTTACAGGTGCCCCGTGAAGAAGAACGGCAAGAATGATTGCGAGAGAATCCTACTTGATTGTAAGAAGCAAATCTTCATACGTTGGCTGTCACTCTCTTTTCAAACCATGGAAAACTACCGACGGTTGATTTCTGTTTAAGGGAGCTGGATGTTGGAGACATTGCCTAGGCTTGAGGCTGATATATCCATTATATAACATCATTGCCTCTTCACTTTGTGTTGCTGCCAAAGTCATGGCCATTTACAATTCTCAAAGGAATTTCCCATTCATTTCCTAGTCACAGCCATGAGAGGGGCATCTAATGGTGTGTGTGTGTGTGTGTGTGTGTGTGTGTGTGTGTGTGTGTGTGTGTGTGTGTGTGTGTGTGTGTGTGTGTGTGTGTGTGTGTGTGTGTGTGTGTGTGTGTGTGTGTGTTTCTCCACATTATATACAAACATTCCACATGACAAACCTATGCCGGCATAGGACAGAGCAGTAGATAAAAGATTTACCAGGAGTAGTAAAGGAGGAGATTGGGACCATACTCTGTGTCGAGCGTTGGTGCTTAAGTAGTCTCCTTGGCTATTGGGCACAATCCTGGACGGGTCGCCATTCCGACTCAGTATACCAGCATGCTGGCACTCATTTTGCCGACCTCGGAAGGATGACAAGCCGAGTTAACCCCACCTGGTATTAATTCCACAGCTGAGCGAGATTTGAACTCAGGACCATTAGATCAAAAGCCCACCACCCGAACCATTAAGCCAACACCAGGCACAGTAGTAAAGCGTATATCAAAATAGAGGACACTGGTTTTGGAAGAGTCAATTTTCATTTACTTTAAAAAAATGAACTTGAAAAAAGTTTCGATTTCTTGAGCAATGGCTACTTTACATTTGACAACAGGATACTCCAGCAGACAGTGGGGATGCCCATGGGTTCAGATCCAGCCCCTTTCTTTACAAATTTACCCCTGCACACGTACGAGTCTGATTGGATCCAGAAACATGAGCAGGAATACACTAACAACTGTGAGAATGAGCGGAAACATCTTCAAATTCGTTGATGATTTGCTGACAATTAATGGTGGGTTTATGCTATCAGTTTCATGGCGATGTTTATGCAAAAGAGCTGGAATAAAAATAGCAATTTACCAAACTCGCACTTCAGTCTCTTTTATAAGAAATATAAATTGATATCAATGACAACAAATTTCAAACCGAATTCTTTGATAAATCAAGATGTTTTCCCATTCCATATTGTACGAACACTTTTTCCTAGACAGCAACATTCCTGAAAAGCTCTTCTATGGTACAATGTTGGTTTGGATAATAACAATAATGAGAGGAACCACCCATAGCACAGCATTTATTAATAGCTGAAAACAGTAGAGCACATGGGAAATCCGTGAAAATTATGTTTTCTGTAATTGGACTTGAGCGTGCATGGACCACCTTTACCCCCACCCAGTCTTGAGAAAAAGGACATGGGAAGAGTCTTTTCAGCTCTTGCTTTGCCTTTCTCAGCACGATCTAGATTAGCTTTGTTCGTGAACTTTGAATAACAGGTGGGATGGTTACCCTACGAAGCCGATGGGTCAAACGGAAAAGTCCGGAGCTGAACCTTCTGCCAACTCCAAACTGGAAAATTTGATTGGTCGAGATGGCGTAAAGTTTTGCCCAAGTACTGATCAACTAGAGCAGGGGTTCTTAACCGGGGGTATCCATACCCCTTGGGGGTATGGGAACTAAATGCTGGGGGGTATGGGACTCGATCTCTGAATATTTGTACATATTTGATTTATTAATTTATAGTTGGTTAGAATGTTAGATTATAACTAGGACTGTTATTCAATATTCACTGTTATTCAATGTTTGTATATTTGTAATTTATTGGTTATTTTTTATTTTTATTTTTTGTAAATATATATGATAAATGCTTATGATTGCCTTTCATGTTCTATTCCGAGCTATCCATATCTAAAATAAATTCAAGCTATTGACATCTTTGGAATTCATACTGTCAGCTAATAGGACTGGTGATTATGATGATTTTGACAGTCAAGCAAAGGGGGTATGGGACCATGTTGGACAATCCATTGGGGGTCTGGAATCATCAAAAGGTTAAGAACCCCTGAACTAGAGGTTTATGTAAGTGATAAGAAGGCAATTTGTGTTCTGCAGTGTTCAAATAAATGATTGAATTGAAATTATATATGTTTTAAAGGCTGTAGAAAAATATCACCAAACCAGGCACAACAAATCCCCCCCATTTAAGGCATAAAGTTATTCTGGGGATCA
Organism: Eptatretus burgeri; assembly: GCF_056783735.1. Taxonomy (NCBI): domain Eukaryota; kingdom Metazoa; phylum Chordata; class Myxini; order Myxiniformes; family Myxinidae; genus Eptatretus; species Eptatretus burgeri. The sequence goes on from NC_140971.1 coordinate 26,441,670, forward strand.
AATTTAAATTTGATACATCCTTAACCTGAATGTTGATTATAAGGAATATTTTAGTCTTAGTTTGAAGGCAATTAAAACATTTTTGACGAAGTTATGACCGTAAAATGATTTTGACCTTTCAAGGCCACGTAAGGTCAAAGGCCATGGTGTCAAATGAAAGCCAATAAAGGACTTGATATATGTCTTCCATCGTAAACACACATATTCCTAACCTTTTTTTTATTTATAATGGAAAATTTGTAATTTTGACCGATAACCATGACCCCCAAAACTTCGGACCCTACCGATCTTCATAAATATGCATTTTTCACGATAGGAATGAGTATGATTATAAGTGACAAATAGAATAAGGTTCACTATAAGCTAAGTTTGAAGTAAATCGGATCATTTTTGACGAAGTTTTGAGCGAAAAACGATTTTGATCTTTTAGTGACCTTGACCTTTGATCCAATTGGACTCAAAAGTTAATGGGGTCGTCCAAGGTTCATTGCCCACCTGTGGATTAAATTTGATAGTGTTTGCTAAAGCCGTTTTGCCGTAAAGTTGCTAACAGACAGACAGACAAACAAACCGGACGATTACAATATCCCGCTCCCTCCCTCCGGGGGGTGGGATAACAAACCATTGACTCGGAAGTTTACCGCTGTTGATGCGCTGTCTTTTACACCACCCTTTTACACATGTTATATTAGTTTTTCATGCTGTTGCTTTTGTCCTTTAATGTCCCTAAAAACGGTAAGTTTCCTATTTGGATTTACTTTGTAATTTTGTTTGACTGACAGACTGACTCACAGACTGAAGCAATTGCTATACCGATCGCGAGTGTGCATGTGCACTTAGAATGAGATTCCTTACAATTTGCCAAATTCAGGGCCAAAGTACTGCTGAACTGCAGGTTCGTGGTCCACTTCATGTTCTACAATGTTTACAATATAAAATTCAATTGAAATTAAGTAGTCCTCGATCAAAGAAATTGACTGATAGACAGACAGAGTGAACCAATTGCTTAACCCTGCTTTGTGCTCCACGCACAGGGTTGTAACATGTTGATTGTGCAGGATGCATAATGGATGTGCTGCATAATGTGCATGTAATCCATAAGGTAAGGTGTGCATGATATAATGTCTTTTTATATAATAAAATGTGTGATTAACATTATGAATTCTTACTTTAATTCACGTGTGTGTGTGTGTGTGTGTGTGTGTGTGTGTGTGTGTGTGTGTGTGCATGCGTGCGTGCGTGCGTGCGTGCGTGCGTGCGTGCGCGCGAGTGTGCGATGCTACTCCGACAGTTCTGTGCCAATTACATCCAGACTTGCTACATAGGATCAGCATTTTTATCTTTGCCAGTGGTCTTGGGGGTGGAGTGGGGGGGGGGGTGTAGACGCAACTTTTAGGGACATTAAAGGACAAAAACAACAACATGAAAACTAATATAACATGTTAAAAAGAGTGGTGTAAAAGACAGCGCATCAATGGCGGTAAACTTCCGAGTCAATGGTTTGTTTGGTTATATTTTTCTACAGCCTTTAAAACATATATATTTTATTTCAAAACATATATGTAAATGTGGTATTGTGTACCTCAAAATACCTCCAGGTGGGGAAGGTATTACAATTCCCCACCTTTTACAGTGCAGTATTCCTGTCCCCACATTTTCCAGTGCAGTGAGGTGCTTTGCAGAGGTATTTTGAATATTTTGAATCAGGATAATAACATAATTCCCCTGACCGCTCCCATAGGGAGCAGGTGCTTCTAGTGTTTTGTAATACATTAAACACTCTAACAAGAAAGGTCAACATCTCCAGGTAAAGCTAAATGCAACAAGTAGAATGTTTGATGTGAGGTTGCATTGGGTTGACTGACAGTTTGGACACAGCTGAGGTTGTGGATCTACTAATGTAGACCCATGGCCAAGGTTGTGGACCCACGGCATTGTTTGGAGAGATTCTGTGCTGAAAGGGTCAAAACCTCTGAAGAATGGACCTCAGCTGATGATCTGAACAGTCTGTAAACCTATCAATCGGTTGCAAGTTAAGGTTCTTACTTTCAGTAAACAACTATTTCGAGGTCACGGGGCAACAATTGGGCACAATAAGCAAGGAAATGAATGAACAGGAAAAGTGAGAGAGGAGGGGAGGAAACACTGAAATCAACAGTTAAGAGATTTGTGTTAGGCAGGGTTAATGGGGGTAATAAATATCATGGGTCAGGATGAGTGATGCCACAAGGTGGCGGTGCACTGCCTGCTTTTGAAGCCCTGGAGGGAAGAGTGGGAAAGAACGGCCGATGGAAGGTGGTTCCAAAGACGGGAGAAGCAAGGAATAAAGGAGTTGAGGCTTGCAGTCAGCCTGGATTTTGGAAATTTAATCAGGAGGGGTTACTGGAAGAACGTGCACATCCTGGGGATGATGGTCAGAGGTTTGAGAGAACAGAGGGAGCAATATCAGAGAAGAGGCGGTGAAAAACAAATTGAAACCACGGACAGGGATAAAGTTAAAATCAGGGTTTATTCTAAGGAAAATTTACAACTGCACAAACTCTGATGCGAGGCAGGAAAAAAAGGTGGCTGCGAAGCAGCCGGGCACGACGGCGTTTGACAGTGACATTGACAAGCACATGATGGAGGTACTGGTGCCCTTCTTGAAGCTACAAGATGCTGACATCAAGGCTGTTCATCAGCTGATATGTCCAGATTTGGACCTTGAGGAACTCGGTATGGAATACCAAGATCTTGTGTCTTCTGGAGAAGGAAAAGACTTAACTCTCAACAAGCTGGTCAAGTATCTGGTGTCTAAACAATTGTTTCCAAATCTGGTGAAGGCATTAAGCAGAGTTGTGGCTGCCAAGCCTCATTCAGCAGATGTTGAGCGTCTTATAAGTAGCAGCAATGCTCTGAAAACGTGTGAAAGATCAAGAATGTCAGTGGAGACGGAAAATCTGTATTTGTACATGCATTACAACATGCCACCATTAGAAGCATTTGATCCAAGGGAGGTGGTTATGATTTGGCTGTCGTCAAAGGCACGCAGAAACAAAAGCCATGACAAAGCAAAGTTTCAAGTCCACTTCAAGGGAGTTTTCACAGAAGCAGAACACAAAGTAGAGGATGACGAGCCTGACGAGGTGGACGTACCACCTTGCAGTTTTGCTTACTTGGACAGGTTAAAATGTTCATTTTCGTTAAGTTCTACATATTTTGTTTAATCTTACTCTTGCCGAAGACAGCTAGCGAGTTGGACTTACCTGAAACTTGGTTCTAATGTTCGTCATCATCAACCTCAGGCTCAGGTTTATGATTTTGTTCTTTGTGTGATGATGAGCAACCACTTGTGGTTTCACATCTACTGCAAATATGTTTGATAATCCTCACTGTTTAAGATATAATTTTTAATGTGAAATGTGGTAGTCTATGTCATGTATTATGATTTATGTAATATGTATGATTGCATTATATTGTAAGGTTAATAAAAAAACAAGTTTTGGTCAGCTATCAGACTATCAGTGATGTCTATTGTGGTTCCTTCCTAGTTTATGACACCCAAGCCATGCAAATTCAAAGAAAGAACAAATTGACAACTGCACAAATCTGGATTTACAACTGCACATTTTGAATTTACAACTGCACATTTTGAATTTACAACTGCACAAAAGGGGTACAACTGCACGTTAGAATAAACCCTGGTTAAAATTGAGATACCGAGATAAAGTTTTGTATATCGGGTTGTTTCACTAGTATTATTTACATCATCCTTAGAATGATAATACAATGCTTTAGAAAAGCATTATTGTTCAGTGAATATTTCGAATTGTGAGAAACAGACTTGTGATAAAGCAGTGTGTGCGTGTGGGCATGGTGCCTTGTGTTTCCCCATTGTCACACGCACACATTCTGTTCATTGTTTAAAAAAAAACTGGCATCACGCACTTGCTAATAAGAGGTATGATGGTTTTTGTAGAGGGCACAACAAAAAACAACTCGTGTAACCCTGATGGTGGATCACACGGCAAATCGACCCCTTTGTGTAGCTTATTCCAGATGGGTGAGTCGGGGGAGCCAAAGCAGTTTCCTGGGAAATCCATACACTGGGTGGTTTTCTTTTAGCCTTCGCATTCTTTTTTTGTCCATTTATTTTTGAAAGACACCCGATGAGCCTTAACCCTCAAAAGGCATAAAGTGTGCTATCCCACTGATACGCGTTAAGCTGAGTGTCCCATCTGCCAGCATTTGTTGGTCAATGTAAAATTTCCCACAGTGTCTTTCAACAAAGAGTGGGCGGGTTATCACCAGCAACCCCAAAGAGTTACACATTACTGCTCTGACTACCACAGGGAAGGCAAAGGCAAACCATTGAATGTGATCCTTGCCCTAAGACCGCTGCAGTAGCACTGAACCTTCTCTTGAACAGAGCACCACAAGAGGGAGAAAGCGACACATGGTTAACATTGTATAAGGGCTGTTAAAAATGTTCTGGCAGTGAGAAACTCAAAATGGTCCTTCTTCTCCTCCTCTTCCCTTTATAAGGGGTGAGGTCTGATGGCACCAAGTTTCTGTCCTGTCTTGGCCATGATACTCCTCCACCTCCTTCTGTCCTCAGCCAACTCTCTCCACTCTCCAACCACCCTTACCTTATGGATATCCCTCCTCACACAATTCTCCCATCTCAATCACGCTCTACCTCTTTTCCTCCTACCTCTCTCCCTCAACCTATCCGCTCTCTTCCCCATCCGCACCAAGTGTTCAGCCCATCTCAGCCGGCATTTCACCAATCTCCCTGTCAAAGTCCTCCACACCAATCTCCTCCCTCAGTTCATCCATCCTCCTTCTATCCACCCGCTACACTCCCACAATCCTCCTGGCCCAGTTGTTCTCGCAAACTTGCAGCCTGTGTTGTTGTTTCTCTGTCAGTGTCACCATCTCCAGACTGTAAAGATAGGCCAGCATTACACATGACATCAGAAGCTTCCCTTTCAATTTCCTTGATACCTTTCTGTCTGCCATTACTCCCACCACCCTCCTCCATGCATTTGCACCCACTGGATCCTCCTCCGCACCTCTGCCTTGGACTTACCATCCTCGGTCACTGTGCCTTCCAGACACTGAAACCTATTTCCCTGTCTGATCTCCTTCCCCTCTAACCTGATATTCATTTATTTTCTCTGCTGCCCGACCCACATCACCTGGGTCTTCTCCATACTCATCTTCAGCCCGTGCTTTCCAAATGCCTCCTTCCACTCCCACAGTACTTCCAGTTTCTCCTGCCCTCTCTCCACCATGACAGCCAGATCGTCCGCATAAATCATCCTCCCCATACTACCCCTCAAGCTCACTTTCCTTCTTACCATCTCCATCACCATGATAAACATGAGTGGGCTGAGAGCGCTTCCCTGCCTCAAACCGATGTTCACACTGAACTCCTCAGACATTCCAGGACCAACCAAAAGTCTGCCCTTCGTTCTTTTGTACGTCCATTCCACCAACATAACTTCTGCCACCAGCACGCCCATCCACCTCAGCGTCGCCATCACCATCTCTTTCGGGACAGTGTCGTAGGCCTTCTCCAGGTCCACAAATCCCAATGCCATCTCACTTGGCACCTACAACTTCTTCTCCACCAGCTGTGTCTCAGCATGAACATCCCATCCATCATCCCCCTACCCTTTCTAAACCCTTGCTGCTCTTTTCTGATCTCCATCTCCACACTCTTCCTTATCCTCCCATTCATAATCCTCTCCACACCTTCATGACACGACTAAGGAGCGGAATTCCCCCTGTACTTCCCTGGATCTTTAACATCTCCTTTCCCCTTCCATATCGACACAATTAACCCCATCCTCCAATCCTCCAGAATTGAACCCCCTCTCATACATACATTCAACAGCCTCTTCATCCAACTGACTCCGACTTCTTCCACTGCAATTATCATCTCTGTCCACACCTCATCAATGCCGAGCACTCTTCCCTTCTTCATCCTCTTCAATGCCATCTGCACTTCCTCCTCTGTGATCTCCACCAACTCCACTTTTCCTACTACATAACACGGTAGCTCCGGCTTGCCGTTGCTTCCTTCCCGGCTCAACAGCTCTTTGAAATATCCTTCCCACACCTTCAACACTGCTGCCCTCTCTGTCACTCGCCTCCTGCCACCATCCCTAATCACCACCCCTGCCCCCTCGCCTTCATGCTCTTACCATCTTCATCCCTGGTAGGAGCCAATTTATATACCGTTTTCCTCCCATCATCCTCTTTCAAGTTGTTGTACACCTCGTCTTCCATACAATTCCTCACCTCATCCACAGCTCTCCTTGCTGCTTTCTTCTTCTTCTTCTTCTTCTTCTTCTTCTCCCCATACAGGTGCAGCAACCCCACATCCGGCTGCCTCCCCCTATCCTTGATCTTCTCTATACTCTTCCAAACCTCCTTTACACCGACTGCCTTCACTACCTCCTCTATCCACCATACCGGGTTTCTATCCCTCGACGATGCACCCTTTCTTAATGTCCTTCCACACAAAACTTCTGCATCACAATCCGCTGTTTTATATTCCCACATAGTAACTGATAAGTACATGTTTTCCTTACTAATTACAAGCATATACCTGCATTGTATATCAAAAAGAAAAATTCCATTTGCACATTTTGGACTATTTTGAGTATCTGGTTGGTAGAAACTTTTTATGCCTTAACTTTGGGATTTGATTCTGCGGCATGACAACTGGAGGGCTATAAATAATGTGAATCATGTTTTGTACGTAATTATGTCAACGTGTGTAAAACCTTGATGCCATGACCACACTAATAGGCCGCTCTATCCACAGCACATTTCTCCAAAGAGTACCATGGAAACATGAGCATGGGTTTAAGCCTGTCAGGAGATGAGAAAACGTTTGTGGTAAGTTCTTCAAAAAAAAAAAAACAACCAAATGATCCACAATACCATGGTGGATTATATTTATGGCAATATGTGATATTGTGGATGAGAATCTCTAAATCTACTCCGGAATATCATTTCATCCGATTTATCTGATCAGATAATACATCCATGTGAACGATACTGAGTTCTTTTCGTTATTCTTTTGGCGACGTTAGTAGTTTAGGAAAGGCTGGTTCTGGGGCACCTTGTGCTTGGAGGGCTCCGGAGCTCTGGGAATGCTCCGAGACCCTTACCTTTAGAGATGAATCTGGACGTCTTGAGGCAGTAGACGTCTGACTTGTACCACCAAGATTTCCAGTTCGACATTGGTATTTTCCTTAGTATGCCCAGGCATCTTGTGACGATAGAGGTCTCACTTGTACCACCGAAACATTCAATTAGAGCTATCTGAGTTGGTAACATATCGCAGTAACAATGGAAGACACAGGGCGTTACGTTGCTGTGAAAGTCAAGCTCACGGCCCCGATGAATAGTGAAGCTAAACAAACTAGAGACAGCCAAGCCAACGCTTTGCTTTCGCAAAGCAAAAAAGGAGCTCGAAGCCATCCACCTGAGGTATATCCTGCACACCAGTCATCTCCATCTCCAACCCGTCACTGGAGAATGAGGATGCTGAGTCACTCAGGTTGAGTTCCATCAAATTATTGCCTCTGAAAACTTTCTCAGCTAACTTGACCGCCTCATCTGGCAAGTTCAGGTAGAGTTTGGACTCAGATACCACCACCAACTGGAAGGGGCCGCTCTCCTCGACAAATACACCAGGCATGGGATTGATTGCATCGCCAAGACCGTCAAGCACTCCATCGCGACCGTCGGAGGGAAGTACAACATTTGTTTGGACTGTTGCGTCGAGATGACGGTTAACGTCGATGCATCAGAGCTGACCTGCGCCGAGTGTAGAAACGTCCGAGAGTTGATAGGAACCGTCTTCGAAAAAGCACAGTTATACTTCCAGGAGGGGCAGGATGACAAATCAGGCTTGTTCAACCTGAATCACCACTTTCAGTTTTGGATGGACCGCATCTTAGCCTGAGAGCCGGAGGAGGAGCTTGGGGATAAAGATGACCCCGATAATACTTATGGAGAAAAACTACTGAAGCAACTCCAGGAAATCATTCGGCGCGACAAGAAAAACCATCGCCTACTCACACTTGATGACATTAAGCAATGCTGAAAGAAATCAGGCAAATGGATCTGAATAAAAACTCCCATCTTATGATGCAACGTCTCACGGGTAATGGCTCCCCGCAGCTTCCTGAATCGATCTGCAAAGCGGCAATAAATATTTTCAGGGAGGCAATCAAAACTTGGGACTGGGTCCGACCCACCGGGCTGATGAACCACCATGATTACCCTTACTACGTATTCAAGATCCTTGATGCAGTTCTTCCCGAAGATACTGGTTCTTCGGCAGTAGAAGCGAAGGAGCTCCAACGGGTCCTCTACTACATACACATGCAGGGATGGGCTACCCTCCAAAAAATGCAATGGAGTGGGAAAAATTTGTTTAGAGCTTTCTAAGATAGAGCGGACTGCCATTAACTGGGAAAAAGCCCAGCGGCACCGGCAGCTCTAATTCTCGTGGCTGTCAAAGGCGGCGACTGGATCATACTCTGTCACAAAGTTTGTTTTCTGTAATTCTAGAGCATAAAATGAACCTAAGATTTCTTTGCCATACAGATCATATAATTTACAAGTCCAGGGTACTGTGTTGGGCACATCAACAATTTTAAATAACTCATTAGTCCATCTCTTAGTATACCCCTTCTCAAAATGTAATTTCCATCAGTGTATTCGTATGATATTGCCAAGTCTAAACTTTGGGTTCTTCAGATTAATTTCTTGTTCATATTCTAATTTTGTGAATGTTTCTGAGGGTTTCGATTTTGTTCTCGAGTGAACGGTGTCATTGTGAGCATCTACAACATCTTGTATTATAGAAACCCATTTCTTATGGCCGAGGTTAATAAACTTTTTGTCCAATCTCTCCTTCAAAGTGCAATTAAAACACGCAATGACAACAGCCTTTCCTTCATTAAAGGTACCGTACAATGTTATACCGTGGGCCTTCAGAAAACCCATAAATATTCTGTTATAGAACCCTGTGCCCTCATCAGTCCATAACTTCCTTGGTTTCCTTTTGCTTTTACCAGGTTTTACCAAGAATTGCCAGGTTCGTCTAATCTCTTATCCAGGTTTGTGCCAGGACCACAGAACGAATACCCCCCGGTAGATGTAGTTGGGCGGGTATCCCAGTCATTGTAAATTTACTTCTTGAGAGCAATTTTTAGATCCTCGTGGAGGATCTCGAAGTCTTACTCACGTTGTTGTTCTTGTGGACTTTTTTGTTTCACAGCATCCAGTTTTCATCGAAACTTCCAGAAACTTGGCGTATATATGTAAAAAATACCCTGCGCAGACAGGAACCATCTCCGATTTTGAAAATTCCTCCTAGAAAAAAGTTATGACGTCAAAATATCTCCGCTAATGGAAATCGCCTAAAAAATTATCTCCGAAACTAGGCAAGCTTTTGGAATTCTGTTTGCGGGAATCGAACAGGGCATTAGCAGAGATGAATTTCCGCACATATGATACATCACTATGACGTCATATCAATTTTTATGACATCATTCCTATTTTATGACATTTTTTGTTTCGCAACCCAGAGTTTTCATCGGATCTTCGTGAAACTTTCCATGTATATGCAGAAAGCCCACGCGCAGGCAGTAACCATCTCCGATGTTGGAAATTCTTCCTAGAAAAAAAGTTGACGTCATATCGCCGCTAATGGAAATCGCCGATACCATTATCTCCGAAACTAGGCAAGCTGTTTGAATTTTGTTTGCGGGAATCAAGCCGGGCATTAGTACAGATAATTTATCACAAACCTGATACATCACAATGACGTCATATTCGTTTTTATGATGTCATCATTAAGAGGACGAGGATCTTAGCTCATTCGAGCTTGTTGTACATCCCCATTTGTCTGCTGATAAATGAATTGACTCTTTTTCGTTCCACACTTTTTAGTACATATCCCTTTCTGTATAACTCTATTACTTTTACTTTTTAGAATAGAGATATCTCTTGTCTCGGTTTTCTTTCTGCACTTGGCACAATGAATCATTCGATTTTTAACTCGTACTGATTACAAGAAGCTTTTTCGCTTTCAACATAAACATTTGGATCTTTACTTTGCAAAAGCAGATAATACGAAGTAGCATCTTCATACTTTCCTCCAGAAAGGCTTACTATACGAAGTACTCAAATAATTTTCCTCTCTCATTGCGAACGCTGCTCATAGATAGCTCGGCATTGTTGCTGTTCTTCTTCTTCTTGTTGTTATTCTTCTTCTTGTGGAGACAAAACCTTAATCTCTAGGACTCGGCTCTTGTATATACAAGATCCGGATCTCCTTAAATACTAAGCACATGTACACATGTACTAAGCAAATATCACCTCTCATTAAAAGGCAGGGGATGGGTTTCAGAGCCAGAACCCCTTTTGGTATAACAAGGTACATATGGTGCACCTTCAACTGCACCGGATACTACTTTTTGCTTTGCTTTTAGCGAAGCTACAAGAGCTGGAAGCTGCAGTAGCAGCGACTTGCATCTTTTTAGCTGTGTACTAGCCCTTCATTCAAGATAAAGTTGGTCCCTGGAGCCTTTAGCAGCTCCTCTCGTAGACGTTGGGGTGTCCACACTCGGGCGTGCTCCCTCTCCTGGTTCTCGAGAACTAGGATCATGCTAGGCTAAAATACATCTCAATCGTTTTCTTCTCCCTGATCCTGTACACCCCTAGGAGCAGGTCTCGCCACCTCTCTGCCGGTTGAAGTCTTCGCTTTTTTGGCCATTGAAGTTCTTCGCTTAAAAATTCTTCCATTGCTGCTGCGATATGTTACTAACTTGGATAGCTCTAATCGAATGTTTGGGTGGAACAAGTCAGACCTCGATTTGTCAGAAGACGTCTGGGCATACTAAGGAAAATACCAATGTCTAAATGGAAATCTCAGTGGTACAAGCCAGACCTCTATTGCTTCAAGACGTCCATATTCATCTGTAAAGGTAAGGGTCTCGGAGCATTCCCAGAGCTCTGGAGCCCTCCTTGCACAAGGTGGCCCCAAATCAGCCTTTCCTATACTACTTGCATTGTTTAGGCTTGTATACAATGGTGAATCATTCTCGTTCTGGAAAGGATTTGGGGATCCTATAGAAATTTATGATCTGAAGAACATCGGTAATTTTCTTTCACAGAACAGAAGCCACTGCACAAAGAAGTAGAACGACACTCGGTATAGCGCATCCCTCCGCCAAGCTGAACGGTTTACGTTTTGTATTCCACTGTTAGGCCAGAGATGCATCCGGACCTGAACCAAAATCAAATTGTCTTCTTCTTGTCACCAACCCAACTCATCCACCAAGTTTTATCACAACTTTTCCACAACGTTTTTGGCCCCATCTCTCAATTATGAAGAATCACTTAAAAAAAATTCTATAAATCCTCGTATCCAGATCCAGATTCGTATTTTCACCAAAATCAAATCGGTTCAACCTTTTCGCACACCCAACCTGACCACCAAATTTCGTCCGAATGTGTCCGCAACTTTTTGTGATATCCTGCACACGAAGACAGACAGACGGGGGTGAAAACATAACGTCCGTCTATCTTCAATGGTGGAGGTAATGGTGGTTTCGCACTGTCGGTCCCATATCTGTTGTGAAGAGAGGAAAAAAAAATTCAAAAGAATGGTTGGCAAACACATTTTACTAAATGCATTTGTTTGTAAATGATTCCAGCAGCAAAGCAGTGATATATTTTCATGGCATTGATCATGTTCGAGCACCGCCCCTACCGACAGGTTGCACCGTCTTTGCAGGCCTGCGCACCTTTGTGGGCACAGCATTGTGGAAGTTCCTATTTTCCTGTGGGGGCGTGCCAAGTCAAGAACATTCTCACAGAGAATCAATTTAGCATCACACCGACCCGGCAAGGTGGGTAGAAACCGAGCGAATAACCTTCTCCTTGGAAAACATTGGTGAGAAATAGAATAGTCGTGGGTTTTGAAAGTAACAGGTGGCAGATCACACTATCATCTGCTCAGACCCCCTCCTCCCCCCCCCCACAAAAAAGGTCAATGTGTTAAATGACAAATTGTTTTTCTCACTCAGCATCACCCTTCCATTTCGAGGTAATTAGGGGTGTTTGCACGTGTTTTAATTATTTAATTATCTTCCTGTTTTTTTTTTTTGCCTTTGACATGTCTGCATCAGTGTGTATGTACACGCTATCTTAAGGCTGTTTGAGTGTTTTTGGGGAACAACATATCCATATTTAGAGCAGAAAAAATGGGACTGTTGGGTTTCCTTTTTTTTGTCATTTTGGAGAAAAATGTTGCTGTTGATGTGATGTGTTTTGGCTCACACTTCATGGATGCTCTTGAGATGAGTCAAACGGTGAGCTATAAATCAAGAAGACCCTTGACGACGTAGGAAATGTCCTATGCTATAAGGACACACGGTGTTTGAATGTTGGCCAGGATCTAATCTTTGCAAAATATACTTGAACGGCATCTTTAGTTACATTCAAAACTGACAACGATAATTGTCACAGAATTACCATCCCTTCCATGTTCATTCTGTCGACGAACATAATTATTGACTGCGACTGTTTTACTCCGACTTAATTAATGGCCACAATTATAAAGGTTTTAGCCAAATTCTTTCACGACCCTGCTGGCCAGGTGTGATTTTTTTTTCACTGACGGTGTAGGAATTTGAAATTTGTTTTTAGTGCCGGTGACGACTCGTCTACTCTTCACAAAAGATGTCGCAAAAGTGATGTCTAACATCCACCAGCAGCCGTTGCTGGTGGATGATTCCTCTAGTTTAACATCCATCCGATGAATGGCTCACGCGTTAATGTATCACCCTGCATGTAGAACACCAGGATGCCAGTTTATAGCCGGGCCAAGATTCGAACCCAGGCTAGATAGCGTTGAAGTGAGTGTGCGTACCTCCAGGCCATCCTGGCAGCCAAAGAAGATCCTCACTGAGATCTTAAAAAACTATACCGGGGAATATTACGATAAACTACAATTGGAGGCTGTCTGGGGTTCAGTGACGGTCCTGAAAAGAACTCGGAACAAAACAAATAACCACAAAAAAAAACTTCACAACTTGTTCCTTGAAACGTGATCTTTTAGCAATATGGAGGTGGATACTTCGAGTCCTGGGGGAGGACTCCATTTCTCCTTCTGAAACCTGAAAATGGGGGATACAAGCAACTGGAGAAGCAAGAGCAGCGGAGCAGAATTTGAGATTATGGGCACTTGTAATTTTGACCATTTGTTCCTCATATTTAATGTAACGTAATGGTGATGCACAAGTACCTCATGCAGTGATGTCGCATTGATGTATCACATGATGATGTCATGCTGGTCTCCATTCCATGTCGCAGAAGTGAAAATGCTCTTGAATTACTCGAAAATAAGTTGGCTTGGTTTGAAATCAGAAATAGACCATTCTTCAATTGGGTGTAGCAGAGCACATTGTACAATTATTGGAATCCATCCATCCATTGGGACCATACTCTGTACAGAGAGCATCAGCGCTGTCAAAGCAGTCTCCTGGACTATTGGGATAATCGATTGGCACCCTGACACAGGATACTCAAATGGCTCCATCATCCCAGCAAGCTGGTACTCATTTTGCCAACTTCAAAAGGATAACAGGCTGAATCAACCCCACCTGGTATTAATACAACTGCCAAACAAGATTTGAACTCAAGATCCTCAGATCCCAAGCCTACCACCCGAACCATTAAGCCAACACCAGGCACGTTCTTGGAATATTGATCACTTACCTTTTATTTTCTTCGAATTCCACTGCCAAATTACAAACCAAACTGCTTTGTATTAGACTGTCAATTATGGCCTCCGCAACAACGGCCACAAAGTGTGAAAGAACTCTGGGACGCAATATTAAAGAAATTGCCTCCTGTCACTCTGCTCTTCCCTGAAACCCAACACCTGCATAAAAATAATTAAAAATATAGAATCACGTTGATAACATTAAAAATAGCTCGCACATATTACAATGAGAGTGCAGACTGAGGAGCTGAGCATGGGAAACTCCTACGACCTTTCAACGGCTGTAAATCAAAGCTATTGGAAATTTAAAGAATTTCCTCTTGCCATTTTGAACAACAGAATGTAATAGTTGCTCTCGTCCCCCATCAGGTCCCTCACGAGCCAACGGTTTTGCTCTCCACTCACTGGACATATTTATACAGGATGAAGACAAATCATGTATGCAATGGCATTTATCCGTGCAACCAGCGTAAAATGGCCTTCAGTTGGGAATCATGAACTTCTTTCAAGGATGCAATTTCTAAACAACTAGGATACAAGATCTGGGGCATCGCCGACTGGTATAACCAAAAGATAGCAGGTTCCACCTCACCAGTCCAATATTGCTTGTCTATCTATGAAAAGAAGGCCTCCAGGAGGATGTAAATAAAATGAAGTGAAACCCGCGAAAAAGAAAGATATTTTCGAACACGTGGTTGTTGTCGTTGTTTAGACCTGAACAGTTCCACTCGAACAGGCCCGCGGCACGGAGATAGCCGACCAATCTCCCGGGAGCAATCCCGAGATTCCTCAACTCTAATATGGCGTACTCTTGCCTTGGTAAAACCAGGGACATGAGAGAGCGGGAGAGAAAGAGAAAGAAAGAAGAGACAAGAGGTAGTGTGACCACACGCTCGAACCATGACCGCACTACCCTGACAAATCCGGGCAGCAGGGAGGAATAGGGAAGATTTGGCCCCCAACTTTTGTTGGGGGTACAACCATCGCGAAGAGGATTGTTGTTGTTATCGTCATGGCTGTGGTTGTTGACTGAGGTTGTTTGTGTGCTCCTTCCATGTACTTTTATATATATTTTTTCTATTGCTTTGAGAAGTATTACAATATATAATTTTGTGTGCTCCTTGCATACTTTATTCTCAAGGGTTGTTGCTTTTGTCGAATAATGCAAATGTTAATTTTGAAGCTGCTACATTAAAGGCCCGGTCACACCTTGACGTTTTAGCCAACGTATGCCGATTTTTGAATTTTTTTTCTAAAACGCTGGCACACGTTGAATACGTTATGGGTAAGTTTTGATAACATTGAGAGCACGCTGAAAAACACTGCCATACGTCGTTGTACGTCGGCTTTAAACGTTGTACTTTTCGGTTGTCCTCAAATTTTTTCATGCTTGAAATTTCACGACGTATGCCGGCGTATGACTCACACGTTCCGCTACGCTGGCCACAAGTTGTATGCACGGTCTGCGATCGTTGACAGACGTCAACACATGCTATTTGTAAGTTAATCATAAGTTGAGACACGCCGAGGTAATGTTTAGCGTACCCGAAACTTATTTCTAACCTATGATTAACGTGTTGTTGGCACGTTACGCGATCGTTGCCACAAATCGACAGACGTTACTTTTAAGTTACTCATAGGCTGAAAGACGTCGGTATAATTGATCGTCCTTGCGTCAGCGTCCACGGCCACGGCCAGGACACTTTTTTGCAGCATTCTTCAAACTTTTCTTCGGCATGACGAGGATGTTCACACTTCGATGTCTAGCTTGGCTATGATTCCAATGGTCCATCGGCAGCGTCTATTTAAAATAGTCGAGTTTGAGTGTTTTAACAAGTTCAGAAGAAACGCTTCAAATTTCCAAACCCTAGCGTCAAAAAACAAAGGCGAGTGACAGCAATTTAAATCGTTCATTGTAAACAATGAAAATGGCTGAGTGGTACCGTTTAAAAGTCGTTGAGTGTAAAAAAAATCCAATTGTTGAGCGCAAGCGTCTACTTTCAATAGTCGAGTTTGAGCGATTTAACACGTTCAATCGAAACGATTAAAATTTCCGAGCGCCAGCGTCAAAAAACAAAGGCGAGTGACAGCAATTTAAATCGTTCATTGTAAACAATGAAAATAGCTGAGTGGTACCATTTAAAAGTCGTTGAGTGTAAAAAAAATCCAATTGTTGAGTGCAAGCGTCTACTTTCAATAGTGGAGATGCAGCCATTTAAATCGTTGAGTGGCAGCCTATGAACCTACCCGTGGACACGCGGACGCAAGGACGATCCATCATAACCCACACCCTCCCCCTCACATTCACCTACTACTGCCAACATGAACAAACTACTACTAATACGAATACTGATACTGATACTGCTGACATGGACATCGACTCAAAAAGGACTCGAAAACACTGTTGGGTTCCCCTTTTATGAACACCATTTTTATATACCAATTCCCAAAATCGCTGGGAACACGTCTTTATATGGCAGTTGTAAGCTAGAAACACGTTAATTTATTTTTTTGTCGACCGGAAGACGTCATTGGAATACGTCTACATACGTCGATGTGTGTTGGGACTACGTAAAGAATTGGTTCAAAGCACGTCAAACATAAGTTAGAAATAAGTTTCGCGTAAAAAAGACATTACCGCGACGTGTTTCGACTTATGAGTAGCTTATAAGTAGCCTTTGTGGACGTGTGTAAGCGTCCACATATCGTGTGTAAAACTTATCCCCATCCCATGCGGAACGTGTGTCATACGCCGAGTACGTCGTAAAATTTTGAACATGTTTAAAATTTCTTGACGTACTCTACTTACTACGACTTATGATAGCGTACTTTAGCGTTCTACTCACGTATACCAAACTTACTCATACTGTATTTGACGTGCCCCCAACGTTTTAGACACATTTTTCTTCGGTCGGCATACGCTGGCAAGATCGCCAAGGTGTGACCGCGATGTTGACACTTCGATGTCTCGTGCGGTTATGATTCGAATCGTTGTGCGTCAGCCTTTTAATAGGCTACGTCACGACATCGTCGGCGATGCGTGCAACGCGCTATGCCTAAGTTAGACTATCGTTGGGGTTCAACAGGCAGGTTCAGCCGACAACAGGTTCAGCATTCATTGGTATAAGTTATCTATAACACAACGAAACGTTCTGTGTCCATTACTAATATGTTATGCATACGACCAACTCGTTATGAATACGTCCGAATCTTAAAAAAAAAAAAACATCAAAAGTTCAACGTCAGCCAGCGTTTTACATACATTTTAATACATTGCCATCGCTGGCTAAAACGTCATGGTGTGACCGGGCCTTAAGCTACATCCTGAAAACAGACACTTTTATGATTCACCGAACAGGTAATTTTATGACAGCAGGAACCTTTTATAATCAAGTGTGACACACACACACACACACACACACACACACACACACACACACACACACACACACACACACACACACACACACACACACACACACACACACACACACACATACACACACACACAAACTGCTCCTTTTAGTAATTTATATTTTTCAGCAATTTGCATTTTTGAGTTTGCAATCCACATTATCTCGTAATACAGTTTGGTTGTACTTGTGTGTCCAGATTGCAGCAAGCCAATGGACATTATTTTTCTCCTGGATGGTTCGAACAGCATCTACGATTGGTCGAAAGTGAGGGAGTTTCTCATTGATGTTCTCAAGACCTTTGACATTGGTCCGGACCACACCCAGGTTGTTTGGATTTTGCATACAGTACTGTATAAAAAGTCGGCCTTCCAGAAAGGCCTTCTTTCATTTACTTAGTCTGCGGCGAGCAATGCCTGTATATACGAGCACTGTATGTAATTGGCTAATTGCGATAAGCTGCACAGTGTGAGTGCGAGGTAACACAGGCTCGAGCACTCATTTTATCCAGGCCAATGTGGAAAGACTTGAGAAGGTCAAAAACATTCATCGTTTGAGTACCTACATCATCCAACCGGTTGGTTTGCCCGTAGTTTTTGCCCTCGGGCTTTGAAATCAAAAAATTTGCTCAAAATCTCCCATACGCTTTTCTGATGCGCTTTGTTGATTGAACATGAATAATTTGTATGTTGCGGCACACACTTGAGGTATTGACGTTTAGACATTGCAGCTTATTCTGTCGGCAGAACATGATCTATAAATCTCTGAGGACAGTTGTCTTTGCTCATTACACCAAACAGAATGCTGCTTTTGAGATGTTCTGGCTCGGTACAAGGTGGGTTTAGTGCAGTTTTATGATCACAAGTACTGAGCATGGAGGTGAACATTAAACATTAATTTATTTCCACCAGGATGCAGGCACCAATGACGGCTTGCTTTGAGACTGGGTGTGCTGCCGTGTATCGGATAACTCGGGCATCACTCACCCATAAGCCCGGTGCTGACTTGGTGGTTAGGGTGGCTGGCTTGGGACCTTAGGATTCTGAGTTTGAGACCCGTTAGCTGCTGAATTAACACCAGCTGGAGTTGACTCAGCTTGTCATCCTTCTGAGGTTGGCAAAATGAGTACCAGTGTACTGGTAGAGGGGCACAGCATCAGTGGCACAGCTGTGCTACCAAGAAATGATTGCCACCCCGCAGCCAAGCTGCCATACGCAACAACAACACAAGAAGACTCACCCATGAGAATGTGAATCGGTGTCTGGCATTTCAGTGCAGATATCATCAGCGTGGCCTTCATCGTTGTCTTTATTGTATTGTGATCGATGTGTGTACAGTGCAAGTGCGAGATGGATCTATTGACAGTTATGTGCTTTTTCATGTGACCTCCGAACTCTGTCGACATGATTATATGGCAAAACAATATTGGCTTGTAATGATTGTAAAATGACATTTACTTTATACGTCCATCGAGTAAACACGTTTTATAATCCATTGATATGAAATATTTTCACGCTCAAACATTTAAATGCTGTCACTTTTTAACTCTCCAAAGTTACAAACACATTTTGTTTCAATGTTGCACTTGTTCTTTGCGATTACAGTGGATTCTGTCTTGATTAGACCCTCAGAATGAGCGACTTCCTCTCATTTCCAGCCACTTAATGTACATACTTATGAATGCGTGTGTTTTCCTTTGCTCACCACCTGAAAAGAGTGACCACCCGTTAAATGTCATCACCAGCCATGAAATCTGGTCAATGTAATGACCAGCAGCAACTAAATGTGGTCAATTTCATGACTGCAGTTTTGGAAAGCTTGGGTCGAGTAGAAACTAATGCCAAGCAACGATCTTCAAAGACGTCTCTTCCCGGCAGATTAACTAAGCCATTCGTTTTGATGAAAAGGATTTGAGGAAACTGCCAAAGGATACGAGGGTTTGTTCCATAAAATTGTGTTTGTATCTAAAAACCGACACAGATGGGATCACAGCGACCAATTGAAGAAGAAATGCACCCATTTGTTTTGATGTTTCTGGTGAGATTCCATCAAGGACTCTCTATGGATGTTTCTGGTGATAAATTCTGGATATCAGACTAGAATTTGAGAAGTGTGTGTGTGTGTGTGTGTGTGTGTGTGTGTGTGTGTGTGTGTGTGTGTGTGTGTGTGTGTTCGATTTGTATGCACTCTTGCACCGCTGGACGGAATGAGTTGAAAACTGATGGTTGTACTCGGTGTACGCACGGGGAGGTTTTAGTTGGGAAAGAAAATTCCATAATCCTGATGGGTTTAGGGTGGAGGGAGAACCCTAATTCTCTCTTAGTATGGCATAGTGCTGCCTCGGGTGAGAGCGGTTATTACAAGTATAACAAATTTAACGCACCAACCTGTCTCCTACATCCCTTCTCCGCTCCACCTCTAATCCAACCACCCTTTGTCATTGCTCCCCTAATTATTTTTTCCTCCATAACGTTTTCATTTAACCATTACCTTAAAAATTATGAATCAAATTAGTATGCAGAATGTATGAATAATATTTCATCCAATGTTTCAAAATTTGAGGCATGATTGATCGATAATGCCAACAGCAGCAATGGGCAACTAATAGGAAACTAAAGTTGAAATTGTAAATTTATAAATGACTGCAAGAACTGATCATTGTGGAATTTATCATTTCACACTCTTCATGCAAAGAAAACTAGAAAGTTCATGGAGCACCTTACTCCGTGCGGTCTTGGGAATCAAGAAATGGGAATGGTCTTGCTTTGCTTTTTGCATTAAACAAACATCACGAGACACCGTCATATTTGTCTGCCTGCTGAATCTCCATAACACGGCTGAAATGGTTTTCCATGTACCACTACATACAAGGTTTTTGAAAGTGACAAAAGGTGATTTGCCATCTACAGTGTTCGAGTACTGTATATAAATCAATTAAAATAAGATAAGGCTGTCGGAAAAAAAAAAAAACACAAAACAAAAATTTGATTCAAAAGTTTACCGCCGTTGAAATATTTTGAACACGAATCACAACACGAACCTGCGGTTTAGCACTACTTCATCCTGATTCATCCTGATTGTGCATGCACAGAAAGGAGTGATATAATATTTTTACTCTGTCTGCCTGTCTGGCAGTCAAACAGAATTGAAAATCATTACGAACAGGAAACTTAATGTTTTAGGGCCGTCATAAAGGACATAAACAACATGCACAAGCAACGAATGTAACGTGTTAAATAAGGTGGTGTAAAAGACGCTGCATTATCGGCGGCAAACTTCCCCCCCCCCCCAAATTTTTTTTTACGACCTTTAAAATCTTTATTTTATATCAATTGAATTATATACTTGAACACTGTAGAACACAAATCACCTTGTTGGCACTTTCAAAACCCTTCCGTTTAACAGTACGTACTTGGACAAAATATTTCAGCATTTTACATAACACCACCAATCAAATTCGCCACTCACAGGCCCTCCCATTTCCTCTGTTTTTTTTATTTTCTCAAGACTGTGCGGGGTTGGGGCTTCTACGAACTCTCGAGTTCACTCCTACTTTCTGCTTATTACACACAGCAGAGAGAACATTCCAATTTTTCTGCATACTTACCTCCGTACCGAAGTTATGTTTTCACACCTGTCTGTTTGTCTGTGAGCAAGATATCTCAAAATGTTACAGATGGATTTGGACGAAATTTTGTGGACAGGTTGGCTTGTGTGACAAAGAACAATTGATTCGATTTTGATGAAGATCCGAATCCGAGAATTTTCTCACGTGATTCTTCACCATTGAGAGATGTAGCCAAAAATATCACGATATTTCAAAAAATTGTGGAAGAGTTATGACAGAACTTGGTGAATGGGTTGGGTTGGTGACACGAACAAGCCGATTAGATTTGGGTTCAGGTACCGATGCAGATCCGGTCTATCAGTGGTATACAAATCATGAACTGTTCAGTCTGGCGGAGGGATGCACTCTACCGAGTGTCGTTCTATTTTTGTATTTCCATTGATTGCTGTCAGTTCTGTCCAGATGATTGAGTGTATTGATGCCAGTAATTGGACGCACCCCATTATATCTCATGTATTAACACAGGATGAAAATGCCAATATGAAAGTCACATAGTTACAAAACATAGGAAAGCTGAAAAGTCTTTCCCAGTGCTTTCACTTTCTTGCATTTAATACTATGGATGCAACTTCATTGAAACATTCTTGGTCGTATTCTGAAAATATTTTGATGCATTTGTTGACAAGTTTAACAATTCTTCAAGTGATATTAATGATCCTGTTTCCAAAAATATAAAGATTTTAAAATCCACTGAATGTTTTTCATTTTTGTAGTAAATGTGTTTTATTTGAGTGGAGAAAATAATATTGCAACTTTTGTCCAGGTAGGTGTGCACCAATATGCCAAGGATTGGCAAGTTGTGTTTGATTTAAACACACACACGAATAAGGAAGATATTCTTAAGGCTGCAAAGAAAATGCAGCAGCTCAACGGACTAGAAACACTGACGGCTTCTGCAATGGACAAATCGAGGTGAGAATCTCTCTCTCTCTCTCTCTCTCTCTCTCTCTCTCTCTCTCTCTCTCTCTCTCTCTCTCTCTCTCTCTCTCTCTCTCTCTCTCTCTCTCTCCTTCTCTCTCTCCCTCTCTCTCTCCTTCTCTCTCTCCTTCTCTCTCTCTCTCTCTCTCTCTCTCTCTCTCTCTCTCTCTCTCTCTCTCTCTATCTATCTATCTATCTATCTATCTATCTATCTATCTATCTATCTATCTATCTATCTATCTATCTATCTATCTATCTATCTATCTATCTATCTATCTATCTATCTATCTATCTATCTATCTATCTATCTATCTATCTATCTCTCTATCTCTCTCACACTCTCTCTCTCTCTCTCTCTCTCTCTCTCTCTCTCTCTCTCTCTCTCTCTCTCTCTCTCTCTCTCTCTCTCTCTCTCTCTCTCTCTCTCTCTCTCTCTCTCTCTCTCTCTCTCTCTCTCTCTCTCTCTCTCTCTCTCTCTCTCTCTCTCTCTCTCTCTCTTTCTATCTCTCTCTCTCCCCATATCTTGCTCTTTCTCTGTTTCTCTCCCTCTCTCCTTCCCTTTCTATTGAAAAAGATAAGCCAAGTGTGTAACATGTTGTTGCAGAGAGCATGGCTTCACTTTTTTACATGGAGGACGCTCAGAGGCAGCGAAGGTGATGGTAGTGGTTACGGATGGAGAGTCTCATGACTCTGTCAAACTTCCAACTACTATTTCGCAGTTTGAAGCTGAAGGCATTACACGCTATGCCATTGCGGTAAAAAGCTTCTCTATTATGCTTTGTTGAAATCAGAGTTTGTGATTCTCATTAACCCTTTTCTCTGCATGATGATGAAAGTTGGTCATTTGCATTCCTTTTTTTACAGGTGCTTAGCAGTTACATCCGTAAAGGCCAGGATCCCACCAAGTTCATCAAGGAAATAAAGTCCATTGCTAGCAGCCCTGTCAATGACCATTTCTTTAATGTCACGGATGAAGGCGTTCTCATCGGACTTGCAGACACCCTCGGAGAGCGAATCTTCAGCCTGGAAGGTAAAGTGGGGGAAACACCCATTTAACCCAAGAGGGGGGGTTTATTGTCATTCTTTGATGTTAAAGCAGGAAATACAGCTTTCTAAGTCAAGTTATTGGAATATGCAATCTGTAAAAAATAAAAATAAAAAGGTTGATAATTACCTTATTAATATGTTGTGTTTTTAGATCCTCGTGGAGGATCTCTAAGTCTTACTCACGTTGTTGTTCTTGTGGACTTTTTTGTTTCACAGCCTACAGTTTTCATCGAAACTTGCTGAAACTTGACATATATATATGTAAAAATACCCTGCGCAGACAGTAACCATCTCCAATTGTGAAAATTCCTCCAAGAAAAAAAAGTTATGACGTCAAAATATCTCCGCTAATGGAAATCACCGAAACCATTATCTCAAACTAGGCAAGCTTTTTGAATTCTGTTTGCGGGAATCGAACGGGACATTAGCAGAGACTAGTACGGGCCCATAGGGGCGTAAACGACGACTGGATTGGGGAATTATTTCAATTAGATTGGACCAACCATATCATAAATGGCCATAACTTGGGAAACATACTCAGGTCCCCAGCATCAATTGTGACGTCATATCAAACGAAGAAGAATTGTGTTGTCCTGTCATTGGTCGACAGATAAATGGCCGTAACTTGGGAACCGCTCGTCCGATCAATATCAAACCTCGACAACGCACATCTGCGGGGCCCCGGCAATATTCCTGGCAAGTTTCAATTTCGATCGGACTGGCGGTCGTTGAGAAACTGCGGTCGCAGACAGAGACACACACACACACACACACACACACATTGCTGGAATTATAGATCGATGAATTACCGCACATATGATGCATCACTATGACGTCATATCAATTTTTATGACGTCATTCCTATTTTTTGACATTTTTTGTTTCACAACCCAGCGTTTTCATCGGATCTTCGTGAAACTTGCCATGTACATGCAGAAAGGCCACGCGCAGACAGTAACCATCTCCGATTTTGAAAATTCTTCCTAGAAAAAAAGTTGACGTCATAATATCGCCGCTAATGGAAATCGCCTATACCATTATCTCCTAAACTTGGCAAGCTGTTTGAATTTTGTTTGCAGGAATCAAGCCGGGCATTAGCACAGATAATTTATCGCAAACCTGATACATCACAATGACGTCATATTCGTTTTTTATGACGTCATCATTACGAGGACGAGGATCTTAGCTCATTCGAGCTTGTTATCCCTGTTTGTTTGTCTGTTTGTCTTTTTGTGAACAGGATATGTCAAAAAGTTAAGGACGGATTGAGACAAAACTTTGTGGACCGGTTTTGTGTGTGATAAGGACAAATTTATTGGATTTTTGGTGAAATCCCAGATCCAGATCCGAGAATTTTAATGGTGATTCTTCTCCTTTGAGAGACAGGACCAAAAGCAATATATAGCTCGATGTCTCAAAAAGTTATGGACAAATTTGGACGAAACTGTGGACAGGTTGGGTGTGTGACATGGACGAATTGATTTGATTTTGGTGAAGATCCAGATTTGTATCCGGCCTATCAGCGGATCCAAAGAGTAAACTCTACCGAGTGCCGTTTTCGCCTGTTTGTTTGTTTGTTTTTTCGGATTGCTCACTTCATTCACTTTCTAAACCCTGAATCTTCATATCAACCAGTATCGCAACAGTCTTGGTGAGAAAAAGGAACAAGGGGTGGGGGGGGGGGATAGGCATTCTGAGCATTGAGAAATGCAGAATCGATTAATTTGAAATAAAAATTAATTATCAGTTGTTGACATTATTTCGACTTCATAAAATAGTGATGTTGAACAAAAACATCTGATTTATGGAGTTTTACAGTGCTTTGTCTTATTTGGCTGTCATTGCAGGCTCGAGTGATAAAAACGAAACTACAATAAACCTGGAAATGTCGCAGGCAGGATTCTCAGCTCATCTTATGAGTGTAAGTGATACTATGAGGCCAGAATAGCTGTTAACTCTTACACGACAACAATAAGGCCCATCACAAATCAACACGATCGCTTTAGATGTGGGCATCACAGCAACCTTGTGTACATGTGTTTATTTATTTATTTGTTTATTGGAAGGGGGTGGAGGTGGTGGGGGAGGGGTGGTAAAGCTGATGTGACGGTGGAATGCAAGTCAAGTCGAGATATTGATCTGCATTGAGATGGGTATTGGAAAGTCAGGCATGCGGAATTTGTGCTGTTGGTGATTTTGATTGCTCTCTCTCTGCTTTCTGTTTCTTGCTTGTCCTTGTTAAAGACCGTGTGACACAAAGAGGAAATGAATAACAGCATACATGGAATGGGATGGGGTCAAAGTGTTCCTATTTTGTTTACACAATACCTTTTGACCTCTATCATTGCTACATTTGGATATGTCACTGCCTGAGTACTGGCTCTTTAACAATGGGGCCACATTTTATTTCCAGATACAAATATGATCATTATCAACTTAACAACTATTGTCAACCAACAACTAAATCTGTTGGCCATTAGGGTTGGCCTCTTTTGTGTTTCCATCTCAGCACATGGCTCTTGTTGCTTGGATCCACTGTTCAAATCCACCGTCCAAGCTGTGTTGATTTGTCTGTTGTCTCAGAATGTTATTGTGATTTATGTTAAATATATACTGTATTTGCCAAAGTGACTTGGACATTAAGTAAATTTGCAGTTATTAGTTTACAACCACACATGCACAGGGAAAGACGGTGTCCAAGAGCCGTGAGACGTGAGTTGGTGGGGTAGTGTAGGGACAGGGAGCGAGGAGTTGGGTATCCAAGATTTGGAAGCGAACAGAATTGAGATGTTTGGCTTTCCCATGAGCAGAGCCAGTTGTGGTGACATTTTTAGTGAGGAAAGGGATAGAGAGGGAGCATGCAGTTGACAAGGCATCACCAAGATTTTGAAGTTGGTTGATTTGGTGGTTGGTTGGAAATCGGATGCCGTGAGATATTTTCAATTACAAGACGATATTTCAAAGTTTCCAGGGGTAATCCTACAAGGCAATCATAATCTTGAACTGATTTAAATGAGATGTCGCTCAGCAGGAATGTTGTCATTTTTACCATTTATTAATTGTGCCTCTTTTAAGTGGAAAATCACTGAGGATTTTATGAGTGTTTACTTGCGACACGGTGCGCATGTCCACAGGCCACACATATTGTAACCAATTAGTAACTCTTGTTAATATTACATCTCCTCGTGTAGCTAGATTATGCACATTTCCAGTGTTTAAAATGTAAAAATGTCTATGCCACTCCAACATGAAAAAAGAAAACATATTTTACAACTCTCAAATACATTTTCCACTGCAGATATTTGTATCCAGAACATCATGTGTAAAGGTTAACTGATCCCCCGAAGAGATTGAAATCAAATGAGCACTCATCTCCACTGCTATTTTTGTTCAGAACGAGCTTTTGCTGGGAGCGGTGGGTGCATATGAGTGGACGGGTACCGTGGTGCGATACATGCTTGACAGCAAATTCATAACCGTGCCACCACATGACGCTTTTGGCAAGGAGTTTCCTTTGGAGATGAAGCAGCCTGGCTCTTACCTTGGTATGCTCGGGGTCATGGGTATCGATCGCCCATGATTCGGATACTAACCCTCGGCAAGAATGTGATGTTGATCGTCCTCAAACGTGTTTTGTTTATGACATTAACAAACTGTCCAAGTTATAAAGCAAAGCAGACTTGTACACGAGAGTGTCGTAGCCACCCTTTCTTAAACTCTATTGTGGAGATTACTCATATTTCAACGCTTTCTCCAGCTCACATTTTATGACAACATTATTACGAAGAAGGGAAAGTTGGAGTGGCAGGCCATGATGATTTGACTATGTTGGAGATCCAAGGCGAGGAGTAGAGAAGGGAAATGTGGAAAGGTGTGTGTAGTAGATTTGAGTGTATCGGAGCAAAAAGAAAGAATGTCAAAAGTATCGAAGGGGAAGATTAGAAGCAAAAGGAAGACTTTTGCCATAAAATGGGATTCTAAAGTTAAGAATAATCCTATCTGGAGGGTTCTGCTGTTCAGTAGATGGTTCTATTTTAAAACTAGAAGGGCACTCGGTAGAGTACATACCCTCTGCCACGTAATGCCTGATCCACTAGAACATATCGGGCCCAAAACATTTTTGAAATATCATGCTATACAGTACTGTTTCAATTTTGGCCCCATCTCTCAATGGTGAAGAATCACTTAAATAATTAAATAATTCTCGTATCCAGATCCACATTCAGATCTTCACCAAAATCGCATCAGTTCATCATTATCACACACCAAACCTGTCCTCAAAATTTCATCCGGATCCGTCTAACTTTTTGAGATATCCTGTACACAGACAAACAGACAGACAGGGGTGAAAACATAACCTCCTTCACCTTCGGTGGTGGAGGTAACGATACCGCAACGTAAATCCAAGTAAGGGACTACACGATTGCCATTGGGCCAGGCATGATTATTCCCGGCACGTGTGCATAATGTCGCCACGTTGTAACGGAGCATGGCGATACGACAGCACTGAATCACGTACAATGATATTTAGTTTAGTGTTCATGGATGTTTATATTCCTTTCAGGGTATGCAGTCACTGCTGGTGTGTTCAACCGACAAACATTATATGTAGCTGGTGCACCACGTTTCAACCACACCGGAAAGGTGGTGGTTTTCTCATTTGGACCGAGAGACATCATCAATGTGCATCAGTCCCTTCTTGGAGAGCAGGCAAGCATTTGATTCTTGTAAAAGAAAAACTTGCATTGGATTAGTTTTTATTTATTTATTACTGCTTACAATAATGATGAAGCTGAACCAATAGCAGCAGTCCAACTAATGATTATTGACTGTTACTATAAATAGCTGCTATTTGCCGGTTGAATTGAGCAACATCACACCTTAGTTCGTGGGCTTGGGATCCTAGGGTCCTGAGTTCAAATCCTGCTTGGCCGTTGAATTAATACCAGGTGGGGTTGACTCAGCCTGTCATCCTTCTGAGGTCGGCAAAATGAGCGCCAGCTCGCTGGGATGATCGAGCCATTCGAGTATCTTGCGTCGGAGTGGCGACCCGTCCAGGATTGTGCCCAATAGCCAAGGAGACTGCTTAGGCAGCACCGACGCTCTGCACAGAGTATGGTCCCAATGGAATGGGTGGACACCTGAGTTATTTAATTACCATACTTATATCGGAAAATCTCACTTCCAAACATGTAACCTCACTCTGTTTAATTCCGTCATTGTTTGTAATCACTAAAATGCCGACTATTTATCTCGTCTTGTGCAACACAAACGTCTAAACTGCTGTTCCCGGTTTGATCCAGATTGGCTCGTACTTTGGCGGAGAGCTTTGTACCATGGACGTGAACAATTGGGGGGATGATCTGCTCCTCGTCGCAGCGCCTATGTTCATGGATCGGCAGGGTCGTGAGATAGGAAAGGTGTACGTGTTTGCCCTCAGCATGGTGAGTCTCTTGCAATATAGGCTTAGTTTGCATTACAAATTGGACTAAGACCAGAACTAGTTGTGGCCTTTCCCAATCACATTAAGAAATGTTAGAAATTTTAATTGTGTAATCTCTCAAAATAATCAAAAATAGACTTCTCTCAAAATTGTGTAATCGATATATTAAAGAGCCAGATTTCTCTGTCTGTCCGTCCCTCTGTCTGTCACGCTCTTTTCGCTGGGAAGTCATTACAGCATTAAGTATAGCGCTAGGCTGGGCCTCTACAGACGTGCATGTCATCGAGGCGTCCAACACTGAACCAATTTATATCACTTCGCTGATGGTGGTTGAACAACATAACACATATATCTGACTATCTGACGTCCGTAGGTGACGGGCTGAATGCGAGGCGCCGGACGTCGAGATGACAGGTTTAGTAAGATTGCGGTGTAGTAAAACAGCATCATGTCCAGCACTATACTGGCCCTTTATGGCGGTGTATTATTCATGGCTCAATGAAAATGGCATTTTGCGACTTGAAAAAAACCCGATGTAACATTCGATCCCTGGGAACATAAAAAAATTCATAATATTGTTTTTTTTTTGGCAAATTAGTGTGCGATTTACAAAAATGAACACTGGGTTGTTAGCAGTAAACAAAATGTTTATGGAATAATTTTTAAAAATTGGAAATTTTGACTGTCAATGAACTGTATGACTGTTCTGAAACACTATATATTGTTACGGCTGTGGAAATTCGCAAAACACCATGAAGCCCGAAGGTGAGATAACTCCAAGTACATGTGTAGTTCGCCCCAAACCCGTTGTTTTGAGGGAATTTATGTGATTCATTCGGGCTGCGACGCTTTGAGATGGCCGTTTTTCTGTTCTATCTTTATTTTGAACCAACCACGTCTCAACCGCCATAACCATCAAACCACCACCGATAAACCCTCCACCACCCTCACCTCTCTCCTTCTACGGCCATTCCCGCACCACCTGTGAACACTGAGCGTCGGGCTGTCTTGGGCTCGTTCAAGATACACACCAAGCCGCGAGTGCAAATAGCGGCCTTTCCGAGGGAGAATTCGGATCAAGAACGCGACACGCCCACTTCTGATCCGTCCAATTGGCGAGCGTGGCTCCGACCCCGAGGTCATTCTGATCCGGAAATTTGCATATTGTTTCTCCTGCCGGCCTATAAAACGGCGAGCGCAAGGCGAATAGTAGAGAGTCAGTTTTTGGTTGGAGAGCAGAGTGTGGCAGAGAGTGGAGTCGGGTGGTGAAGGCATCAAGTTGGGTTCTGCAGTCGGCTGAGGAGAGTTGTGGGAAGAGGCCAAGGAGCTCGGGTCCGAGGCGAGAAGGACGGCGGTCGGCGACGAGGTCACGGTGGGAGATCGCTCGTCGCGGGACCCAAGCCAGCCAGCCATTCTCCCTCCCCCAGGGCATCAACAATTCCCCCTTTTCCCGCGCGCTGAAATAGTGCAACAAAGGGGGCCCCGTTCCCACCCCACTCCAAACGTCGTGCCAACGAAACCCGCCAAGGAACACGGAGTCGGGGCACAGCCACGCGGCCACATCTGCGGCTCGTCCGCCAACGCGTCACAAGGACGCGGGTAGGACACACCAGGTCTCGCGGACCTGGCCACTCCTTCAGGTCACGCGCGCATATTGGTCTACAGGCCCGTCTGCCCCCTTGTCTATGAGGGTGGCTTCTTTCCTTTGCTTTTGAGTAAATGTGTGTTGGCGCCGTCTGTAAAGTAGAACTGTATAAGTGTTGCCGTGTGTGCGCGTATTCCGTAGTAACTCTGCGTCATTGTTTCTCTTGTTGTAACTGCTCCATGTGCATTTTGACTGTTTGGCTGTATATGTGTGCTTTCCATGTGTCGCGTAATAAATGTGCATTGTGTGAACTGTTTTCCCGTTTCGCTTCGTCTTTTCTTTATTGACCCTCCATCCTGCTTCACGTAAAGGGTTCGTAGTGGGCTTAATACGCCCGATAATTAATCGGAACCGTCGAGGCCGACAATAACACCGCTCGGTTATCCCGATAGCACGGGACGGACCACTTAAGATTGCCTATCCGCGCAGGTACTTAGGTAGATCGAATTTGGCGAGCAACCCTATCCTGTGTGGGTGGGCAATTGGCATGGTCATGGTGGGGTTAAACCCCCACCCGTGACTAGCTCCCGGCGTTGTTCCGAGAGGGTCACAACGGAATTGTCCGTTCCGGTGGGCGAGGCAGCTGCCATTCGAGTCGAGCGGCCGCTCGCACACCGGTGGGCGCGAATTTGCAACAATATTGTTGTGGAGCCGGGTATCGGTGGCGAGCACAACCGCTAGAGGGAGCAGTAGAGTCGGCTCCACCGAACACCCCGGAATTTAGGTCGTGACCCTCGGATAAGTCCGAAAGGCACGGGTCCCTTACTGGACCATGAATCGCCAATAATTCGACCGCATGGGGTCGGGTCAATTGCCAAACTTCAATATACCTAATTACCCACACGGCAAAGCTACTGGGGAATTCACACTCCCGACGGACCTCGAGCGGAGCGAGCCGTTACCGTGCCCGAACCGTGTGTAACCCGAGCGGAGGTCACCAAGGCCCGTCAGTCCAAATGGACAATTTACAGGCTCGCTATTTCTCAAACCCGCACCGTGCTAAGCCAATGAAAGAAACACAGAAACGAGCTGGAACATTTAACAAAAGGGATATTTATTTATAATGGGGCATGGGAACACGCAAGATGGCATGGTTAACCGAATAAAAGGAATGCAATTTATAATCAAGCACTTGTGCGTTTCTACTTAAAAGACAGGCCCACACACAGACACCCCCCCCCCCCCCGAAAAAAAGAAGAAATGGTGGCCGCGGCCTTTATTGATATCTCCAGCTCCGAGGGAAGGTGAGCTGGAGGTAAGAGACTGGCTTGGACCCTTCCGCTTCATGCGGTTCTCGACGATCTGGCCTGGCAGGACTCAAACCCGCAACACGATGCCTCTCCAAACACCAGGTATGGAGGGTAGCATCGGGCGCTGGCATGATGCACCGGCAAAACAGGCGACGAGGCAGGCAAAGCAAGTCTGCTAGGCAGGCAGGCAGGCAAGCGATTCTCCTCCGGCTCGCAGGCAGGTGATTCACGGCGGGAAGACTCTCTCAGCCTCAACCAACGAACCCTCCGACTCTCTCACTGGGTCGCCCCCACACCATTATACCTTTTTCTTGACAGGTGGGAGGGATCCGTCTCGTGTCATTCCCCTCATTGGACAGGCGTGTCGGGCGATCTCCCGGCCATCCGAGATTGGTCGGGGGGAGGTGCTCATGTCTCCGCCCCTCGACCAGGAAGTCAAACAGCAATATGTTGCATTGGCTCCCCATTGGCCGAGAGGCGGCAGACGTGCTTGCACCCCTCTGATTGGCTGAGAGGGGCGCCATGCCCGTATTTGGAGCGAAATCCAAGACGCCAACATCCAAGGAAACCCTGCCTGGTACATTGGACTCCGCCCACGGCTGTGCCGACACGCATGCGCGTGGGAAAGGCCGATGGTGAAGAAGCGAAGATGGGCGTTGTTGGCGCTGTAAAAATCCTAACTATAAAATAATTCACAGCGCACGTACAAGTAATCGCCCGTTAAACAGAGGACGGGACCCTACCTAGAAACACATACTTACCGATATAACTGACCTATAGGACCTGGCTGTTGTGTGCAGTAAGCTTCCAAATTCACAACAATATAAGTTAGGTTGTGCAACCACCGTCAGCAGTCATCTTTGCAGAGACTCGGGATATCCTTTTGAGGTGCTGAATGAGGAGTCAGAGCCACTGAGATTACGGGTTTCCTGGGTCAAAACTCAGATCCAAGCTTTCAATGACATATTGGAAGCTGCTATCTTGTCTGTACCTGTTTGGGGTGAGGATGTTGAGGTCACGGAGAGATTCACTTACCTTGGCAGTAATATTCATGTATCTGCTGTCGGTGAACCAGATGTCAATCGACGTTTGAGTCGGGCCTGTGGAGTCATGGATTCACGAGATCATGGGGTGTGATGCTGTCGGTACCTGTGCAGGAGGACGAAAGTCTGAGTCT
The DNA here is from genome assembly GCF_056783735.1 of Eptatretus burgeri. Lineage (NCBI taxonomy): Eukaryota > Metazoa > Chordata > Myxini > Myxiniformes > Myxinidae > Eptatretus > Eptatretus burgeri. The sequence continues at coordinate 26,473,995 of NC_140971.1, forward strand.
TTGGGTCCCTGGTGCTTCTAGTCTTGCTCTACGGATGTGAGACTTCGACTCTGACCAGGGATCTGAGACTGAGACTTAATTCCTTTGGTACCAGGTCTCTTCAGAGAACCCTTGGCTATCGCTGGTCAGACTTTGTGTCTCACGAGCGGCTGCTGAGAGAGACTCAAATGAGATTTGTTTCTTGCATTGTCTGAATGTCAACTGCAGCTGTATGGACATATGGTTCATTTTCCTGACGCCGATCCTGCTCACCAGATTTTCTCAACGAGGGAGCCTCGCAAGTGGAGGAGGCTAATAGACCGACCACATGCCTCGTGGTTGCAGCAGGTTGATCAGCATCTCAAGGAGATAGGAATGGGCCTGGCATCTGCCTGGAGGATGGCCAGATGGAGGCCCCTGGTGTACCGGCGGAAAGTGGACGTGGCGACGCTCTGCTCCGGTGCATGCTTCCATACCTGACTTGACCTGACCATCAGTGAAGCGACGGGTTCAAAGCTGGTCTTGTAAAAGACAACTGCATGTCATAATTGCTTGCAGATCCCCCACCTCCCCTCTTCCCTAAATATATGGGGCTTCCCCATCCATCCCCCCAAACAGATGTGTCTTCGGTTCCTTGTCGGTGTACTGAACATTTTTTCCTTTGGAATTGCCCACTCCGATTAGTGGGCCGATAGGGTTGTGCAGAGATGGCATGATTATCTTTGGGCCAAACCCACATTTTAACTGTTGAATTGGTGCTTTGCAGGCAGGGTGTTATATTGAAAGTGAATCATCTTTTGGTTTTCCATTATGCAGTGTGTCCCAACTGCTAGCACTCATTGGTGGACGTTTAAGATCCAATGGTGTCTTTCATGAGGATTAGAAGAGTTATCGCCAGCACCATGGCAAAATTGCAAATTCCTGTCCGAACTACCACTGACAGTGGGATGACAAACCACCCAGCATGACTTCTGGCCAAGAAAATGCTTCGGCAGAACCAACGCTCTGTAACACATGGTCTGTATCTTGTGATTATGCATGTGAGATCAGAAATTATCAAGAGAGAAACCGCAGGGGTTTGCGTTCTGCACACTGATAATCTTCTCCACCACCACCACCACCACCACCACCACCACCACCCCCTCCCACCCCTTCTTATTTTTGATTGTGGATTCCATCCATCACTTTACTGCTATGGATCCACGCAATCCCGTGCAACACAAAAACCAGAGGTGTCGGGATTTGACATGGTACTATCTGTCAAGTGTGATACGATGTAGGTGGTGGTGGTTGGCAGAGACGACTATAAAAAGCTGTTAGTCATTGTTAGTTGGCCGAAGGTGACTGAATTTTTGTTGTCGATATTTCCTCTTAAAGACATTTGATTCTTTCTGTCATGGCCCATTTGTTTAATTTTACTTTGCCTTTAATTTGTCCACTTTTATTGTTTTGTCCTCTTTTGATTGACTTGTTGATGGTGATGTTATGGACAAGTGTAGAGAAGGCTATATGCTCTTCCACCACACAACAAAGTTTGAAAGTGACTTCCCTCTCATCCAAGTATTTTAATTGTAACTGTGTATTTATTAATTTTCTGCTCCTGCTGATGCTTAAATGGTAAAAATGTGAAATCATTATATTGCTATCTGTTGTTTGTGTTTAGGGGGTGTGGCAGCTGAAGAAGGAGCTGTTCCCAGCTGAAGATCAGGGCCAAGCCTCACGTTTTGGGTCTGCTCTCAGCCCACTGACCGATCTCAACCACGACAACTTTGCTGAGCTCGCTGTCGGGGCACCACTGGAAAATAATGGCCAAGGAGCTTTATACATCTTTTCTGGCCATGCAAGAATGCTGGATTCTAAACCTAGTCAGGTGTGTAAACTAGCAGTCATGTAGATTGGGATTTTTGCATCAGATTGGGATTTTTAACTCGTCTATGGCAAAAACAAAAAAAAATCATAATTTTTTTAATTAGACCCGGTTCTCGTGCACTTTGATTCTTTACCTCGGCCACTGAAAGTGGACGCAGGTTATGTTTTCACCCGTCTGTCTGAGCACGATGTCTCAAAAAGTTGTGGACGGATTCAGATGAAACTTGGACGGTAGACAGGATGTGTGTGTGACGAGAACAAATTGATTTAATTTTGGTGAAGATCCGAATCCGGATCTGGATACGAGAATAAAAAAAAAATTGAAGTGATTTTTCACCTTTGAGAGATTGGGCCAAAAAACGACATGCAGTATAGCTTGATATTTGAGAAAGTTGTGGACGGATTATGACAAAACTAGGTGGATGAGTTGGTTAGGTGATGATGAGAACAAGCCGATTCAAATTTGGTTCAGGTACAGATTCCGATCCGGCCTATCAGTGCGATACAAAACGTAAACTGTTAATCCTGGCGGAGGTATGTGCTTTACTGAGCGGCGTTCTAGTGTGACTTGTTTTCCTCAGCGTAATAGAGGAAGCGGCATTAAATTTGTGAATACTTCTTCAATTAAATTGATGAATCGATAGTATTCTTCATTTTTGATTAAGAAAACCTATAAGAAATGTATTGTCCATCCCATACTACATTAAAAAAATTAAGTGGAGAAATTTTACATCCCAGGAAATAAATTAAAGAATGAACAAGAGCAAAGTCGATGGCGTGCCATCACAAATCCCCACGCTTTCCGACTGATGCAAAGTTGAAAGATTTCAAAAAGTTACACCAGGAGTGATGACACAATATCAAATTCTGAGTTACAATTTTTTTTCTTTTTTAAACTTTGACCCCTGTGACCTGAAGTCCCAACGTCCTCGAGCATGAGCCATGGGTGAAATCCTAAAACTCGTTAAATATTTAATACATCCCCCAATGTTGATTTGCATAAACAAAGTATTGATTAAATATGTAAAATAAAAAAAACAATGTCACCCGCAGGGTGACCCGTATCTTGCCAAAAGGTGACCACATGTGACTTCTTTAAGGTCACACCGAGGTGAACAGAGCTGCTATCCACCAGGAGCGACTCCTTGAGGAATATCTGCCTACGAGAGATTCCGATGAGAATCGTTCTACAGAGTAGCCATGAAAAATATGCGTTTGCCTCATAACGTCACCAAATGACGTCATAATGTCTCAAGCTTGACATATCTAGAAAGCACTCGTCGAGGTGTTCAATTTGAGTTACTACACGATATGGTTCCTAAAACTTGAAAATTTGACCTTGGGGTCAAATATGTTTGACCTCAGGCGCTAACCATGAAGGTCAAGGCCAATCGCCACCAAAAATTAATCAGCTGAGCGCCAGACCATGAACTATATTCCCATGAAGTTTGAAGACGATCCGATCAAAAGTACTCAAAAAATAAGGGTTTCGTCGACTCCCCTGATTTGCGACAAAGTGACATTGACCTTCAAAATTTTGTGCACTGAAAGGGACCTCTATAGGCCTCTGATATGCGAAGTTACCAAAATTTCCAATGTTAACTGTGCTCTGCAGAATTTTTTATACGTGATGACAGACAAACAAACAAACAAAAACAAACAAACAAAAAAACATACAAGCTGACTAACATATCTTGCAAAAACTTCGTTTTGGCAAGATAAAAATTGGATATTTTGTTATTTGAATTTTTGATATTTGTAAAAAAAAACTTTTTGTTTTTTGACCTTTTGAACACACTCCAGGGGGGAAGAGTCAAAAATGATACTGCTGTCGCACCTTCTTGCCATGTGGTGATCATAACTACCAAGTTTGGTGAATTTCTTTACTATTGTTTATGAGGAGATAGCGCGACGGACAGACAGACAGACAGACAGACAGACAAGCTGGTAGGCGACATGGGTGGTCGCTATATAATTGCATACTAGTCATACAGTTTTTGACGGATCAGGCTGAAATTTTTTGACAAAGAGGTTGATTATAGTGTGCATAAAAGCCTGGAAGCCGATTTTTGATTTTCGAAAAAATTCATTTTTTTGGATTTTTCAAAAATTTCAAAGTCCCGTTGCTAGGCAACGGTGGTGTCCATAGCAACGGTGCTCAAAAGCATTGAACTACATCCTGGTATGAACCTACCTGTCAAGTTTCATCAAAATTGGTTGACTCCTCTGGCCTCCAGAGCTGTCCATTACATACATACAGACAGACGGAAAACCTGAGAATAACGGTAGTCTTGCGACCACCCAACAGACAAACAGAGCCAATTACAATATCCCCCCGTTTTTTTTCAAAAAGTATGGGGTTAATTAAGTATTCATTGAGGCTGGTTGTGGCCTGGTTGGACCGTCATTGCTGTTTCCACCTGCAGAGAATTCCAGCAGCTGATGTGATGCCTGGCCTGCGCTTCTTTGGACGTTCCATCCATGGCAAGCTGGACATGGATGGTAATGGCATTGCTGACATAGCAGTCGGAGCTGACAACAAGGCATTGTTGCTGTGGTAAGGAATGTTCTCTCACCGACTAACGATGTGCTATTGATGTTGGTTGGCACTTTTACCTGACTTATTTAACTTCTTTTTCTTTCTTTGTTTCTTTCTGTCTTGTATTCTGCTGAAACAGCCCAATAGCAAATATTTCTTGGGTGCCTTTGCCTTCCCAGTAGTCCATTTGCCCTTCCTATGTTCACTGTAGTGTACCTATGAATTGTCAAAGGTACATGGTATTTTGGTTGATTTGTCATCCTAAGGGGTCCCTGAAGTATTCCAGCTGGGTTGTCCTCAGGACAACTTTGGGCAATTTTTTTATATGAAAATTAGGGCCGCCATTACTGAAAAATCGATTTTGTTGAATATCTCCGCAACTTTGCATGATAATGGCACAGAAATGGTGTCTATACCCATGTTTTCATGGTCAAGGATTAATATAAAGGTATTAAAAAAGTTACCACATCCATATATTTTGTCTTTATGTAAATTAGTTGCCGCCATTACCGAAAAATTGACTTCATTGAATATCTCTGCAACTTTACATGATAATGTCACAGAAATGGTGTCTATACCTATGTTTTCATGGTCAAGGATTAAGATAAAGGCGTTAAAAATGTTACCACATCAAGGTTTATATGTATAATATAAGTATTTGATATTATTTAATTGATGTACATGTGGCAACTATCAATAATATCCAATTCTGTCTTCAGGATATAACGATGGCTAGCGGAATGTGTCTGCTCCTGGGCTGCCATGGGAAAGGATCACACAACACAGTTAGAATCCAAGGCATCCACACTCTGATTCAGAGGAGCACGGAGCGGGGTGACGATGATGTCTGTATCCAGTTACAGACCGTCCTGGACACACAAGGAGACAATGCATCCATAGGCTGTCATAAGACATGCTACTGCGTGTACACATCTAAACACAATGTGGCGAAATACGTGGCGAAGAAACGGAAAGAAGGTTTTCCCATGTCCGAGAGTGAGCCACAGACAAGTAGGATCAGACGATCGCAACTTCCAACATTCGACTTTAAGAAACATTGTTTCATTTGTGCTGATGAGCGCCATCCAAAAGATCCCAAGCACCCCGACAGGTGGGAACGTGTAGTCCAGTGTGAAACCAGTGATCGTCCTGGCATTACATGATTCAAAGATGTGCTTCTAAATGTATGTGAGCAGAGGCATGATGATTGGGGTAGAAAGGTTGAAATCCGCATCAAAGGTGCTCTTACAGATTTACCAGCCGCTGAAGCACAATACCATAAGAAGTGTTTTAATAAGTTCATGGTTCTTCCCAAGTATGCTGACTTATCTTCTGATCCTATTGTGCTCGATGATGATGCTCTGAAGGTCGTAGTGGATGGCATTTATGCTAATCAACATGTCAGTATCTGGATCACCATTGAGTTGCACGATATGTATTGTGGGCTCGGTGGCTTGCTATCTCGCCAACAGATGTTCGCGAAACTCACTAGCTATTTAGGTAGTGATATCGTGGTAGTACGAATGAAGGGTTGTGCATCTGTTGTGGGGTTCAGGCATCTTATAGGCAAGTCTCTGAAGCTGGTTAAGGACGAATCAGTCGACGAGCAGAGCATGGACACTGTAGTCCGGCAGGTCAGGGTGGAGGCATGAGCAGTCCAGGTCAACAATGCAGGCTATGATATGGGTGACTTCACTCACAGCAACACGCTCAAACAGACAAGCCCAACTTCGTTGAAACTAATTGCTGAATTGGTTTCTAGTGGAAAAGTGACCCAGCAGTCACTGCTGGAAGAAGGGGGAAGCCAATGCAGATCATGGCATTGCCTCCAACAGAAGTGAATCTGCTTCTTCATGTTCACCGAGCACACCTTCAGATGATGTTGTGGAAGGCTGCTGATCAGCAGGCTCCTCCTTGTGTGGACATCACACAATTTGGATGGGAATTAAATGATGGTATTCCATCACCTGTCGTTGACATAGGTCCTCCGGCTCCACAAGGGCTCATCGATGTCATAAGCTGTGGATGTAAAGCAGAGGGCAAGGCATGCAGTACCGAGGGATGCAGCTGCCACAGACATACCATGTCATGTATGGCCTATTGCGTGTGCGCTGGTGGTGAAGGCTGTTTCAACCCTTTTACGGCAAGGAATGATGTGGAGGATAATGTACAGGATGATGCGGAGAATGATGTTGATGATGAAGATGATTAGTGTTGAGGAGTTTGGAGGATAATTTATGGATTAGTTAGCACATGCAACATTAGTTTGGAATGAATATGTTGTGCAACATTATTACTGCATTAACAATTCCATGATTTCCGTTTTTGTTGTGATTCGATTGTTACTTTGTCGTTGTAATAAATGTCATGATCCTCCAACATGGTGTACAGCTTGAAGTATATGGATTGGGTAACATTTTTAATGCCTTTATCTTAATTTTTGACCATGAAAACATAGATATAGACACCATTTCTGTGACATTATCATGTAAAGTTGCAGAGATATTCAACAAAGTCGATTTTTCAGTAATAGCGGACCTAATTTGCATATAAAAAAGTTTGCCCAAAGTTGTCCTGAGGACAACCCAGCTGGAATACTTCAGGGACCCATTGGGATCACAAATCAACCAAAAAAACCTTGTACCTTTGACAATTCATAGCTTCTCAAAATGGCAAATGGACTACAGTGGTTGTTAGGGCAGTAACTTGGAACTTAGTCAGGGTACCGGTGAAAGCTCGCCTACTCTTTGCAAAGGACACTGTGGAATCTTTAACATCTACCAACTTATGCCAGCAGACGAGATGCCCAGTTCAACGTCCATCCGTGGGGCATCACTCGTATTGATGTGAAACACCAGGATGACACTTTAGAGCTGGGTTGAGATTCAAACCTAGGCTAGACAGCTCAAAGACAAATGCACATCCTTCTATGACTCTAGCCTATCCTTCTAGCCCCTTGTTTAACTGCATGTTCTTTATAAACTACCTGCCTCCTCCATTCAATGTCCTCACCCCTAGGTCCCGACCTGTTGCCTCTGTATGGTGGACGGTGAATTTCTCTCCCACAGAGATAAACCTGCAGAATAGGTTGTGCCTGGTGCATAATTTGAAAAATATCTGCTTCTTTATTACCATCTGTTCCCAATCCATCCTGCACCTCCAGGATCCAACTGTAACCTCTATTGGTGAGTTCTTCAAAGAGCATTTACAGTCGATTCACTTATCAGTTTGACTCTTGATGGGTCATCTGCTCACTGAGACCTCCTTGTGGGCATGGTTTGAGGCTGGTTATTGTTTAATTACTGACAATATTTAAATGAGGAGACCGTAGCACGCTCAATTCATGCTGTCTGTTTGGTTGTTTTTAGCACTGAAGTTGAACATCACGCTGGATCCTGAAAGGCTTGCCTCGAGAATGCGTTTCCTGAGAAATTCTGAGAAGATCTTGATGAAAGAAATCAACATTAGACCCTCTTCTGAACTTTGCATGAAGGAAACTTTATACTTCGTAGTATGATTATTTATTATTTTTCATTTGTAATATTTTCCTCCTGACTTTAGATTTTTAATTAGGAAGTTGGAGGTTTCAATTTGTCAAACTTCTTGACAAATTTATTTTGGACTCTTTTATGCATTGGTGTCCATTAACAGATGGCCATTCAGTGACATATGTCATGCGGACAAGGCAATGCGTGAGAGAAATTTCACTTTTTCTATCTTTGTACCAATAAAACTTTAAATTATGTTCAGGAATTTTTTTTATAACTCTTAATGTGGCATTCCCTGTTCTCAGGAACTCATGGACATCATAAAGCCCGTAGTTGTTCGAGTCACATGGACAATGATGGATGCAGATACAGGGCCAGTGTTGGATGTGAACCGACCACACAGTCAAGATTATACAGTATTTATCAAATAATTTTTGATCTTTACATTTACGCGTGCTTTGCAATACCTCAGCATTGTATGCACACCACCCTACCAAAAGTCATGGGACACCCACGGATTTTATATTTCAAAATCCCAGCATATACCCATTTGTTGTCCCATGCCATGTCAGTTTGTGCAGTTAACACATTGGTAAAAGGCTTGTGTGCACATTCTCTTCCTTTCTCTTCTACACAATGTAAGGATATGCGAACTGTATTGGTGCTTACCTCAGAACCCAATGACTCCCCAGACATTTTCATCGTGAAGGTTGGATTTGACGAAAAGGTCACTTCAGTCCAGTTTATCATTTGCAGGGTCTTTATATTTTGAGGGTATTGTCATTTATCGATCGGTTATTAGTTTTACTCGAAGCACCCGCTCCCTACGGGAGCCGTCAAGGGGGTCATGTTATTATATTTATGCCTATTTTACTCCAAGGGGTCCCAGGATTACACACCCAAAAAAATGGTTGCGATCGGTTCAGCCGTTTTCGCGGTACCTGGGAACAGACAGACGGACAGATTATGAATTATTGTAAGAAAATTCTTCTACTTCATTGTGACATTCTCCACAGTTCATTTGGGAATCACTAGGAGGGCTGAAATAGTCTTAGCATGACAACTTAATAAGAGTTATCATGATTGCTGACTGTCATTCCCTGTTAGAACTTCATTTAGAATGGAGAAGTAGTCGGGCTGGTGAAGTCTCGCATCGAATGGGTGATGGATCCCCTGAACACTTGCTCGAAGTACGAACAAATTAGCACAGACCTCCCCAAACTGGTTACTCAGCACTTTGATCTCGCAGATCATTCGTTCAACTCCATGGCAGTCTCTCGTATCTTTCTCCATTTCAGTGTCGAGAACAGTTGCAAGCGCAAGGAACAAAGCCTTGTCTAAGGATCGGCGTGTTGCCTCCCCATGGGATCAACGAGCACTTTTCATTCATTCAACGCCCCCTTCTCTTATAACTTTTAAATCCTTTCCCTCTCTCTGTTCCCCTTTCATTTTGCTTTATTTTGCTGATATCTATCTCACTTCTCCTTTTTCTCTTCTCCCCTCTCTCCTGCCCTTCTTTTCCTCATTGCTCTCATCTTCCCCTTTTCTCACCTTTGTATCAGTCTTTTTATATTACCTGCTTTTTAATTTTTTTATTCTTATTTACTATTTTATTATATATATATATATATATATATATATATATATATATATATATATATATATATATATATATATATATATATTATTATTATTAATTAGGGTACCCTGTCAGTACAGGGTACCCTATTGTTTTTCTTAAGATTATTTCTTTATTTTTTCTTATTTTTCTTTTTCCGCCGGCATTTTGCACCCTTTTTCGCTTTAAAAATCATTTTCTCTGGGAGACTAAGTCCGATTGACACGAAATTTTCACCATAGTATGTATCTTTTTTGATAGCACAACCACGTTATAATTATGACGTCATTGGTCACGTGGTACGGTCGCCATCTTGAAAAAAGCGATAAACTTTGGACATCTGTATCTCGGAAACCGTGCAATGGAAAATTTTTTCGCTTGATACATTTTACTAAGCTCCATATGGGGAATCCGTGTGATTTTTCGTGACGTCATAGGTGAAGCGATATACCGGTGAAAATTCGTCAAGTAGAACGCTGTATAGGAAAAATCTGAAAAATTTTGAGCATCATCTACGCCTAAAATCACCGACGAAAATGTTTTTCTTGACGTCATCGATGACGTATTTCGGCCGCCATCTTGTTTTTTAGTGTTTTTTAAAAAAAATCTTCTTCTCCAGAATGGCTGTGCAGATTGAGGCGAAACTTTACAGGCACATTCCCCCTGAGGTCCTCTTTCAAGTTTGTTAATTTGTTGTTGATACGTCACATGGTTTGGCGGCCATCTTGAAAAAACCCTAAAACCTTCAAACATCTTCTTCTCCAGAAGCGCTGGTCCAATGAAGGCGAGATTTCAGAACTATATTCGTGACATGTATGCAATGCAAGTTTGTTAATTTCGAAGTGATAGGTCACATGGTTTGGCCGCCATGTTGGATTTAAGAAAAATATTAAATAATGTTTTCTCTGGAATTTCATAAGCCATCGAAGCGAAAATTTGCAAGTGCCTTCCTCCCTCAACTCTGCATACATGGTAAAAAATTTTTACCTCAGAAGTCACATGGTTTGGCGGCCATCTTGGATAGAAAAATAGACTTTATCCGATTTACACGAAACTTCACACACTTGTTCGGGTCGACGATGGAAAGCAGAATTTAAATTTATGATATCATAGGTCACAAGGTTCGGCAGCCATCTTGGATTGAAAATGAATAAATTTTAAAAATCTTCTTCTCCAGAACGGCAAGACAGATGAAGACGAAACTTCACACATATATATACCCCATGAGGTCCTTTCTCAAGTTTGTTAATTTGTTATTGATCGGTCACATGGTTTGGCGGCCATCTTGAAAAAACCTTAAAACCTTCAAACATCTTCTTCTCCAGAAGCGCTGGTCGGATGAAGGGCAGATTTCAGAAGTATATTCGGGACACGTAGACGATATAAGTTTGTTAATTTCGAATTGATAAGTCACACGGTTTGGCCGCCATCTTGGATTGAAGAAAAATATTAAATAATGTTTTCTCTGGAACCGCTTAACCTAACGAATCAAAAGTTTGCAATTATCATCTACCATAGTATGTGCACGCGTGGTAAAAATTATGATGTCACAAGTCACATGGTTTGGCGGCCATCTTGGATAGAAAAACGCACCTTTACCGATTAACACGAAACTTCACAATCGTGTTCCAATACCCAGTTGGAAGCAGAATATAAATTTGTGATGTCATAGGTCACATGGTTCGTCAGCCATCTTGGATTGAAAAATAATATCTTAAAACGTCTTTTTCTCTGAAACGACTGAACAGATCCAGGCAAAACTCCACCACTATGACCGCCTCTCCATGCCGAATAAAAAGTTCTCACCCCCTTTTGAGGTACGACGCAACGTTTGGCAGCCATAGTGGATTGAAGGAAAAATATTAATTAATGTTTACTCTGGAACTACTGCATCAATAAATGTGAAACATCACCTTTATGGTGGAACAGTCATGCGGAATGAGGGTTTGAAATTTCAACGGGATCGGGCCCAGGGTTTGGCAGCCATGTTGGTTTTAAGAAAAATATTAAATAATGTTTTCTTTGGAACTGCTTAACCTTGCGAAGCGAAAATTTGCACTTATCGTCTGCGATCGTGTTTGCACATGTGGTGAAAATTATGACATCACAAGTCACATGGTTTGGCCGCCATCTTGGGTTGAAGGATAAATATTAATTAATGTTTACTCTGGAACCGCTGCTTCTTTACATACGAAACTTCATATTTGTAATTTAGCCGACATGCGAAACAAACGTTTAAAATTTCAACCTGATCGGTCACGCGGTTTGGCAGCCAGAATTATTTAATTATTTGAATCTGTTCGCCAGTAATAAGGAAATTGAACGCTTTGTGCTGCCCGGTTCGTAACTCGTCTGTTCCGCGCCGTTTCGAAGCAGGCCTGTGTTTGTATCACCATTAAATAATGTTTTCTCTGGCACCGCTTATCCGATAAATGCGAAACTTTGCGACTATGATTTAAGTCTCATGTTGTATCAGTTGTGTCAAAGGCGGACGGACTGGGTACCCGGTCATCACTGCCAGCAGTTATAAAGTGGCAGTTCTAGTTTTATTTGTATCACTTATAAAAGTTTCTTTTGTTTATTCATTTATTTCATCTGTCACTTCTTGTTTGTTACCCTTGCTGAAGGAGAGGGTGTTGCATTTGAGTCCGTTTGTTTGTTTGTCCGCACAGAACTTTTGTGTTCTTCTCTCACTCGGATTGAGACAAATTTTCACCATTGGTGCGACAACTCATGTAGAATGTTTTAATGATAATTATGATGTTATAGGTCACGTGGTGTGGCAGCCATATTGGAAAAACGGAAAAACTTTGGACCTCTGTATCTCTGAAACTACACAAAGGAAAAGAGTGGAACTTCGCACATAGCAAGTACTCCTCATGGGGAATGTGTGTTTTTTTTTGTGATGACATTGTAGGTGCCTTCGCTATGACATCATAATTGTACAGTAGAACGCTGCATCTGATCAGTATGAACATTTTTGAGGGTCATTGAGGGATAAAATAGTCAACAGAAAAAATTTCATGACATCATCGGTCACATGATTCAGCAGCCATATTGTTTAAAGAAAATCCTTCAAAAACCTCTGAAATAGCTAAACAGATCGAGGCGAAACTTTACACATGACCACCACCATGCCTGTACATGGCTGTTAAGGAATAATTGATGTCGCATGGGTTGGCAGCCCTATTGGATTTAAGAAAATATTAAATAATGTTTTCTTTTGGACCTACTTAATCAATTGACATGAAACTTCACAGTTGTGATCTAGTAGTGATGGGGACTGTATGTTTTAAATTTCAATTTGATTGGACACATGGTCTGGCAGCCTGAATTATTTGTTTTTTGATGCGAATTTTTTGTTTTTATTTTTTTTTATTTTTGAATAAGGCTCAGCTGTGCCTGGATGGGTTTGATGGTAGAGTAGCAGCTGAAATGAGAATCCTATCCAGGTTCCTTCTGATGACATCATCTTTGCTTTTTGCTTGTTTGGGGTTCCTTCTGATTACTCTAATGCAGGATTTGTACCGCTTTGATTATCCATTTGATTTGAATTGAATTTATTTGCATCCCATTCTGAATCCAATTGAATAATAATAATAAAACGTCAAGGGTCAGTGTCAGGTGTCCAATCAAAGTGGGGTTGCATCACAGTGGGACGTCTTGGTACCCGCTCATCACTGCCAGCAGTTATAAAGTGGCAGTTCTAGTTATGGCTCTTATTAATTACTTAACAAACCAGGACACAAACGCCACACAAAATGACACAAACACCACACAAAACAAGTCCTGGTGAGGGTCTGCATTCTCTGATTGCTCTTTTTTCTTGTTTCACTATTATTTTTACTTTTCCCCCAGTCTCATTCCCCTTGAATTTTATTATCAGTAATTTTTACCCCCACATGCTTCCTGACCCCTGACCCCTGATGCCACTCTGACGCACGCACCTCTGACTCACTCCCACCCTATCATCAACCCTTGCCCCTACGACATCTCTCTTTTTTTTTGCTCCGGTGAAGGATTAACGCCTAAAACATCAGCATTTCCTCACTTGCCCTAGCAGTTAACATACCTCAATAAACTTCCCATTGATTTCATCCATTATTCTATCAGTTGGAACTTCGTTAACTTCTTCCTTTTGGGAATAATGCTCCATTATGTGAGCAATATGACTGTTCCCTGAATATTTCATCTACCAGTTGATGATCTCACTGGTTGAGCAAATTATATAAAAGTGTGCGGAAATTTTACAATTGGTGATGGATGTCCCATGACCCTTTGTAGGAAGGTATATCTTCTATTGCACAAAACTTGCTAACCTGATGCTGTCTATATATTTAATATTTCACTGTTACTAGTGGACGACTCTCAAGTACAGTACTGAATTATGGACCAACTGCATAATCATTTGAATAAATAAATAATTTTGTCCATTTGTCAAGATTTAAAATACACATTGCTCATAAAATTTTATGTTGATCTGTTTTGATGATGGTAATAATACTGTACATGTATTAGTTACAATCAAACTGACCTTCACCTTCAACTCAGACTCACTCCCTAGATATTACACTCGAACTTTCAACGAGTCTAGTTTGACATCACTTTTTCACTGCAGATTGAATTTGCAAGAGATTGTGGGGCAGACAAGAAATGTGTGACCGATTTGGTCATAATGTTGAACTCCACCATCTCCGAAGCCAGGTATTATGTTTAGTGTAACTGAATTTTAGGCTGTGAAAAGAGGTTGCAGAAACAGTGGTACACTGTAAATAACACCTTTTGTTTATTAAATGTATTGGTTCCTTGTGTGGACTGCAGCGAATCTCCTTTCATCTTCAATACATTGCAAAACAAGATGAAATTCACTGTAACATTGGAGAACAGGAAGGAAAATGCATACTTCACCCATTTCAACATAAGTCACTCTGCCAATTTGATGTTCGTCAGTACTGAGGTGGTACGTACATACGTTTGTTCACACAGGTACAAAGCTCTCAGGTGATTACTTCATTCCAGTTGGGTACATTCAGGTTATTTCTATCTGCAAGGCCAGTATGGTTGCATGTTCTTGTGCGCACTGGGCCTGTATACTGTACTTTGACACTTCGCTATCACTGGCCCTATAGTACCTATGGACGTTATCTGTGCTGTGCCTGTTACGTGCTTGGACACTTTATGTGCACTGGGCTGGTATGCTTTGACACTTTGGCTACGTTGAACCAATGCTGATCATTTCCACTGCATGCCATTGTGATACAAGAGGAATTTTTTTTTTAATACCTCCACTTATTGTGGTGGCATGATTTCATACTTTCAACTGGTTATGATCAACGGTGCATCACCACTGATGCAATGCCCCTATTACCAGCTCACTGATACTCATTTTGCCGACCTCGGAAGGACGACAGGCTGAGTCAACCCCACCTGGTGTTAATTCAGCAGATGACGGGGCTTGAACTCAGAACCCTAAGATCCCAAGCCTGCCATTTTTACCACGAAGCCAACACCAGACTTTAACAAGACGAATTACCGATTCATATTTGGGCTGAGCCATGAACTGTAAGGCACATTTTCATCTCCTTGGTATATTTGAACCAATGTGAAGGAAAAGGAACGGATTAAATTAATAAGTGGTATATTGGTTACGTACTCAGTTGGGGCTGTCATTGCTCTTTGTGAACTAAATATACAGCAACATAAAATCTGGATAGTAACTTATTCTTGGGCATTGTGTCTGCACTGCATGCATAAATAGTTGGCATATTTAATATGATGGAAAGTGAATGAAAAATGTTTAACTTCCAAGTCTTGCTCTTTAGCACTCCATAACCTGGTTGTCCAACTTTCAAAGCATCTGCCATATTGTCTTGAGCAGACAAATCTCACGCCGGTGCTCCAAGGCCACCCATTGTTCTGCCGCATGTAGATTGTATAGGAAAGCATTTTCAATAGCTCGGCAGTCGCTGTATTTAAAGGCAAGGTGAAGGTATGGCTTATGTTCTGGAGAGAGGAGCATATAGCACTGGAACAGTGCCAGCACAATAGTGCAGACACTCTGTTGGAAGCTTTGTAGCCACAAGGGTGGTATGCTTTAGAGATTTTTGTTCGCAATGGCTGGTCAGCGTGAATACTACTGTTCTTCTTTATGTTGCTGGACTGACGTTTTGTATGTCTACGTAAATATTAATAGGTTAATACACCATATTGAAGTAAATCATTGCACGCATCTTTTAAAAGCTCATTTCACAAAATGACAAGTGCTTATGAATATATTTTTTTTTGTCAGAATGATGAAGCCATAGAGGTGGAATGCTCTTTATCACAACCTTATCTTCAGTTGCAAACCTGCAATGTTGGTTACCCAGTGTTTAAATCTGGTTCAAAGGTATGTTTCAATCCCAGGTATGTTTTACGTGAATGTGACGATGCTTGACTTTTGTTTATCATTCTAATAAATGCAATTTGGGGTCTATCTGTCTGTCTGTCTGTCTGACTGCAATATATTCTGTCGTTACGGATACAATCACAACCAAACTTGCCAGGGGGATGAAGGGTCACACGACAGAGGTTGTAGTGACTTAATTTGCCCCCCTCCCAAAGAGGGTTTTCCACCTTGCAAGAGAAAATACCACATAGTTATTTGGGCAGTGTGTAGACAACAGACTCAGGCCTCAGCGATCGAGGCATATCTTCACAATGCCCGTGTCTCCTATCAATTAAATATATATTTAATTGTCACTTTGATCATTTTACACTGAAGGAAAAACTCTTAGGGAGGGGATGGGATTGTGAATATGACAGCTCCAAAGATGTCTTTGGCTTCGCATCGCACTAAGCACAAACATGGCGGCCGTATGATTTTTCAGAATGAAACTGTGGGTGGAGTCGGGTAAACTGTCCAAACAATGGGTGGAACAGAATGTTACACGCACAGACTGATGGACGGATGGACAAACAAGTGTATTATTTTATAGAATACAAAATAATAATAATAATAACAATATCAACAACTAGAACGTCCACTTTATAACTGCTGGCAGTGATGACCGGGTACCAAGGCGTCCGGCTTCGATACAACCCTGCTTTGATACAACGTGGGACTGAAGAGTTACGGACTAAGCAACACGAAGTGATCAATCTATTTATTACGTATGCAGTTAGCCCTTTTTCCTAGGTGCATTGTCAGTATCAATTGAACTGTCGTTTAAATTACCTGAACACCAAGTAATAAATGTGCGGGAAATGTCACCAAGGGTACACAGGGTAAACCGGAACTCCCTTGAGTAACATGATGCCCCTCCCCCCATATGTCTCACTACTATGCGGGATTGATGAGTTATGGACCGAGTAATACGTCAAATTCAATCTATTTATTACATAAGCAGTTAGCCCTTCTTCCTGAATACATAGTTGGGATATATTGCATTGGTGTTTAAATAACTTGAAAAAAGTAATAAATGTGGACACCATTGGGGCAGAGAGTAAAGCAGGAATCCCCTGAGTCTAATGAGGCCCCACACATTTCTCTACGACGCGGGATTCGCAAATTATGCACCGAGGAACAGGCCACGTTCCATCCATTTATTATGTACACAGTTGACCATTTTTCCTGGGGCCATCATCGGTATCAAATGAATTGCTACTCCTGTACCCTTAAACGCATGCAGGTGCAGCCAAGTGAGCCTTATGCAAAAAAAAAATTCTTTAAGTTCTCAGATTCAAATAATTAAATAACTCTGGCTGCCAGATCTTGTGGCCGTTCGGGTTGAAATTTATAACCTACGTTCCCCATGTCTCCTATATCATAACATTGAAGTTTCACATTGATTGATGTAGCAGTTCCAGAGTAAACATTATTTAATAGTTTCGTAAATCCAATATGGCTGCCAAACCATGTGACCGAGCAATTATTCATTAACAAAATTATATCCCCTGTTATTGGAGAATATGCTTGTGAAGTTTCCCCTTGATCTCACCAGTTGGTCTGGAGAAGAAGATTTTGGAAGGTTTTCGGGTAAATTCAATATGGCCATCAAACCATGTGGCTTATCAATTAGAAATTAACAAACTTGTTGAAGCATGCCTTGGGGAACGTGTGTAAAGTTTCGCCTCAGTCTGTTCAGCCGATTCGGAGAAGATTTTTTTATAATTCTCTTTTTTAATTTTCAATCCAATATGGCTGATGAACCACATGACCTATGACATCATAAATTTATATTCTGCCTCTGATGGGGTAGGGGATCACGGTTGCAAAGTTTCTTGCTCATTGGATAAGGTGCGTTTTTCGATCCAAGATTGCCACAAAACCATGTGACGTGACATCATAATTTTTACCGTATATGCAGCCATTGCGTTCGATGATTGTTGCAAAGTTTTGCTTCGATAGTATAAGTGGTTCCAGAGAAAACATTATTTAATATTTTTCTTCAATCCAATATGGCAGCCAAACCATGTGACCTATCAATTAGAAATTAACAAACTTGTAAAAGGATGTTTTGGGGAACGTGTACATAAAGTTTCGCCTCAATCTGTCCAGCCGTTCTGGAGAAGAACTTTTTTTTTCAAAAAAATATGGCTACTGAACTACGTGACCTATGACGTCAAAAATTTTTTTTTCTATATTTTGAGTGAGTTGTTGCGTGGATGATGCTCAAATTTCAAATTTTTCCGATGCAGCGTTCTCCCTGTTGAATTTTCACCGGGAGTCCACTTCACCGATGATGCCACGAAAAATCACATTTGTTCCCTATGGGAAGTTCTTGCGATGTGCCAAGTTTCAATTTTTTTCCCATTGTGCGGTTTCAGAGATACAGAGGTCCAAAGTTTTTCGGTTTTTCAAATATGGTGCCCGTACCACGTGACCTATGATGTCATAGTTACCAATCTAGTATGCTACCTATATGTATATGTATCTATATGTATATATATATATATATATATATATATATATATATATATATGTATACGTATGTATATGTATACGTATGTATATGTATACGTATGTATATGTATACGTATGTATATGTATATGTATATATATATATATATATATATATATATATATATATATATATATATATATATATATATATATATATATATATATATATATATATATATATATATATATATATATATATATATATATATATATATATATATATACTATGGTGAAAACTTCGTGTCGATCGGACTTACGGTTGCGGATAAAATGAATTTTTAAAGCAAAACAACCTGCAAATTACCGGAGGAAGAAAAGTAATAATAAACAAGAACAATAGGTTACCCAGGCTTGCAGGTTTGGTACCCAACTTATAAGGATAATAACTGGATCCCCCTGGCTGCTCCCTGAGGGTAAAGGTGTTTCTCGTTGTTTAAAATGAAGAAGTCAATTTAGTATAATAATGTATTATGAGCAGGTAAATCATGATTTATTTATTTATTTTCAGCCTCTTTCTTCATTGTGTAAAGTGGCAAATGGCAAAACTATTCACAAAAAAGTGGGAGGAAAAAAAAAACCTCGTGAATCTTTTTGCTAATGTCTAATTGTAAAAACTTCAATGTTCGATCCATTGGCATATTACTTCCACAAAAATGGTGGAACTTTCAACCTTCTCCTATTCGCACACATTCAGTTTCCGCGTCATCATAATGCCTCGTGTGTGACTGACATGTTGAGCTTTGCCAGGGTTATAAAAATAAGGAAATGACTTTTTGTGCACATCTTTATCATGCATCATTTTGTATGCAGGGCAATTAAAATGTGAAAGTAATACTGCTTGGTTTATGTACTAGATTTGGTGGTGGTGTTATGTCTTATGTTGGTGCTAAAGTTTCCCTGTCAAGACTGCTGCACTGCCAAGCCTGTATGGAATGAGGTGGGGAAGGGTGGGCAAATCTGTTCCACCTGAAAATATCTTACTTGGAATCTTACCTGGAATGTTCCTGGCAGGTGACAATCGTGTTCAACTTTGAGTATGCTCACAATAGCCTTCTGCCTGCTGTCGACTTTTGCGTACAAGTATTTAGGTAAGATTGGCCATGCTTCAATTTCACAGTCTTTTCTAATCCTCACTTTTATAATGCTTCATGAATTGAATGAAACATTGAATGAATGAATGAAACATACATTGTACATTGAATGAAACTATTTTTGACTGAAAAAGCATCCATTTTTCCAGAGCTACACATTGTGTTGCCTTGAATTGGCCACAGAGCAATTGCTCTGAACTTGAGTTGGATCATCTGATATTGGAATAAACAAAGCGGGCTATTCAATTCCTCCATGAAAATTCTGCCAAAGGTTTCCAAATGTAAATGTACCGCTAAGTGTCCCGATAAGGATGGAAGGCGTACACTCTTCAGTCTGGCCAAAAGTTCGCAACACTTCGGGGTTCTGGGTTCACCTAACTGTCTAAGCTACTATTTTATAATCTGGTGATTGCAGGTTAAAATTCTCACCCCGCTTTGTAAGTAATGGCAGAGCGACTCGGTGTATTCTTCGACTCTTGACAACATATCAACTTGTGCAGGGTTAATTATCAGTCTTGGAAAACTTCGTGACTTGTAGTGCGTTATATGGTGCTTCACAAGGTGTGGAGGACATTTGAATGGGTAAAGCATCCTACTGCCAATTTAGTTATCTATTGCATGGTTGGAATTTTTTATATGGAATTTAAATAAAGGAATCGTAGTATTATATAATTCAAGAAGTGACTGGTTACTTATGAAATAGAAGATTCTCGTCCAACCTGGGGGTTAGGTTCCTGGAAACGGCACGTTCGGCAAAACTGTTTGATCAAGCGTAAGACTTTAGTGTGTGGACTTCTCCTCCGAACTTGAGACGCCTTTGCACTTACAGGCACAGTAGACTTCACACTAGCGTGGATCTTATCCTCACTCGAATGAATGGTGAATATGGTGGACTCGTCCGCATGCTACTCATGACTGTCCGACGCTACACTCATCCCACTACGCGACTTGTCCAAGATCACAATTTTCTTTGCTAATGTCATAACGTTATGGGATTTCTTCACACCACTACCACTTGGAGAAACTTGATGTTTTGATGCCATACTGTATTTAAGGTTACAGTATGCGGCAAAATAACTTTGAGTGAAATATATCTCCGAGTCACCAGCTCACTTGAAAACAGCGCGGGTGGTAGAAGATGGTGGTAGATGTCACTTCCGCGTATGACATGGTCACAGCACCACATTCAAACCCGCATATAATCAAGTTTATGCACATTCGGGAAATAAGCATCGCAAAATTTCGTAATTGTCATATTGCTGTTTCCATGGCAACCGTTTTTCTATTTGGATTTCCCAAGTGTCGTGCTATGCGCAACATCTTTCTTGTTTGTGCGTTTCTTTGTTACTTGTGAAAATCGAAGATTTTTCAAGTATATTTGTTGGTCTTGTGCATTATTCTGTCTGTATGTTTGTTTGTCAGTCTGTTTATCACCTGCAGGTCACAGTTTTAAACAGATCTTCACGAAACTTCACCACATGGTAGAGTTTGTCATAAAAAAAGAAGCCCATTGTTTTTTTGAGATCAAAAGGTCAACATAGGCAAAAGGTCAACACCTTGGGTGAGATTTCTAAAATCTTCAATTTTCATCCGATTGACTTGAAATTTGAACAGGATTTGCATATCAGGTCATGAATTCAACTAGCCAATTATTTTTGAGGTCAACATCGGCCAAAAGGTCAACATAGGCCAAAAAAGACGACATAGGGCAACTTTCTAAAATTGTCAATTTTCATCCAATTGACTTGAAATTTGAAGA
This sequence comes from Eptatretus burgeri, assembly GCF_056783735.1. Lineage (NCBI taxonomy): Eukaryota > Metazoa > Chordata > Myxini > Myxiniformes > Myxinidae > Eptatretus > Eptatretus burgeri. Next base: position 26,495,282 of record NC_140971.1, read on the forward strand.
GGATTTGCATATTTGATCAATTAATTCAACCTCCAATTATTTTTAAGGTCAAATTTGTTTTCTGGATTTCATAAGTATCGTGCTCTGCATGACATCTTTATTGGTTTGTTTGCCTTCTATGCACTCCTGAACCGCTGGATGGAATGTGTTGAAAACTGGTAATTGTACTCGGAGTGACATGGGAAGGTTTTGGGGGGTAAAAAGTTAATAATCCCGGATGCCAAACATGTTTTGCTACTGACATTATAAAATAACCAGAACAGCAAAACAGAGATGCTTTGCATGACCAACATTGTGAGGATCAACCTGCCGAAAGGATAAAATTTATACTCCTGAAAGAGGTGGGAGCTGGTATTAAACGCCATAATAAAATACACCATTGACATCATCGAAGTGGGGGTATTAACCTGTCCATAAGGATGTTTTTTTTGCTTTTTTTATAAATCTTTAGCAGCCAGACGAATGGCTTGGAGCCACATGGCAGCTAAGCTCCTGAATGGAAATGACACTTGACCTGCAGCTGGAACATATTTTCCCGTGAGTTAGTCATGGTGCATCGTCCATTCATCTCCATTAATATGTTAAACCTCTCTGAAACCGATGAAAGGATTTTCATGAACACTGGCAGAAGCTTTCCTTATGGTGATTTTTACACCATGTTTGTTTGAGCTATCCCACAACTCACATCTTCAGAGTTCAAAATCATTGCAAAACATCCTCTTTGCCATGACTCGGACTTTGCAGAGAATAACAAGCAATACTGCCGATTAACGTCCTTTATCGTCCATGACCTTGAAGAGGTATCAAACCCTTACCTATGTCTCATATAATTGAGTCATCTTGGAGTCAAAAGGTCAAGGTCAACTGACATGTCATAATCTTGAGTGAGACGATGTTGAACCACAAGGCCAATGGACCAAAAAAGGATTCGAACTCGTTTAAAATTGCTGTACTTGTGACAAGTGTATCTGGATTATTTATTTAATAATTTGTTTATTTTGTGCTTGCTGAGAAGTGTCAACTCCTATTGTTTGTTGTTTGGTTTAAAATTTTTTTTTTTAAAACAGTTGTGATATTTGAGCTTTAGGTGAATAATTTAATCAAGTTTTTGCATTGGTTTAATTTCACAGTGACAGTGAAGAATCTCCGGAAACACAGAGTGATAATGAAGCCCGCCTCTCTGTCTCTGTTCGATACCAGGCTGACTTGTTGTTCACAAGGTGTGCAGACTTATTCTAAATGTCCTCATTCTGTTTTGGCTGGACATAAATTGCCAGCATCCAGGAAGAGTAAAATGTGATTAATGTATAAGAAAGTTTTTTTTGTTGTGATATATTTTGAAGTCGAGTAAGATTTGCATCCCATTGCAGCCAAGGCTGTCTCACACCAACCTTATATCCTCAGATGAACGTAACATAGTTCCAGTCATACCATTAGTTACTATGGCGATAATAACTTTTTATTATTTTATTTTTGCAGAGATCCAAGGCTTGTGGATGAGCTTGTACATACAGTATATCCCATTCATGATGAAAACATTGATAGACATCAGTGTACCTAGACTTGAGTCGTCTTCGTCCATATGCAGCACAAGGCTGCAGGGCAGCATCATTGGCTGAAGGCGTGGCTGTGCCGCTGATACAATGCCCTGTGCAGGTTCGGGCAGGAATTTGGAATTTGTTCAGGGTGCCTGTGATAACTCTCGTGCTCTTCATGAAAGACACCAAGGGATCTTTAATGCCCACCAACAAATGCTGGAGGATGGGTCAGCCGTTTAATGTCCAACATTCATCTGAGGGATGACACACACATTGATGAATCACCCTGCCTGTAAAACATCGGGATTACAGTTTATAGCCGGGTCGGGATTCAAACCCAGGTTACATAGCTTAGAGGTGAGTGTAGTGCGTGTGTGTGTGTGTGTGTGTGTGTGTGTGTGTGTGTGTGTGTGTGTGTGTGTGTGTGTGTGTGTGTGTGTGTGTGTGTGTGTGTGTGTGTGTGTGTACCTCTAGGCCATCCTGTCAGCCCTTTGCTTGAGTAACAAGTACATTAGTAGACAATGGAGAAACGCATGGTGTCTTGGATTTGAACATGGGTTCCTTGCATCAGCATGAGCCAAGGGTTTAGATGAGGTTGCTAAAGGCCAACCCTTGGACCAAGAAGGTATAATTACAGTTAATAATCATAACTGCAGTTAATAATAGTAATTACAGTTAAGATTCTTTAAACACTTTAAAGCCCAAATATTTGCTGTTGAAAAGTTACATTGACAAAGTTCAACCTGTGTCTACAAAGCGTTCTAATTTGCTCGTTTTTCATCAGGGATTCGGACATCACGAGCTACGAAATCATCAAAATGAGCGGCAAACCTCAAAAAACAATTTCTTCATTTGATAACATTGGATCAGAATTGAACTGCTACTTTCAGGTAATTCATTATTTCAGATCGTAAATACAGTGAGTAAGTCTGTTGGGATGCTGAGTGAATGGTGGGTCTGGCTTTGGTCGGTGGGTGTGGCTGTGTGAGTGCGGCAGAGCTTGTTTCAATGAATTTTTACTCTCATTGATAAAAGGGTTCATGCTCCACAGGAGTGATCCATGTTTCTAAATTCATGCCGGCACGCAGATATCTCTTCTTGTGCATCTTAATTGCCCTTAAAAAAAAAATCACTTTTCTTTGACCTTAACTGAGATGATTGCATTCTCCTTTTAATATAATGTATAAAATGCCATTTTCCCCAAAATGGATAAATAATTATCTGGGGCAATGCCGATTGGTGTGGTGGATCCTACTTGGCTCGACCCGAAGTTTATTTTCCTTTTTTTTTTGGTGGGGGGGGGGGTGGGGTTGCAGAGGACTTGTGGAAGAGCTAGCACACTCAACGGATCAGGATGTAACAGACAAAAACGGGACGCAAGGCACGCAATGCATGGAGAAAAACTCCAAGGAGGAAAAACTGGAAAATGAGGAGGGATTTGCGTGGGGTTAACGAGGGTATAAAATATCGTGGTTTTGAATTGGGAATGATCTGAGATGGTGGGGAACAGCTGTCATGAAGACCTGACGAGAAGAATGAGATTGAAAAGGATATGGAAGTTGATTCCACAGGCAGAAAAAAAAAACAGTGGAACAAATGAGTGGAGGTGAGCAGTAATTCTGGATTTTGGTAGTTTTAACAGAAAAGGGTTGATGATGGACCGTGTAAGCTGTGCAGAAACCTGGGGGGTGGGGGGAGCGGGGACCAAGCACGGATGGAGCAGAGGGTACAAGACGAGAAAGGAGGTGGTAGAAGACAGAGACCACAGACCTGTCTGTGATGGCAAAGTGATAAGCCCATAGGCTCAGCTTCAGCGTGGGAAATTCCAATGATCTTAAAGATCTTGGCCACAGCATCAAGCTGAGCAAGATGTGAGGAAGGGTTGCCAGTGCAAACGGGAGAGCAGTATTCCATCAAGCTGCAGATGAAGGCCTTGCAGGTGGATGGGAGTTCAGGTGTGCCAAGGAAGGAATTTGTATGACAAAAGATGCCCAGTCAGCGACCGGCTTTGGAGGCCAACTTTGAAATGTGGTTTGCCCAAGGATTATGGCTGATAGTGAGACCCAGGTGTTTGAATGATTGAACCTCTTCAAGAGGATTGTTAAAGTGGATAGGATGGTTTGCCAGATGGTCCTTTCGGAGAGAGATAGTGAGAGTGCGAGACTTTTCACGATTGAAAAACATATTCCAAGTGTTTGACCATCTTGTAGATTTTTTTCAAGGTCTGAGGAGAGGGAAGAGGCTGCAGCCAGTCTATGTGAAGGATGAGAGATGTCATAGCAGAGGGTGGAGTCATCAGCAAATAGATAAAGAGGATTTTCGAAAGAGTTTGAGAGATCGTTGATGAAGATCAGGAATAAGACTGGGCTCAGAACACTGCCTTGGGGAACTCCAGCCTTGACAGGGACAGGAGATGAAAAGATTCCATTGAGTGCCACACGTTGATTATGAGAGTAGAGGAATTTGGGAGGCCATGTGTGGAATTGGCCTTGGATGCCATAGGCAGAGAGTTTGGAGAATAAAGCAGGATGCCAGACTGCATCAAAAGCACGAGATATGTCCAGAGAGACTGCTCTGATCTCATGTCTGACATTGAGGTTCTCCATCCATTGGTGGATGAGTAGGAGCATCATGTCCAAGGTGAAGTGACTTGGTTTGAAACCAAATTGGTGATCTGAGATGAGGTTGGAGAAAAGGAAGTTTCATATTAACTGCAATGATGCAATCCTTTCATCAGCAATCTCTGCATTTTTTTTTTACAGATATCTGCAGAAAATATCTATTGCCTCTGTTGATTTTCATCATATAAATTGTTCACCTTGCTGATAAAAAAAATTGACATTTCAAAATAAAAGAGAAATGTTTTTCTTTAAAACTGAAACAATAATTATAATCAATGTTCTGTTTACACATATAATAGCCACTCTTCTGCTATGGCCAAAATCCATCCAAGCTGACACCTACCGGTTTCACGGTCGTCCCTGCCAAAGTATAGCCAGACCCCTGACTTGGCTCAACAAATAAATAATGGGAAAACTTTTGTGTGACCAGTCCTGAGTGAACTTGGTACCAAATCTCTGTGGTGTGAAAGACGTATCCAGCTCATGGAGGAAATTGTGCAATTATAGGTTCCAGAACAAAGACATTCGAACACAGTTGAAAAAAACATGACATTAAAACTTGGCCAAACAGACAAATCCTTATAATCCAATGGCTCAAAATACGATTCCAACTCCTCATCTCCATTGGATTTATGTGACACGATTACCTCTAATGTATAACAAGGTTAAAAGACATAAAATGTCATAGCCCCCGTTGTTTTAGTAATTTTGCTGTACGGAGTTAAAGGGTTAGCCCATATTTATTTACAACTAAAATGGCCACCCATCTACCAGTCAGTCATCTTTGATCAGATCACAGAATAATGTTAGGTGCAAGTGTATGCCATCATTTGCTGTGCTTGCACCATGTTTGAACAAAATCGGACCATGCATGTCCAAGAAAGGGTTGGGGCCGCGTTTAAGTAACAAAATGGCCGCCAGTCGGCCATCTTGGACATGATCTTTATAAAATAATGACGTGCATATGTTAGCAATCATTCATTATCTGTGTGCCACGTTTGAACAAAATCGGTAAATGCATGTCTGAGAAATGGCTGAGAACGTGTTCGATACCCGTTTTTTTTTTCACAACTAAAATCACCGCCAACCAGACATCTTTGATCGCATCGCGAAACAAAATGATGTGCATATGTATACCATCATGTGTTGTCTTTGTGCCAAGTTCAAATAAAATTGGTCCTTGCATGAACGAGATACGGTTGCATGCACGCACGCATAGACATGAAAATGGAGACCAAATCAATCGGCTGCTGTTTCAGATCAAGTCCAACGGGGGCTAATAATTAATGTAAGCATTTAAAAAAAAAATGAATACAGGCAAACCACCACCTTTTGCATCTCACTTCATCTGCATTCATCCGACCTACAGCATGTTGAATAAAACAAAATCATGTAAATCAGTGTTTTGACCTTTGATTTGGTGCTTAATGGAGTTTTAAAGAAATGTTTTCAACTTTCCTTGCCCTGCGCACACTGGATATACGTACATTGCATCCGTTCATGTTGCCCAAAGAGGCGTGCACACACCTGGTTTAGAATGTAATTTTTGCATTTAACCATTTTCTTGCATTTTTTTTGGTTTTGTTGTTGCAGATACACAATAATGGATTGTCCTTGACAGAAGATCTATATCTGAAAATTGATGTGCCGTATCAATCAGAGCAAAATAGCTACCTTCTATACCTGACCAAATTGCATACATTTCCGGTATGCTTTCTTTCACTCTGTGCTGCACCATTATTCCACCCCCACCCCATATAGAGGTGTGTGCATGCGTGCACGTGTCGTTGCTTGTTATCCCCATATGCAAGTTTCAGAAAGTGGAACGGATCCCTCCCACGTCTCAAAGTATCCACCTTCGTGCGTGTGTGTATATGTATATGTGTGTGTGCATGAAAGTTGCGGTTGACTGTCTCCAACCGTGGGTGGGTTTCAAAAGATGAAACAAAGACCTACCAGGTCTCAAAGTATCCACCTCCATTAGCATGTGTGTGTGCTTAATATGTGTCTATTTTGTATATATAATATGTTAAATATAATGTGTGTGTGTTTTTTTTTAATGAAATTCCCATATTACATATATGTGTGTGCAAGAACTGTTATCACACCAGCTTCAGTATGTAAACGTCTCTGTTTATCTGTGTTTTTGCACAAACAGCTTTAAAGAAATGCTTAACAAGAGTATAAACACTGCAAGACAAGGTTTTGTGCTCTTTTGAGCATCTCTATAGTTAAAGATAGCATTTTAGTCATTTCATTGCCTTGCCTTTTGTTTCATAAGCCTGGTGCATTGTTTTCCCATGCAGTCTGGGTTTGTAAGACAGCTGTTTAACGCATGTCCTAATTTGTGCCATCGTGTGCAGAAAAAGAAAGACAATCTAACAGGCGAGAGTAAGTGTGGGGATTTTGCACCATTAACTCTGAATTGTCCTTAAAAGAAGATCTATATCTGAAAATTGATGTACCATATCAATCAGAGCAAAATAGCTACCTTCGATACCTGATCAAATTATATACACTAGAGGGCACTCCTGTCCTCTGGGCAGGAATACCCTTCACAGCCAAAATTTGGTGGGCAAAGTGCTGCTGCACAGTCTTAGAAATGCACTTTATAATTTTTCTCATTTTTGGAACAAATTTTATTGATCACAACATTTCATACTCAATATCATTGGAGGATGATTAAGCCTGGTGTTGGCTCAGTGGTTAGGGTGGTGGCATGAGATCCCAGGGTCCTGAGTTCAAACCCCGTCGGCTGCTGAATTAATACACCAGGGGGGTGACTCAGCCTGTCATCCTTCCGAGGTCGGCGAAATGAGTACCAGTTCCAGTGTGTGTACTGGTAGAGGGGCACTGCATCAGCGACACAGTCACGCTTCAAGAAATGATAGCTACCCTGGCAGCTAAGCTGCCATACGACCACCACCGTCCTGAGAATATTACAAGCAACTTACTAATAATATATATATATATATATATATATATATATATATATTGTTGTGGGCCGGGGGTCGACTGAGAAGACCACGAGGAGGGAAAGCTATCTCGGCTCCCACCAGACTCCCCGGAATTGTAGGCCGTCGCACATGGATAATTCCATGACATGATGGGTCGCTAACCGACGGTGGACGCCAATAATTCAACCACGTGACTTAGGGTCCTCTATCTAGTTAATCCGGTTACCTAAAAATAGCCACGTGATCTAATTACCGGGGAACACGCCCTCGGTACGCCTTGTCCGAACCGGATCATTCTACCAGATTGGATGCAGCCGAGCGACTGCCAAGGACGTACCGGCTAAAAGGAATGATTTGTAATGATTTGTAATGATGATTTGTAATGAGGATGATTTGTAATACCGGCTAACACCAAAGGTGGCGCTCTTTCTGGCACTTCAATTTTGGAGTTTTGGTGACATCCATGTTTGCTCCATTATAGTAAGATTTGAAGCATCCAAATAGGCCTGGTGTTGGCTTAACGTTTAAGGTGGCCACCTTGAGATTTTAGGGTCTTGAGTTTGAGCCCCCACCATGATGTTGAATTAACACCATGTAGGACTCAGCCTGTCATCCTTCCACAGTCGGCAAAATGAGTACCAGCTTACTGGTAACGGGGAATTACATCAGCAGCACAGTCATGCCCCCAGAAAATGATGCAGCCAAGCAGCCACAGGCTGCATACAAATAAATAAATAAATATCCAAATGGCACTTCACTTAAAATGACCTTTGTGAAACTGTCTGAATATATTCAGAGGATTAATGTAAGAGTTTGGAAGCAGTTGCATGGTGCTGGGATGAGGGGACATTTGGAAGCATTCTTCATTTAAAAGACCCATTGCTTTGATGCCCATTTGTCTGGATATTCTGTTTTATCACCAATGGAAATCAGCTGATGCGGCACATCCATCCATGACCCTTCACCCCCTCGCCCCGATCTTCCGGGTTCCCCCTAATTTTTTTTCTTCACCCATCCATCCTTCATACAGCTGATTGCATTATTTCCCTTTTCAGTAGATTGTGTTTCTGAGCTATTTCATAGCATCAGCGCAGATCACTTGTTTTATTATTTTTCTCCATGATGGACTGGTTGGTCCCTCAGGGATAAAGAAAAGTTATTACAGCATTTTCCAACATTTCCTATGTATGATTAGTGATCGTTCTTTGATTACATTGAACGTGGTGATTTTCGTAGCAAACTTTTCCAGCATTGTACTCGCATACCTAAATCTCATCACATGGTACAATCTTCTGAAAATGTCTGAACACTTTTGGCTGATTCATTTGTCTTCCTTATTTATTTGGTTTAAGCAACATCTTCATACTTTGATGCAGATATATATATATATATATATATATATATATATATATATATATATATATATATATATATATATATATATTGTTGTGGGCCGGGGGTCGGGTGAGAAGACCACAAGGAGGGAAAGCTATCTCGGCTCCGACCAGACTCCCCGGAATTGTAGGCCGTCGCACACGGATAATTCCATGACACAACGGGTCGCTAACCGACCGTGGACGCCAATAATTCAACCACGTAGCTTAGGGTCCTCCATCTAGTTAATCCAGTGACCTAAAAATAGCCACGTGATCTAATTACCGGGGAACACGCCCTCGGTACGCCTTGTCGGAACTGGATCATTCTACCAGATCGGATGCAGCCGAGCGACACTGCTAAGGACGTACTGGCTAAAAGGAACAGATCGTTGAGAATAAAGTCCCGGCTAAGCTCGTATTCGGATCATGCTGGATCAATGAAGGAAAAGACAAAAACGAGCTGGGAACATTTCTAATGATAATTTATTTACAAGCAAGCGAGGAAAGGTATGTGGTACAGTGAATAGTTTTATTGGGGTGTGTTATGCCGGGAAAGAAAGAAATGTGACAGGTGCGGCAATATTACAAGCAACTTACTAAAGTGGATACAGAGCAGATTTAACCCGAAATAATAATAATAATAATAATCTCTATAATTCCTGCAATCTCTGTGTGTCTGTCTGTCTGTCTGTGACCGCTGTTTCTCGACAACCACTGGTCCGATCTAATTGAAACTTGCCAGGTATATTGCTGGGGACCTGAGTATGTGCCTTTTCATGGTTTGATATTAATCGGACAAGTGCTTCCCAAGTTATGGCCATTTATTTACCAAACCAATGACAGGACATGGTGCTATGACGTCACGATTGAAATCACAATTCTTTTTCTTTTTTTTTGCACGTACGGGCACAAACGTATGGGCACACACGTACGGCCATGCACGTACGGACCCGCACTAGTAATAATAATAATAATAATAATAATAATAATAAGTGGTGCCAGGCACAACAAATCCTGCCCATTTAAGGCATAAAGTTATTCTGGGGATCAAATTTAAATTTGATACATCCTTAACCTGAACGTTGATTATAAAGAATAGAATAATAGAAGAATTGGGAAACCGTAGACCTGTTAGTTTGACTTCATTTGTGGGGAAGGTGTTGGAGACATTAATTAAAGACCGGATTAGGAACCATTTAAACAAATACAAACTCATTAAAGGTAGTCAGTATGAGTTTACCAAAGGTCGTTCCTGTTTTACAAATCTTTCAGAGTTCTCTGAAGCAGTGTCTGATTGGGTGAATGAGGGAGAGGCAGTGGACATAGTATATCTAGACTTTAAGAAGGCATTTGATAAGGTACCACATCGGAGGTTGTTAGCCAAAGTGAGGGATTGTGGAGTGGCTGGTCAGGTAGCCAATTGGATTGCAAATGGGCTTGGTGGTAGGAAGTAAAGAGTGGCTGTGAGTGGGCGGATGTCTTGCTGGGAGGATGTAATTAGCAGGGTACCTCAGGGATCAGTACTCGGACCATTACTATTCATTATTTACATCAACGATTTGCATAATGGGGTAAAGAGTTGGCTTTCCAAATTTGCGGATGACTCAAAGCTTGGAGGTAAGGTGGATAGTGGTGGGGGTGGTGATCAGATCCAGGAAAGTATTGATGCTTGTATGGATTGGGCAAAAGACTGGCAGATGGAATTTAACCTGAGCAAGTGTAAGGTTTTTGGAATGGGAAAGAACAATGAAAATAGAGATTACAGGCTGCAAGGGGTAATTTTGGAGCGTGTCACACAGGAGAAGGATCTGGGGATGGTAATAGATATGGGAGGTAAGCAGGCAGCACAGTGCCAGGCAGCTATAGGTAAAACAAATAGGGTTTTAGGTTGTATTCGGAGGGGGATCAATTATACATAAAAAAAGGTGGTGTTAACATTGTACAGGAATTTAGTGAGGTCAAATCTAGAATATTGTGTGCAGTTTTGGTCACCACAGTTCCGGAAGGACAGAGATGCCATAGAGAGGGTTCAGCGCAGGGCTACTAGATTGATTCCGGGCCGAGCGAGACTCAGCTATGATGAGCGGTTGAAGGAGACGGGGCTTTATACACGAGAAAGGAGGAGGTTACGAGGAGATATGCTCGAGATGTTTAAGATAATGAAAGGTATCGATAAAATAAGTGCAGATAAATTATTCAACATTCAACAGATAAGAGTAGCCAGTGACAGAACCAGGGGCTATAGCTTGAGAGTAAAGTGGAGAGTTAAGAGGGAACTAAGGCAGGGGACTTTCACTCAGAGAGTAGTTAATGCATGGAGTGGTCTCCCTGGAAAGGTAGTGGCAGCAGAAAAAGTAGATAAGTTTAAATTAGAATTAGATAGGGACCTGGAAGTTATGGAGATAGAGGGGTATGGGGATGTTGATAAGACTTTTAGGTAGTTTGAGTATCTATGGGTGATTGTGTATGGAGTGCTGTTGGTGGGGGTCTTGTTGAGGGGGGTTGTGTGGTTGATGTGTGTTTTTAACCAAGCGCATGCCCCCTCTATGAGGGGAAGGAAAGAAGAAGAAAAAAAAAATTACAACAAAAAAAATACAAAAACAAACAAAAAAAATACATAAAATTTTTTTCTTTCATTAATTAAAAACGTTTTTTTTAAAAATTGCATTTTCTTTCTTTGATCTTGGGTTGGTGTGGTGTTTGTGCACGCATGATGGGCTGAATGGCCTCCACCTGTGTTGGATTTCCTTGTTGTTTCCTTATTATATATATATAAATATATATATATATATATATATATATATATATATATATATATATATATATATATATATATATATATATATATATATACATACATATATACACTGAGGCCACACATGCTACCCAAGTGATAATCTCCCTACAATTGGTGCTATATGTATAGAACTTTTAATTGTTTTTTTTTATTGTTGTTATGATCATTGTTCGTGTTATTGTAATCCAAGCCATTCATCCACGAGAGGTTGTGCCACTCACTTTCCGGTGTGGTCAGCCAGCATGATCAGCCGGGGATGATAATAAAAGACAGACAGACACAGTTCCGTTTTGTGGTTGTTTTGAAAATCCAAACATTGTTTTTATCAACACAAACTGACAGTTTATTGAAACTAGCACATAGCTCGTGTGTAATTAGCATTGTAATTGTATTTTGATACGACGTTGTTATTGAGATCTTCTTTTAAAAGAAACTTTGTTGTAAATGTCTTCATTCAATCAGGCCAAAGTTTTCACATTGTTTGGTATGCAGCAGTGAGTCTCCATTCGTATATCTTGCGGTTTGTTTGCAGTTGTTTACAACATTCAAATTAGATAAATGATAGAAATATAGCCTGATTGTTTGATGTTCCCTCTGAGCCCAAAGCTCGATCCCAGGTTTATATTTCACTTGCAGTCAGTACTGTGTTAATTTGTCCATTTTACTTCCACAGGGTCAAAGGCTCATGGGGGAGCTTTAACACAAATCACACATGCAGACAAATATGTGAGACAATACTGGACTTATTTCAGACAAACACAGCCGCTGATCTTGGGGGAAGTGACATCACTTCCCAGAGCATACTCGGTACCAGCGACGCTATCTTTATGGCGTTGCTTTTCTCTCCGCACTCAGTGGACCCATTACTCAAGGTTTTTCTCCTCCCCATGGATGCCAGTCTATAGTGTTTGTCAGTGCTCTATCCTCTAAATGCTGAGCATCAAGTGAGGAAGGAGTATGTACCATGTTTTGAAAGTCTTTTGTGTAACCCAGCCAGGGTAGAAATCGAACCGTGGACCTCACAGACTCGGAGAGGACGCTCTCAACACATTCTCCAAAATTTATGATATCCTTGTGAAGAAAAAATAAATTTCAATCTTTTAAAGCCCCTCTTCTATGAAACAAGTAACAGATCTATCATGCTTGTACTTATTATTTGATCCAGTTTTCAATCTCCCCTACACCCACCCAATCTTTATTACCCACAATTCTTGTTCCTTTCTGTTCTGTGTGCCCTTTACAGGCAAATGAGGTTTTTTGCAACTCTAGTGTTGTCGTGGACCCGCTGCACATTGCTTCACAACCGTTCAGCATCAATTACGTCAGAGAAGACTTCAGCAACGTTTCTAACCTTGTAATTAATAAATACAAAAATGCATGATCTACACTTTTTTTTTTGAATGATTTGTTAATGTTGACATGTTAAGAGTGTCGATGAGAAATGTTTTCTTCTTGTTGGGCGCTGTTGGACATTCCGTGCAGGCAGCACAATTTCCAAGATAGTTTCTTGTTTAACACACAATGCGAATTCCCCACAGGTGAACAGCGACATTGCCGTGGATAACTTTCGACATGTTCCCCGTTCTGCAGACTTGTCAAACAGCCAAGTGTATGCAAGTCCTCTGCCGTATACCGGCGTTGGACACACACCAGGCCGTGGGAATCTCCATGCAGTTCCGTCTGTGGAACGGAACATTTCACCAGGTGGCCCTCGCACGAAGTTATTGAAATGGTGGAATGATTGCTTGTTGGGAAATGTTTTCAATCTCCACTCCACATACTGTTTTTCATTTGGGAACCTGTTTTCGTTTCTAGGCCACATTTAAGACATTGAGCCTGATCACATCAGCTCACCTGGAATTGACGGGCAACTCCCTCATTGTCATCCCGGACAATGGAAGAGAGAGAACCGTATGTTATGTTTAGCAATTATTTGATTGGCATTCAGTATCCGAAACGATTACGGTATCAATTATTATTCTATTGAATCCATCAACTAACACGTCTTCGTCATGTCTATGAACGCCATGTTCTACATGGTGAGAGCGGAAAATTTACGATTGTGAAAGATAAATGTATTGCTGAGCATGACATATCAGTCGTAGAATGCTTTTGGTCTCTAGTGTAGGTGGGAAGTCCCATTATCTTTGTTGTCATGAATAACCATGTCATCCTGATACATCATACACCTTCACATATACTTGCCAAAACTAAGTCGTCCATTCCCTGGACACACAAGGTTATACCATACTCCCACGTGACATGGTGTTGCATACCAATATTTTTCATTTCAAAACAGATTTAGAAGACATGTGGTGAGTATGAGTCCTGTAGTTTGCAACATTGTTATTCCATCCAGAAGTGATGCACATGCACACAGTTTGAACTTTGTATCTGCTCACCTTTACATGTGTAGGTACTTAGGTAGGCCAGCTATAACATCGTGTGTACTTACTTGGGGTGCCTCAGAGTGCTGCAGCAATCTCTAAGTAACTCCACACCAACGTGACGTGTGTACTGCTATTAGGATCATCTCACAGCAGTACACATACGTGTGCAGATACAGATTCAAATTTGACATTGAGCACGGGATTTATCTGACATGATCTCTGTGCCATGCCCCGCCTATAGCACAGTGCTGTGTACACAGCCACACAGTCTTGGCTTGGTTGGGGTGTTCCACACAATCCCCAGGTCCTGGGACTTCAATCCAATGTCTCGGAGAATCCAGGAAAACCCCAAATTAACGACTAGCCCATTTGGCAAGTCCGGAACTGATTTTTCGTCCACAATACGATATATCTTTCACTGATGATAATCAGATTATTGACGGCATTAAACATCCAAATTAATTATTTGAGATGAGAGAATTGTTTTTCTTTATTCTTTTCTCAAAATTCAATCCCCTGTCCCCCACCCCAATCCTTATTACCCTCACCGAAGGAGAGGGGATTGCATTTGGTTCCGTTTGTTTGTTACTTGGCAAAAAAAACCAAAACATTTTGACAAGTATGTTGATCGCGTGTGTTTGTTTGTGTGTTTGTTTATGTTTGTTTGTTTGTTTGTCTGTCTGTCTGCTCGCCTCCAGCCCAAACCGCTCAACCAGCCATTCTGAAATTTTGAGAGATTATTGTTTTTTGGAAATTTTGAGAGAATTTTCACTGCCAGCAGTTGTAAAGTGGAAGTTCTCGCTTTTGTCTATTATTAATTCAGTAATACACCAGTACACAAAGTCCGCACAAAATACACGACACAAAAGTACGCAAACACCACACAAAACCAGTCCTGGTGACTGTCTGCAATCTCTGATTGCTTTTTTTCTTGTTGCCCCTGGATGGATGGATATGTAGATGGAGTCCTGGCTGCGATATGAGTAATTTTCCATTCGTGTGTTCTCAATGTTTGGAACACCTGTGTCTGAGATATTGAAAAGAATGGGTGGTAAGCCATGAATTTGGGAATTCAACCAGGACGGCGTTGGTGAAAGAGTGCGTGCATCCTGTAGGAGCCTGGGAGAGTCTGAAGGTTAATTGAACAGAGGGATGTAGACCGGAGGAAAGGCAGTAAAAATAAAGAAACCAACGACCTGTCAGTGATGTGATAGCGACAGAGCTAGTGCTTCGGCCTCACCACAGGACATGCCAATAATGAAATTCCAAATAATTCAGGAGAGATGGATGTTTTGCTGTGGAACCAGCCTATAATGAAGGGCAGTACTCCATCGAGTTACAGATCAAGTATTTGTAGGCTATGAGTAGTTCTAATTTTTCAATGAATGACTTGGAACAACGGATGATGCTCAGTCCATAGCTGACTTTAAAGGCCAACTTGATGATTATACTGTAGTCAACCCAGGAGAGGTAATGACTGATGATGAGGCCTGGACGTGAAAGTGACTGAACCTCGTCCAGTGGCTGACTTGTTCCTCTTCATTTGTGTGCAGCACATGGCTGCGGGTAGCATTATTTACTGGGGGCACAGCTATGCCGCTGATGTAATGCCCTCTGTAGACGAGAGCAGGAATTTTGAATTTGGCCAGGGTTCCGGCAATAACTCGCCTACAGTTCCCAAATGCCACCATGGGATCTTTAATGTTCATCAGCTAATGTTGGCAGACGGGACACCCGGTTAACGTCCATCCAAGGCACACACAATGATGTCTCGCCCTGCCTGCGAAACACCAGGATGACAGTTTATAGCTGGGTCGGGATTCAAACCCAGGCTCGAGATCTTAGAGACGACTGTGCGTACCTCTAGGTCATCCTGCCAGCCCAATGAGGAGAGAGAGGTAAGCGACAGTTAATGAAGATAAGAAAGATCATGGGAAGGGGGGTACAAGATGATCTCAGAAGGTGGTGCAGTGCCAACTGAAGCATCAGATGGAAGGGTGGAATTGAACAAACTGAGAAAGAAACATTAATGCTGAGAGGTCTTTGGCTATGATGCAAGTTGCTTATGAAATATATGAACTTTGTTATGACAGTTTCTCTGATAAGTCTATAAGATTTTTGAAAACATGTTTTTAATTTGTCCATCTCCAAAATATATTACGACACTTTGAAAGTAAAGTCATTCCCAGAATTATATAATGTTTTTGCTTCTTTTTTTTATCAGCATAACACATGAATGAACCAAAAACAACACATCTTCTCATTCATCATTTCAGCTATTTGATATTCCAGCATAGTGTGTGCTCGTGGTTTAACGGTGCGTGTCTGTGGGTGAAGGTGTCTGTGGAGATTTTCAAAATGGAGGATGCTGTGATCTCAGTCGGAGTTATTATCGGAAGCATTATCGGAGGAATGCTTTTACTAGCACTGGTGATTTTTGTTTTGTGGAAGGTGAGGAGTTAGTTACATTCTGTTGCTCATGTACTGTAGATCTCCCAAAAAAAATGATTGCAGTTTTCTCAATGGTATAACCTGGTGTGGTTAATACGGTGCACCATTTTACGGAGGCCGTCACCCTTCAGGCACTATTAACTAGCACGGGGCTTGCAATGTTGGCTTAATCTCGCAGATTAGTTTGGTCACGAGGATTTTTGGATGTGTCCGACACAGGTGAACTTTTTTCACCGACCGTACCAGCTACTCATGCAAGAGGAACCAGCAGATCAAGGAGAAGACAATCCTCTCAATTTTCCTGAAGACCAGATGTAAGCTCCAGCTTCTTGTGGAGGAAGTTTTTGAATTTTAATGCCTTGCACTTCATGTCTGTGTTTGAATGCTGGTTGACAATCCAGTCTCGTCCCTCCTTGCCTTGTACAAAAGAACAAAGAAATGCCGAATCGGGGTTCACTGCAGGGGCAGCCATTATGCACGACTGTAGATTCCCATAGTAAGGAAAATTCATCCTCTAACATTTTGTTATAACGAATGGCACTTTTGGTGGACGATCCCATTTTACTCAACGAATTTCAACTTGATATATCACAAGCAGTGAGATGTGGTTATTTTTTTTTTTTTAATAAATTATCAATATCTATTGACATTGCAGGGAAGTTGAGTAAACCCCACTTAGGCCGAAGTCACATTTGCTCTACGGCGAAGATACGGCGGCCGTACGCCCTCTGAATTGACAGAATCGTGTGGCGGCCAGAGTTTCTGAGGTGGCCTCAGGGTGGCCTCACGGCCCTACGCCGTATGGCTATATTTTTCAGGCCGTAAGGTCGCCGTGGAATTATAACGCGGAGTTATAACTTTTTTCATTTCTACGTTCGCCGAAGCAATTCGACAAGCCGAAAAAAAAAAAAACTGGTTAAAAAAAAATAATTAAATTAACCCATTCCTTACCGTCCGTCTGGCTGCACGTTCACCTTAGGGCCCCCCCTGCGGTCACCTTGCGTCTGCCTTGAAAATTATATGGCCGCCGCAGGAACGCCCTAAGGTCACCGTGCGACATCAAATCAAAGACCGTACGGCAACCCCACGTTTTTGGTCTCCACAATTTATAAATACACCGTGCAGCTCCCCGAAAAATAAAAACATATGTGACTGCTACATTGTGTGACCGTGGAAATACTGCGGCCGCCGTATAATTGCTAGTGGCCGTAGATTTTGGAGACCCCACGGCCGCCGTGGCAAATGTGACCTAGGCCTTATGGCAGTTCGTTTAGCACGATTATGACAAAACTAGAACTGTAGGAAAATGTACAGAAAAACAGTGTACGAGGAAATGTAGAAATTTTTTTTTGGTGGTCATCTAGGTATGTCATATTTGTGTGCCCCGAACGCGAGAAAGCGTCTTCTTTTTTGTTGTGGGTGGGGAAGTGAGGAGATAGGTGGGGGTGGGGGTCCCGGTATAACAAATTTTTGATAAACAACAAGTCCACAGAACGTAACTTCATTTCAAGAGAGCATTCTGTATATACAAGCACGATCACATGTTTGGCTCAAAGTTGTAAATGTCATTGTTATCTCTGCCTGAGACTGCAGGATTTTTTTAAGTTTGTGTTTTTTTAAGCTTCAAGCGATGGTTTCGATGCATTACATGAATCGTCTAATGCTCGGGCACAAAAATAACATTTTTATTTGTACAGTGAAACCCCACTTCGTAGTCGTAAGATATCCTCGTACTTTAGACGTAACAATTCAAACACTGTTTCCACATCACCTCA
Source organism: Eptatretus burgeri (assembly GCF_056783735.1). Lineage (NCBI taxonomy): Eukaryota > Metazoa > Chordata > Myxini > Myxiniformes > Myxinidae > Eptatretus > Eptatretus burgeri. Next base: position 26,513,187 of record NC_140971.1, read on the forward strand.
AATAAAGGGAATCCCGTCCACAGGATCATCCATCCCACCAAATCCTGATCATTTAATGGCTCAGCCATATTTACATTACTGAAACTTTGGCGGTGTAAGTTTTGAGTCGTTGTTCAATGCACTGGTTTTCCTTGTACAACCACTTACCATTTCCTGAAAAAATGTTTATTGGCAAAGATTGCAAAAATTGCAGTTGGCTTTTGACAGAATGTGCTCGCATCAAGCTTTGTTCACCACCGCAGAGGCTTCTGCTTACTGTGAGAGGAATTGATGATGTAGAAATAGACTGAATATGTATGGCGTGTTCAAACTACTGAGTTACAAAATTATATTTTCCATCTTTTCATCACCAACTTATCTATCTATCTCTCTCTCTCTCTCTATCTATCTCTCTATCTCTCTCTCTCTCTCTCTCTCTCTCTCTCTCTCTCTCTCTCTCTCTCTCTCTCTCTCTCTCTCTCTCTCTATCTCTATCTCTATCTCTATCTCTATCTCTATCTCTATCTCTATCTCTATCTCTATCTCTATCTCTATCTCTATCTCTATCTCTATCTCTATCTCTATCTCTATCTCTATCTCTATCTCTATCTCTATCTCTATCTCTATCTCTATATCTATCTATCTATCTATCTATCTATCTATCTATCTATCTATCTATCTATCTATCTATCTATCTATCTATCTATCTATCTATCTATCTATCTATCTATCTATCTATCTATCTATCTCTCTATCTCTCTATCTCTCTATCTCTCTATCTCTCTATCTATCTATCTCTCTATCTCTCTATCTCTCTATAAAGGATTGATAAATGTACTTGGTTGTTCCTTTTTGTGTGCAATTTTACTTGCATTGTATCCTTTTACTCCTATTTAAGTGTTTTTTTTTCACTGTTTCTATTTTTTGCCACTATTTACATCATTGTTTTTTCCCCAGAATATAAGCACTATTTGACTATGATTACATTTGCCTTTGGGGCTATCGACATATGATGTATGCAAAGTGTAGGGTGGAAGGGAGATTGAAGTAGGATGGTCTTTCACTCAGAGAGTGGTGAATGCATGGTATGCTCTCCCTGCAAGGGTACTGGCAGCATAAACTGTGGACAGATTTATATTTGAGTTGGATAGAAACCTAGAAGAATTGGGGATAGAAAGGTACATGGATATTGACAGCACGTGTAGTGTAGGTAGCTTTGGTATGGGTGGATGATTGTATACATGTGTAGTGATTGTGTCTGTGAGAGGGTCTCGTTAAGAATTTAATATGTTGTCGGTGTTTGTTCATTCCTCACCCCACGTCAATGCCCCTACCTCCTCGTCCCTCTCCACCCCAAAACACCCTGCTGATATCCTTGTGCTCTCCCACCCCTAGTAACTTAAGTCAATGTGGCACTAATAAAGTGCATGCATGATGGGCCAAATGCCCTCCTCCTGTATCCGAGTTCCTCGCATTAAGGCAGTGAGAGAGTGGAAGGAGAAGTTTTTAAAATGCCGACATTTTGCGTACACGATAGGTATATGGCCCCCTTGATCAGCAACTTTATCTTGCTGGTTAAATAGACAGATCAAGGGAGAGAGCAATCAACGAACGGCCTTGCATGGAGATGCAGTATTTTGTTGTAATGCCGAAGTTCATGTACTCCAGCTTAAGCAAACTATGTTTTGTCTCAACTTTCTTAAATTAAAAAAGGCCGCAGCTAGGATTTTTGTTTTTCCTTTTTTTTCGTAAAGTGCAAACATATCGTTAAAATTTGTTGTTGATTTAAGCTTTTACAATTGTATAATGATCATTGTACACTTTGTGATCCAGGCCATAAAACTTCACCCATCATTCACAGAACATGAACTTTCATTACGTGGTTTAAAACGGATTATATAATTATGTCTTCCTTCGATTGTAATGACGCACTGGAATTCAAATACTTTACATTCCTTTTGGTGATGGAAGCTAACAACCAATTATTTAAATGCCAATATTTTTGGATCATTTCAAAGCATTGCTTTGCACTTTGGACTTGGGTAATCAATGGTTTGCTGTCCTATTACTGTTAAACAAATAACAGCTTGATATGAACTACAACACCAGCACAAGAATGATGCACTCACTGTATGATTTTTTTTTTAAATAGAATTTCCATTTGTTTCAATAAAATATTCCTTTTGTATTTGAAATAAGAGCATTTGTATTTTGTTTTGTCTTTTCTATTACTTGCTAAGCATTGACCACTTTTCAAGTTAAAAATTTTGAAAACATTTGTAAAGGCAAACCAATAGAAGTACCGTATTTTGGTGTACAATTCGATGTGGAGTATAAGTCGAATTGGCTAATTTCCCCCTTTATCCGTCCTTCATTCATTCATAGATGGATAAGTCGATGTGGAGTATAAGACAAAGCGAGACCAAGTACAGTAGTAAGCAAAACTGCCAGTCAGTCAGGACAATAGAGGTATTAATTATTCACTGACACACAATGCATTGAGGAGATTGGGACCATACTCTGTACAGAGCGTTGGTGCTGCTTAAGCAGTCTCCTTGGCTAATGGGCACAATCCTGGACGGGTCGCCACTCCGACACAGTATACCAGCAAGCTGGCACTCATTTTGCCGACCTCGGAAGGATGACAGGTCGAGTTAACCCCACCTGGTATTAATTCAACTGCTGAGTGTGATTTGAATTCGGGACCTTCGGATCCAAAGCCCACCACCCGAACCGTTAAGCCAACACCAGGCATGCTGCCTATGGAACTTCTTTAAAACAAGCAAGCATATTTATTATTTAAAACAATCGACAGAATCATTATCAGCACTCATAGCACATTCCATTTTGTCGTCGCTCACTTCTCCTTAACAAACATAAACACCTGAAACTCATTGTAATACAAGCACTCAGTGCTTACCTTCACAGCTTTGTAGCTACGATTGGCTTTCTTGGTAATCCGCGACGTATCCTTCCCTTTACGCCAGTCCCGAGCACCTTTCACGCTGACACCGTATATCCTGTGCACAGCCATATTGCTGCCATTTACCTCAGCGAATTTAACAACATTCAACTTCAACGCTGCCATGTACGTACAACTTGCGTGACATTTTGAAATGACATCGTAAGGATGCATACGTATGGCTAGGATTGAAAGGGATGGATCAAACGTAATTGGTGAATGTGTGATTGTTATTGATTGCATAATTTTGTGTGTGTCAGTGAGCGGATTAACGTTTAACTGCTCATCCAATCGGTAAACATTCCTGGAAATGATTTCTGGAGTGCTTTAAAGTAACAATTACATAATTTAATTCAGAAAATCTCACACTTTACAATTATTTTCATTTATGCAATTTAATGTCTTAAACCATAAATAAGTTGATTCTGAGTAGAAGTTGAGGTCTGGACTTCTGGGCAAAAAGTATCCACTTGTACGCCGAAAAATATGGTATTTCCTGGATTTTCTACCTTTTACTGAAGTATGAAACCAATATGCTCGGAATTCATTGTTCAGGGAATTTGCCGTGCTGTAATTGGTAAAAAGAAGACATTGAAAGGCTAGTAAAATTATTTGAAGCAATTCATCATATTATAGCTCCACTTGTGAATGTCGATGTGAAGATGGTTTGTTCTTCTTGCGTTTGATTAATGAGTACTTTTGATTTGGTTCTTGTAAACCCCATCTCTCACATCTGAGCCACTTTTCAGTCGATGGATGCTACGTACCCTATACAGTACTTCACACGTGTCAGTGATGTTTCTTTTTTTTGTATACAAAGTCGAGGATCGTGGAAGAGTTATGACATAATGGAAAATGAGGAAATGCACCAACACCTGGGTAGAGGGACACTGGAGGAAGAGTTGGTGAGGGGGAAAATGAGTGCCAGCTTGCTGGTATACTGTGTCGGAGTGGCGACCCGTCCAGGATTGTGCCCAATAGCCAAGGAGACTGCTTCAGCAGCACCAACGCTTTGCGCAGAGTATGGTTCCAATGGATTGATGGATGGGTTGACTCAGCCTGCCATCCTTCTGAGGTCAGCGAAATGTGTACCAGCGTGCTGGTAACCGGGGGCATTGCATCAGCAGTATAGTTGCACCCCCAGAAAATGATGCAGCTAAGCAGCCACAGGCTGCATACGAATAAATAAAAGATTTAAACTGATCCCATTGAGATGCGGTTACCCCACAGCAACATGACAGATGAAACCAAAGAATCCTGTGATCAACAGATCAAGTATTTAAAGGAAACCAGGTAGCTGCCAATGAGAGGGTGAGGAACTCGGATGAGATTATAATTGCGAGGAGTATCTTAGACGTCGTACAAATGATACTTCAAGACATGCCAAAACTTCCTTAAATTACTTTATTCCACAAGCTGCATTTCACTGTGCGGGTTATGCTCTCTTCAGCTACTAAAACTTCCACAGAGGATGAAAAATAGTCTGAGATTTGTCAACAAGTAAAGTTCACTTTGCAAGGAACATGTCTGTTCGCGAGTGGTTTTGTGGTGTGACTTTACGCAGCCATCTGTGGTGTTGCGCCAACGTAGGAAGCAATCTGTTCGGCAAAATCGACCAACGTAAGCACCACGAGACCAGCACTTGGCACAAAACCTTTTCCAGCATTTCCTGAACCATTACACTTTTCTTTTTCACTGAATCCATGCCAGCAGGAAAAGTGTAAACAACACAGGAAAATTGTTCACAGTCCCGTGAGCTTATTGTTTTCAAACTCTCACTATCTGCTTGTGCAGAACAGTGTGAATTGTCACTCATTTCTCAGTCACATTAGCATTGGTCCACAGCAGTTCACTCTCAATGACCTTTTTCATGAAAGAGGATTGAGGTTCATGAAAGAGCAAGGTGGTGGAGTGTATGTAACAAGTTCACATTTTTGTCATCGATCGCAGAACTGGGTCACGTTTCAACACTAATTAAAGTGCATGTCAGTTTGCAACATAGAAATGCTTTGCAGATAAGCACAAACCATATTATCACAAGCCTCGTCAAACGAACCCACCTATCTATTACTCTTCATGGTCAGCCACAGGAATATGTTCATTGTCTTTAACTGCTAGCTTCATTATAAGCGGCCATAACCTCTCCTGGGTCTGCTAGGAAGAGTTATGGCTGATGGTGAGGATGGCAGTTCAACACTGAAGAATAGCACAGATAGAATGGCACATCATAGATAGCTTCCAATGCCAGCCAAACACTGGGTGTACTCTGTCTTTCCAACTCGTTCCTTGAAAAATCAGAACTACTCACAGCCTCTGAAGGCTTTGTCCATAACTCAATGGAGTAGTGATCTCTGCTGTGGGCTGGCACACCAGCATCATATCAGTCTCTCCTTGATTCTGTGGAATCTGAAGCTCTCAACATCATTGGAATCTCCCATTATGACACCAAAGTGTTGTTTTCACATTGCAAACAGGTGATTGGCTTCTCTTTTTTTTTTTTTCCGGCTTCTTCCGTCTAATTCCCTCGACTGTTTCAAGTCACTGACTCTATCTAGCTCTTCCAGGGTGGACGGGTTCTTCGAGTTACTAACTCCTACTCCCAAAATCCAGGCTTTCTCCCCAACTGCACTCTTTTGGTCCTCTTTTCTCCCATTTGTGGAACTACCCCTAGAGACAGTTCAATCCATTTCCATCCTCCAGAAAGCAGTGCACCATCATCTCATGTCATCCCCCCCTCCCCCAATATCCTTACTTGTGATTTTTGTTCTCCTGATTAACCTTTTACCGAACCAAACCGACTTGCTTTCAGTTTACTGTGTTGCCTCAAATTATCTCTCACCTATTTCCTCTTCATTCCTCTGTTGCTTGTGTCACTGTCAGTCCATTGTCTTTTTTACTTTGTCACCGATCAGAGAAGGGTTTCAAAATGTATACATTCCCTGCAGATGCCGGAAGGAAACAAATTCGACAAAATAAAGTTATTCGTCTGAGATGGAAACCAACTTCGGGGTGGTTTCTGTGCCAGGTAAGTTGTATTCCCGTGTGTGTACATGTATGTGGTGCTGCAATAATATTGTAGTTGGCAGTTGGGTATTAATCATCATGGAACTATGGATAATTTATGACCTATCAAGAACATCCTTGCAAAGTTGCTTCAAAGTAAACATGTCACTTGTGTGTTTGTAATGTAAGTTTATTTATT
>NC_140971.1:26526829-26529329 GCF_056783735.1 Eptatretus burgeri
TAATTATCGGGCGTATTCAGCCCACTACCAACCCTTTACGTGAAGCAAGATGGGGATTCAATGGAGGAAAAGACGAAGCGAAGCGGGAGAACAGTTCAACAATAAAGCACATTTATTCGCGACGAACGGAAAGCACACAAATACAATTCCACCAAATGCACACAAAAAAAGAAAACACAATTCCATTTACACAAAAAGCAAACATAAAAGTGAAAACACAGTGCAGAGCTAATACCGACTACCGAGCACACGGCAACACTTATACAATTCTACTTCACAGACGGCGCCGACAACACATACCCAAAACCAAGGAAAAGAAATACCTCAAGAATGAGGCGGGCCTGAGGCCGAGACCGGGTCGGGCCTACCCGTCTGGTGATGAGACGCGGAGCGGCGATGGCCCCGCAACCCGCGGGCCTCGCGGACAGTGCCTGGCAGGGGGTGGGAACGGGGCCCCCTTGGTCGCACTATCTCAGCGCGGGGGGAAACAGGAGGGGGTTGCTGATGCTCGGGGTATAGAGGATCTTTATTATCCCTGGTGTGCGTCTCCACCTCGGCCAGGTCGCGCTGCCGGCCTCCCTCGGGCGTGCAGCTCCTGGCACCGACGCAAGCACCCCCTCGTCCGACTCTCTTCAGCTTCTCCAGCCACTGCAGGCTTCGGGCTCCAGACTTCCACACTCGTCCCCTCCGTTCCGACTCCTTCTCGTTCTCGTTCTCGTTCTCCTTCTCCTCTTCGTTCTCGTTCTCCTCTTCGTTCTCGTTCTCCTTCTTCTGACTGACGAACACCGTCCTTTTATCCCCCCGTAACTTCGCCTTTGACCCCCTCCCTTTGACCTTTCACCTCGCTCCCCATTGGCCCGAGAAAAAGTGGGCGTGAAGGCTTTTTGATCCACAAATTTGCATATATCGATCGCCCTGGGGGCGGGGCCAATTCGCCCCTCGCTCACCGATTGGACGGCAAAAAGTGGGCGTGTGTCGTTTTTGATCCGTTTTTGAAGCACAAAATCCGTGATTTTGTACACGCTGTTCGACGCGCGTTCTGCATGAGTCCAACACCGGTACCCACAGCGGGGCAAGAACGGTGGCGATGCTACGGTTGCGAGGTGTGACGGGAAGGTCGTGGCGGTTGTGGTGAAGCGGTGGTTGTGGTCGGTGGTTGATGTTGTGGTTGTGATCATGGCGGTTGGTCCAAAATAAAGATAGTAAAAGAAAAACGGCTATCCTGAAGAGTCGCAGCTCGCATAAATGACATGTATTCCCACTAGACAACGGGTTTGGACCTAACTACACATGTACTTACCGAGATACCTCACCTAAGGGACCTGAATGGTGGTTTGCGAATTTGGTAACCACAACACTACCCCCTTCCCTTTTTACAGACTCGTCCCGAGTCGTCAAATTTTCGTGTGCCATCATGTGTAGTTTTCCCCTAGTACATTTTACCTACGGATCCCTGAGTGCGACATTCATGGTATTCGTGTCCCCAAAATAAATAACCTGAGGGCTGCGTAACTATCTAAACAAACTCACTCATACGGACGACTTAAATAAAATTGCCGGCGCTAAGACAAACATGCCGGGGGCGCACTCATATTTACAGTACATCTTAACCTTAACTTACAAATTTTACACTAAACCATGGCCCAGGATCAATGAACTCTGCAAAAAGAAAGCAGTTAGCAGGGAGCCAGGCTGCCCGCATGCAGTCTCTGACTCAAACAATGCAGGTGACAGGGAACGTGGCTGGCTGCTCACACGCAGTCCAAGGCCTTCCCTTTTGAACTGAACTCAGTGAACCACAACGGTGCTTGGGCTGCACAAACGCAGTCTCCGTGCCAGCTCAAGTGGCACACGCAATGAGCACAACGAATGGATGCATGAACGGTTTGAACTGAATGCAGTGAACCACAACGGTGCATGGGCCGCACAAACGTAGTCTCCGTGCCAGCTCAAGTGGCACACGCAATGAGCACAACGAATGGATGCATGAATGGATGGACGCAAACACGGTGCACGGGCCGCCACTGCAGGCCCGTGTTGTAGCTGCCAACAGGGCAGTTCTCGCAGCTTGCAAACTGTTGCTTTGCGGATCCTGGCGCACATGGAAATGAACAGGGGGGGGGGGGTGAAGCAAAAATTGAACGGGGCTGGTGAACAGGGGCAGTGGGCATGGCATGGCAAAGGCAGCAGGCAAACACAGCCCGCAGAAGAAGGCCGCTGCAGGCAAACACAGCCGGCAGATGAACTGGCCGGCACAGGCCTTGAAGAAAAACAGCCAGCAGATGAACTGGCCGGCACAGGCCTTGAAGCAAACACGGCCAGCCGATGGCACAGGCCTTGCAGCAAAACAACAGCTGCCGATGAAGTTGGCCGGCCTCCGCCTTGAAGACAAAACACGGCCAGCCGATGAAGTTGGCCAGCTTTTGCCGTTCAGTGGAGGTTGGTGGAGGGAGTGCGGTGGTGCTGGCCACTTGGAAGGCGGGCTCGGACCTACCTACCT
>NC_140971.1:26529829-26589829 GCF_056783735.1 Eptatretus burgeri
CGTGGTGGGCAGCTGCGGGTGCAAAGAGCAAATTGCTGCTGGAGGGGATAGAGCCACAAACAAACATGTGATAGGCAGCTGCAGGTGCAGAGTGTAAATTGCTGCTGGAGGATGGAGCCACAAACTCGGTTTAACTTCAGTGAACTCCAGAGATCTCCAGCAAACTTTTGTTTAACTCCAGTGAACTTTAGTTTAACTCTCGTGAACTCCAGTGAACTTTAGTTTAACTCCAGCAAACTTTCGTTTAACTCCAGCAAACTTTTGTTTAACTCCAGTGAACTCCAGCGAACTTTAGCTTAACTCCAGTTAACTTTAGTTTAACTCTCGTGAACTCCAGTGAACTTTAGTTTAACTCCAGTGAACTATAGCAAACTTTACTTTAACTCCAGTGAACTTCAGTTTAACTCTAGTGAACCCCAGCAAACTTTAGTTTAACTCCAGAAAACTCCAGCCAACTTTAGTTTAACTCCAGTGAACTCCAGCAAACTTTAGTTTAACTTCAGTAAACTTTAGTTTAACTCAAGTGAAGTCCAGCAGACTTTAGTTTAACTCCAGTGAAACTCAAGTCCGTGCGTCATTTGGTGTAAATAGTGAGCTTCCAAGCAGGGAAGCCTCGTCACAATTGGTTTTTAAGTCTTCCTCAATGCTGGTCCCATGAGGGGGGAGGTCCAAGAGCCCGGTAGTAGTATTGGGAAAAATGATTGGTTTGAAACCATATTTTAAAAGATCACGCCGAAACTACTGCCATTGGTTGGACAAGTAAATGGAACAAAGTTCATGATGGAAAAGTACAAAACAAGTTGGCACAGATGAAAAGTACACCACATCACTGAAGGTTAGCTATCATATGCAGCCTGTTGCTGCTGGTTGCATCATTTTCTGGGGGCACAGCTGTGCTACTGATGCAGTGCCCCTTCTTCCCAGTAAAGTGATGGTCATTTTGCCAACCTCAGTCGGATGACAGGCAGAGTTAACCCCACCTGGTGTTAATTTAACAGAAAAATAGGGGCTCAAACTCAAGACCCTAAGATCTTAGGATCTCAAGCCAGCTACCTTAACCATAAAGCCAACACCAGGCTTACTGCCACTAAACGTGGGTTGAGGTTATGTTTTCAATCCTGCCTGTTTGTCTGTGAACAAGATATCTCAAAAAGTTGTAGACGGATTCGGACGAAACTTGGTGGACAGGTTGGGTCCGTGATAAGGATGAACTTATTCGATTTTGGTGAAGATTTGAATCCGGATACGATAAAAAAATTTTTAAGTGATTCTTCAGCATTGAGTGATGGGACCAAAAACGACATGCAACACGATGTTTCAAAAAGTTATGGACGAGTTATAACAAAACTTGGCGGACGAGTTGGGTAGGTGACAATAACAAGCCGATTCGATTTTGGTTCAAGTCCAGATCCAGATCCGACCGATCAGTGGGATACAAAACGTAAACTGTTCAACCTGATGGAGGCAAATAAACCATTCTAGTTTACTGTGAGTTCACAGACGAGGAAGCCCAAGTGCTAAGCCAAGGCTCTGCTCTGACCATCGAGGATTAGCCACTTGGGAAGAAGGATGTTTTCATCATCTTTGTGAAAGAATCTGTGAACTTTGACCTTTTTGTAAGTTATTTCAAGCAAAGTGTTGCAAAACTCCACAAACATCACGCGGATTTGACATCCAGACCACTGCGGCATTCCTGACATCCATAGCCACAGGATTCACACCTGGATACCGCTCAACCGCCTTTCTTACCAAATGCAAAGCACTTGTGAAAACATCTCCATGAACTTCCTCAACAGGAAGCAATTAGTTCAACCTGCTTCTTCCTGTGAGTGTATCTTGATAAATAATGTAGGCCTATTTGTCACTGAAGGCTGGCAGGATGCCTTGGAGATACACACACTCACTTCTAAGCCGTCCAGCCTGGGTTCGAATCCCGACCCAACTATAAACTGCCATTCGGGTGTTTCACAGGCAGGGTGATTCATCAATGTGTGTGCCATCCCTCGGATCTGCTGGCATTACTTGGTGGACGTTGAAGAACCCACAGTATCTTTGCGAAGAGTATATAAGCTATTGCTGGCATTATGAACAAATTCCTGCAAACCCAGCTGACACCGCTGGAAAGGCAATGGCAAACCATCCAGCATAACGGCCTCGTCAAAGAACTGCTTTGGTAGTACTGTAGAGTATGGTACATTGATGAGGATGATGATGGTAAAAGGTTTTTTTTCTGGTTGTTGTTGTTTTTTTCACAATTGGGGTTTCTTTGTACCACTAATGACCATTTGGGATGACCTATTTTTGGAAAACCTGGATGTCACAGGGAAGGCCGAAAAGGAATGAACTTTGATCAGGGGTGGGGTAAGGGGAGATGGATTAGCTTGCCAATGTCCATTAGTCTAAGTGGTCATTTCCTCTGCACTGCCCATGAGACCGAGGCATGGGGACAGACAGGGCGGGAAAGTTTACATGTTGAGTAAACACATTAAGGATGATGGCGTGATGAACGTTTTGAATTTGAACTTGACAAACCACCAAAATTTTGGTGAGGACCTTTTATAAAGGTTGCAGTAGGAATACTGCAGAGAGAGATGATTTTTGAGTGCACACTTTTCCCTGCTGTCTGTGACCCAGAATGCCTTGGGGCAATATGATGCACCAGATGTCACAAGGGCAAGGATGTAAAATCTGTTTGATATTGCGATAACATTTATACCTCTTCTATAATGTTTATCGAGAACATATGGTGACGTAACAGGGTATTAATAACGGCATAAGTATGCAGAGCTGGAGCTTGGGTTGATGCCTCTGTGAATGTACAACCTTAAAGACTTGATCATCCTCAAGTGATGATGTGATCTCCTTCAAGGTTTATCTCTAAAAAAAAAAAAACCTTGGAAGGCTCCACTGGCATGGCCCCACATCCACGGATCAATGACTGCTGACACATGGGACACCAAGTTTGAGGTCCTGCCAATGGATGGCGCACACCTTGATGTATTGCACAAGGCGCAGCAGCTCCCACTCTCACACTCCACAAGCGCTGACATAAACGGCTTTGGCTCCCGGTGTTGCTAAAATGCTTCTGAATAATTTTAATTATGATGCAGTATAGGCTTTTGGGGTATCATAAATATATTTCTGCTACTGTATGACTGTAGTATCATAAAGGTAAGCTTGAGATGACACACTGATGCAAGACAACGTCACAACAATGACGCCACCTTTCACACCATACTCAGCAGGTATTTCCTAAGGAAGAATTTCCTCCTCCCCATAGATACCAACTGACAGTTGATTGTCCGTGCTCTATCCTTTTAAATGCTCAACATCAAGCAACGAAGCAGCACGTACCGTTTTTGAAGTCTTTGTTATGATTCAGCCAGGATTTGAACCACTGACCTCCCAGACTATAACCATTACACTCTGACTCTAACCATGACACCACCGAATCTGGCAATTGTACTTCATTTTGTGCATCACTCCACCAGGTATGGTATTGTACAGGACTCCGTTTCCAGGTTCACACAGTTCAATGCTTTTCTTCATTTTGAGATCAGGCTTGTCAGCAGATGGTAATGTGAATGTGCGATTCTGAATCAGTTTTCCCCATAATCCTTTGCAGGATTTAATTAGGCACATTGTTGAGTCCATCAATAACAAGTGGAAGTTGGTGGTCGTGTGAGCCTTGAAGTCATGATGAAAGATTCCAGATGGACATATAATGTTCATATCTGTAAAATACCAGATGTCGATTTCGCATTTCACTCTGATGTAATGACGGAGGATGCAATGGAATGCTAAAGGTTATACAGATATGTAACTGTACCAGGGCTCTTTTACAGAGCCAATGCTCATTTTCCATTGTCATGAACTTTACTAAATAGTTTAGCAGAAAGATGATTTACATTTGAATGGTCTTGGAAATAAATATACATGAAATCCACCAAATAGCATTTGTCATGTCCAAGTTGGATTTGTTGTGAATGGCTTTCCTAAATACATACCCATCTTGTTGCGAGCAATGAATACATTCCTGGTCCATTGATCAATATTCGCCTTTAGTGGGATTGCACAATATTTAATTTTCATTTTTAATATCATTATTACCTCCGCCACCGAAGGCGAAGGAGGTCATGATTTCACCCCTTTCTGTCTGTTGGTTTGTTACTTGCAAAATCGAAGATTTTTCAATATATTGGTCAGTCGATTTTGTTATGTCTGTCTGTCTATCTATCGCCTACAGGTCACAATTTTAAATATATCTTCACGAAACTTCACCGCTTGGTAGAGTTTGTCTTAAGGAAGAAGCCTATTGTTTTTGAGGTCAAAAGGTTAAAATAGGCCAAAGGTCAACAACTTAGGTGAGATTTCTAAAATACTCAATTTTCATCCGATTGACTTGAACTTTTTGGAGGATTTATATTTCAGGTCATTGGATTCAAACTGCGAATTATTTTTGATATCAACATGGACCAAAAGGTCAAAATCGGCCCAAGGTCAACAACTAATGTGGTATTTCTGAAATACTCAATTTTCATCCCGTTGAATTGAAATTTCAAGAGAATTTGTATTTCAGGTCACTGAATTCAACCAGCCAATTATTTTTGAGGTCCACATCACCCAAAAGGTCAACATAGGCCAAAGATCAGCACCTAAGGTGGTATTTCAAAAATCCTCAATTTTCTTCCGATTGACTTGAACTTTGAAGAGGATTTTCATATCAGGTCACTGAATTCAACCAACAATTATTTTTGAGGTCCACATCACCCAAAAGGTCAACATAGGCCAAAGATCAGCACCTAAGGTGGTATTTCAAAAATCCTCAATTTTCTTCCGATTGACTTGAACTTTGAAGAGGATTTTCATATCAGGTCACTGAATTCAACCAACAATTATTTTTGAGGTCCACATCACCCAAAAGGTCAACATAGGCCGAATTTTGAAAGTCATTTTTCATCCAATTCACTTGAAATTTGCAGAGGAGTTGCATATTTGCTCATTGACTTCAACCACCAATTATTTGTGAGGTCAAGTTTGTTTCATGGATTTTGCAAATATCGTGCTCTGCACAACGTTTTCTTCTAGTTTGTCTCTTTGTTTGATTGTGTGCAGGATATCTCAAAAGTTGTGGACGAATCCAGATTAAATTTTGTTGACAGGTTGGGTGTGTGATGATGACGAACTGATTGGATTTTGGTGAAGATCCGAATCTGTATCCATCTACTAGAATTTTTAAAGTGATTCTTTTGCTATTGAGAGAAAGGGCTAAAACTAATATATAGCACAATGTCTCAAAAAGTTGTTGATGGATTAGGATGAAACTTGGTGGACAGGTTGGGTGTGTGACCATGACGAATTGATTCAATTTTGGTGAAGATCCCGGATCTGGGATCAGAGAATTATTTAATTTTAAAAATGATTCTTCACCAGCGAGAGATAATGCCAAAAACAATGCATAACATGATATTTCAAAAATGTTTTGATTGGGCCCGATATGTTCTAGTCACTAGATTACTAGAAGAATCTAGTGGATCAGGCATTATGTGGCAGAGGTATGCGCTCTACCGAGTGCTCTTCTAGTTCTTACTGTGAGGGACTGGACAGGATAGGGGCAGGAGAGAGGGACAGGATAGGATAAGGAAGGGAGAGAGAGACAGGATAGGGGCACGAGAGAGGGACAGGATGGGATAGGGGCGGGAGAGAGAGGGGCAGAATAGGAAAGGGGCGGGAGAGAGAGGGACAGGATAGGATATCAGTGGGAGAGAGAGGGACGGGATAAGATAGGGGCAAGGGAGAGAGAGGAACAGGATAGGAAAGGGGCTGCAAAGAAAGAGGGACACGATAGGATGGGGTGGGAAGGAGAGCCCCAGGATAGGATAGGGGTGGGAGAGAGAGGGACAGGATAGGATATGGGCGGGAGAAAGAGGGCCAGGATAGGATAGGGGCGGGAGAGAGAGGGACAGGATAGGATATGGGTGGGAGAGAGAGAGGGACAGGATAGGATGGGGGCGGGAGAGAGAGAGAGAGGGACAGGATAGGATTGGGGTGGAAGAGAGAGAGGGACAGGATAGGGGAGGGAGAGAGAGATAGGATAGGGGTGGGAGAGAGAGGGACAGGATAGGATAGGAGTGGGAGAGAGAGGGACAGGATAGGGGAGGGAGAGAGAGAGGTATAGGATAGGGGTGGGAGAGAGAGGGACAGGATAGGATCGGGGCGGGAGAGAGAGGGACAGGATAGGATAGGGGCAAGGGAGCGAGAGGGGCAGGAGAGAAAGAGGGACAGGATAGGATAGGGGCAGGAGAGAAAGAGGGACAGGATAGGATAGGGGTGGGAGAGAGAGCCCCAGGATAGGATAGGGGTGGTGGGTTAGTGAGTGGTGGGGGAGGCAGCGTGAGTGGGAGGGGGAAGGCAGTATGAGGAGGGGAGGGAGGCAGCGTGAGTGGGGGAGGGGGAGGCAGCGCGAGGGGGCGGGGGAGGCAGCGTGAGTCGGGGGGAGGCAGTGCGAGTGGGGGGAGAGGCAGTGTGAATGGGGGGAGAGGCAGTGAGAGTGGGGGAGAGAGGAAACTTGAGTGGGGGGCAGAGCGAGTGAGGGGGGTAGCAGCATGAATGGGGAGGGGAGGAAGAGACAGTATGAGTGGGAGGGGGAGGCAGCGTGAGTGGGGGGGGAGGCAGTGCGAGTTGGCGTGGGGAAGGCAGCATGAGTGGGGGTGGGGACGGCTGCGCAAGTGGGGGTGGGGAAAGCAGCGCAAGTGGGGGTGGGGAAAGCAGCATGAGATGGGGGTTTGCAAGGCAGCGTGAGTGAGGGCAGGGAAGGCAGTACGAATGGGGGTGGGGAAGACAGCATGAGTCGGGGGGGAGGCAGTGGGGGGAGGCAGCGTGAGTAAGGGGGTGAAGGCAGCACAAGTGGAGGGGGGCAGCACGAGGGAAATTGGACAAATTAACACTTTTCTCAGAGTCGGAACTGCTTGAAAATTTAATTCTGGAGCTTAAATTTTGTAATTCTCCTTAGCTTAAGAGATACTCATGGTGATCGCATGTGCGGAAATGAAATAAAACAATGAACGCTGATGTCTCCGGGGTTTATAAGCATTGCAATGTACCCAGCGATTCATAGCTATGATGATCAGGCATTCGATATGAGTGAGGAAAGTCCAAAAAAAAAACTTTATCATTTAGAAATCGTTGCGGCCTGTTCCAAGCCAAGGCATGGTTGAGCAGGCTTAAAAAGATGGTGGCTTCAGACTGCGGCGAGGTTACGCAGGAAATGCCTTAAGCCCCCAGAGAGCTTCGTTGGCAAGGATCGCCTGAGGAAGGTTATAATTTAGGCCATTAATTATCTTCAAAAGGGGTGTTTTCATTCACCCAAACACCCAATTTTCACTCTTCCTTTGAGTTTTCTTCCTTGGAGTTTTCTTAGTGTGCATGCAAAATTTCAGGCTGCTGGGGTTCATGGTTTTGGAGTTATGGAGGAGACACACACACACACACACATTGCCTTTTATTAGTGTAGAAAAGAAACATATGGAAAGCAGCTTAGTACATACACCAACCTTATTTTAATAACTCAAAATGAAAAACATTAGCTTCTTACTTGCAAGAATTTTGGGGATGGATAACTGTATTGAGGGAAGGTGGTGCAGCATCTTGGAGTGGAGACTTTGTTTCCCAAACTTGAATTGTTGTGTTTATATGATGGGCGTCTTGCTGTGTTATTAGTGTTTATATCTCGTGTTTCTGTCTCTCTTTTTATTCTTTTTCCGTTCAACCCCACAAGAGTGGAATCAGGCCAAAATCATTAAACCTAATATTTGAACTATTCCTGAATTAAATGTCGAAATCCACACTTTCAGGCACCTGAGTGAGGCTCTGGAAACAGAAATCCGAAACGAATTTCCAGGCAGCAGTTCGAGGCACCTTCAGGTGGTCGAAGGTGCGAAAGAGCTATTTTTCCTTCCTGAGAGTTTGCTCATTTATCCATCTGTCCATCCCAAGCTCCCCCTCCTAGTCCTCATTCTTCCCTACATCCCTTAGTTGGCTTAGTAGCTCAAGTCTCCCTCTGTTTTGGCCCTCAATCCTGCTGTTGGTGTTTCCTCTCTCTTTCAAAATGTTCCTTTTTACCTCTTGATCCATCGTAAGTTATTTTCTTGCTTTTTCAGGAACCTTGACTTTGTATGCCAAAAAAAGAAAATAAAAGAGAGAGGATCCTCAAAGTTTCTGCTCTGCTACCAAGGTGCTGCAACGTGGATCGAAGCAGAGGAGAGGAAGCAAGTGAGGATTCTGGATGGATATGGAAAGGTCGGTATAGATGCATTGTGAAACTAGAACAGCACTCGGTGAGCGCATCCCTCCGCCAGGCTGAACAGTTTGCATTTTTTTATCGCACCGATAGGCCGGATGTGGATCCGGATCTGAACCAAAATCTAATGGGCTTGTTCTAGTCACCTACCCAACTCATCCACCAAGTTTTGTAATAACCCGTCCTTAACTTTTGGATTGATCGTGCTATATATCGTTTTTGGCCCAATCTCTCAATGGCGAAGAATCAGTTTTTTGGAAAATTCTCATATCCAGATCCGTATCCGGTTCTTCACCCAAATCGAATCTGTTCGTCCTTGGCACGCACCCAACCTCTCCACCAAATTTCGTCCAAATCCGTCTTTAACTTTTTGAGATATTGTGTTCACAGACAGACAGACAGACAGACAGACAGACGGACAGACGAGGGTCAGTGTAACTTGATAATGGAAATGCCTCCATTAATTAACCATAATTGGTCTCCACTGGAGACTGTACTGGCCTGGCTGTGGCTCGAGTTTTATTCATGAAGAAACCTTTTTATGAAATCCTGTGAATCTCAGAGAAAAGAAAATTTCAAGAGTATGCAACAACTGACGATTTTACATGATCCTGTAAGGCCCGTCGTTGTTGTGGTTCCATAATTGAGATACTGCTTGCTATCACACATTGTGGTTGTTGGCTGAGTATCATACCTCCTACACTCGAAACAAATTCATACATACAGGTGTTAACATGTCTCATGTGAATGGCCATGTCTTCCTTCGGCCGTGAACGACAACCGTAACAATCGATGAGCTATAGAAAGGTGATGCAGGTAAATGGTCAAGCTTCTTACACCTGTCCCGTAGTCGGTGTACAGGATTGGTGGGTGGCTCAGAGAGCATGCAAGATTGCCCCCAAGTCTTTCACGAACTGGAAGTCCAGGCCTGGCGTTCGACTTGAGCTGGAAACAGGAATTTGTTGAGGGTGCCTGCGATAGCTCGTCGACTCTTCACGAAGGACCCCGTGGGATCTTTAACACCCACCAAATGATTCAGGCAGACGGAACACCCAGTTCAACGTACATCCGAGAGACGGTGCGCCTAATGATGCAACACCCTACATGTGAAGCACCAATCCAGCAGTTTATAACCAGTTAGGGAATCGAACCCCGATGACGGCTCAAAAGTAATTGCGCTACCTCGATACCATCTTGTTGACCCTGCCGAGACTTCTTGAGTCCACGATTAATGGAAATAGGGTCAGATGGTTCCCATTGTGTGTCAAATCCCTAATACTTCAACTTCTTTTGCAGATTGTGAATGATTCAAATTTATGTCAAAGAGTTGTGAAACAGGATTCATGCAAATAACCCTCAAAAGATATGCAGTTGCAATTTCTATCTTTGTCGACGAAATGTGAATTGTATACGAGTGTACATATATATATATATATATATATATATGTGTGTGTGTGTGTGTATATATGACGTGGAAGTTCTGTATATGTATTAAGGTTTGTGCAACTGGACAGGGGACAGAGGGTGAGACTTTGTGAGGGAGGGAGGAGGAGCTTGTAAGGGGAGGGATGTTGGTTGGTTTTCACAGGGAGCAGCATGAAGGGAACGCGCCTTTACGCGGTCGTCCATCGAAGTTCATGCAACCACAAGCCCTTTGTCTGCTGCAGACATGCGCCACGTCCACCTGCACTGCCGAGTCATCCTGCTCTGCGGTAAGTGCTAACGACAATGCCCCCATTCTGCACCGCGTTTCTTGAAGCCGCTGAAATTTTTTGAGGCTTTAAAGCGGTTAAAGACCAGTATCGGGGATCTTTACACGATGGTGAAGGTTTTTGTATGCACCAGCAGATCCATCCTCAGACATGCGTTTCCTTTGCTGTGCAACCACAGAATTCAATCCAAGCTGTAGATTTATTTATCCTTACAAATTTACAACCTCAATTGGCTTCGGCAAGATTATCCGAAAAATGTTTTCCCAATTGTGACGTTTGAAAGTTTGTTTACTTTCTTCTCTAAATATTAATTGCTTTTGTTATTCTGGTGAAGTCGTTATTTCGGTTGTTGTTGAATTTCATTTATTTGTTTCGTGTATCTTTGCGAAAAGGAAAAGCAGATCTGCTTGTTGTTCTGTCTCAATGGCATCTCTGGTTTGGCTTTTTATTCCCAGCTGTTGCTTCTGCGAATCTTGCAATTTCTTGTTTCCTTTAGGCACTTTGTTGGAGAACGACCGAGATTTTTCACTTTTTGTATTGCCAACCATTGCTCCCGTGTTCCTAAAAATTACCAACATGGTCAGAGGTGGAACTCTCAAGCAAAACGTACGGAGCTTGTGGAGTTGTTGTCATTAGGAATGACCTGTAAACAACGGAAGAGAATGAGAGTCCACCCCAGTGAGTGGACCAGCAGAAAATGTGAACCAGAGCAGGTGGGATAGGCAGATTATCTCCACCCTGCAAGTCGTTCATGAGCCAACTTCCTGAATCGAAATCCAAATCATGAATACTGCTGCATTCAACTGGATTGGGACGCACAACCCCAATTATGCACTCTCTGTTACTATGACCATCGACCCTAGATACGTAAACTTGTCCACATTTTGTACGGCAAGACAATGCACATGACAGAATTGTTGTCTGATGCATGTAATCCCATGCTCCCTGTTGTGATGGTGTTGCTTTCCAGTCCTATTTGCATGGTATGCACTTGCAGCCTATTTACTTTCAGATCTTGCATAGTGCACTAAATATATATATATATATATATATATATATATATATATATATATATTGTTGCGGTCTTCGCGCCCGCCGGCGTGCGGACGGCCACGTAACTCGAATCGCGGCACGTCGCCCACCGGACGGACAATCCAGTCGTGACCCTCTCGGACTAACGCCGGGAACCAGTCACGGGTGGACCTTTCGGTCTCACCGCGATCGAGCCAATCAGCCCCCGCGTGGGATAGGGTTGCTCGCCAAATTCTGAACTACCTAAGTACCCACGCGGAGGGTAGACCGGGCGATCGCACCTCGCCGCAGGTCGACTTCGGACACGGGCCACTTAAGCGACCCGTTCCGACTATCAGAATAACCGAGCGGTGTTATCGTCGACCTCGACGGTTCGATTAATTATCGGGCGTATTCAGCCCACTACCAACCCTTTACGTGAAGCAAGATGGGGGTTCAATGGGGAAAAAAGACGGCTTAAGCGGGAAACAGTTCAACAATAAAGCACATTTATTCGCGACGAACGGAAAGCACACAAATACAATTCCACCAAATGCACACAAAAAAGAAAACACAATTCCATTTACACAAAAAGCAAATATAAAAGTGAAAACACAGTGCAGAGCTAATACCGACTACCGAGCACACGGCAACACTTATACAATTCTACTTCACAGACGGCGCCGACAACACATACCCAAAACCAAGGAAAGAAATACCCTCAAGAATGAGGTAGGCCTGGGGCCGAGACCGGAGTTGGGCCTACCCGTCTGGTGATGAGACGCGGAGCGGCATGGCCCCGCAACCCGCGGGCCTCGTGGACAGTGCCTGGCTGGGGGTGGGAACGGGGCCCCCTTGGTCGCACTATCTCAGCGCGGGGGGAAACAGGAGGGGGGTTGCTGATGCTCGGGGCATAGAGGATCTTATTATCGCGACGAGCGCCTCCACCTCGGCCAGGTCGCGCTGCCGGCCTCCCCGGGGGGCCGCTCCCTGCACGCCGCGAGCACCCCCTCGTCCGCCCTCGCCGCCTCTCCACAGCTCGTCCCCTCCGTTCCGACTTCAACGCATACGACGCGTAGCTCCACCGCCCGCGAAGTCTTGACTCTCTGTTCCGACTCCTTCGCCTGCTCCGACCTTTACTACTCCTTTGACTGACGAACACCGTCCCTTTATCCCCCCGTAACCCCGCCTTTGACCCCCTCCCTTGACCTTTCACCTCGCTCCCATTGGCCCGAGAAAAAGTGGGCGTGAAGGCTTTTTGATCCACAAATTTGCATATATCGATCGCCCTGGGGCGGGGCCACCCGCCCCTCGCTCACCGATTGGACGGCAAAAAGTGGGCGTGTGTCGTTTTCGATCCGTTTTTGAAGCAGAAAATCCGTGATTTTGTACACGCTGTTCGACGCGTTCTGCATGAGTCCAGCATCGGTGCCCATGAGTGGCGCGAGATGACGGTGATGCGATGGTGGCGAGTTGCGACGGTAAAGGTCATGGCGGTTGTGGTGAAGCGGCGTTGTGGTTGGTGGTTGTTGTTGTGGTTGTGATGGTGGCGATTGGTCCAAAATAAAGATAGTAAAAGAAAAACGGCTATCCTGAAGAGTCGCAGCACGTATAAATGACATGTATTCCCACTAGACAACGGGTTTGGGCCTAACTACACATGCACTTACCGAGATACCTCACCTAAGGGACCTGAATGGTGGTTTGCGAATCTGGTAACCACAACACTACCCCTTCCTTTTTACAGACTCCGTCTCGAGTCGTCAAATTTTCGTGTGCCATCATGTGTAGTTTTCCCCTAGTACATTTTACCTACGGATCCCTGAGTGCGACATTCATGGTATTCGTGTCCCCAAAATAAATAACCTGAGGGCTGCGTAACTACCTAAACAAACTCACTCACACGGACGACTTAAATAAAATTGCCGGCGCTAAGACAGACATGCCGGGGGCGCACTCATATTTACAGTACATCTTAACCTTAACTTACAAATTTTACACTAAACCATGGCCCAGGATCATTGACTCTGCAAAAAGAAAGCAGTTAGCAGGGAGCCAGGCTGCCCACATGCAGTCTCTGGCTCAAACAATGCAGGTGACAGGGAACGTGGCTGGCTGCTCACACGCAGTCCAAGGCCTTCCCTTTTGAACTGAACGCAGTGAACCACAACGGTGCATGGGCTGCACAACGCAGTCTCCGTGCCAGCTCAAGTGGCACACGCAATGAGCACAACGAATGGATGCATGAATGGATGGACCTGAATGCAGTGAACCACAACGGTGCATGGGCTGCACAACGCAGTCTCCGTGCCAGCTCAAGTGGCACACGCAATGAGCACAACGAATGGATGCATGAACGATTTGAACTGAATGCAGTGAACGCAAACACGGTGCACGGGCCGCCACTGCAGGCCCGTGTTGTAGCTGCCAACAGGGCAGTTCTCGCAGCTTGCAAACTGTTGCCTTGATCCTGGCGCACATGGAAATGAACAGGGGGGGGCAAAGCAAAAATTGAACGGGGCTGGTGAACGTGGGCAGTGGGCATGGCATGGCATGGCAAAGGTGAGTAGGCAAACACAGCCCGCAGAAGAAGGCCGCTGCAGGCAAACTCAGCCCGCAGAACCAGGCCGGCACAGGCCTCGAAGAAAAACAGCCAGCAGATGAACTGGCCGGCACAGGCCTTGCAGGACACAGCTGCCGATGAAGTTGGCCGGCCTCCGCCTTGAAGTAAAACACGGCCAGCCGATGAAGTGGCCAGCCTTTGCCGTTCAGTGGAGGTTGGTGGAGGGAGTGCGGTGGTGCTGGCCACTCGGAAGGCGGGCTCGGACCTACCTACCTGTCTCCCTCCCAACCTATCGCCTTTGCCTGTCACTGTACATACCCACTCCCTTAATTTGTTAAACCCCAATTTAGCCCCAACTTATTTTTTTGTTGTTTTTATTTTTACTTCCCCACTATAAATCGTCCCCTAACCCCCTTTATCGTCTTTGTTCGGCTAACCTATCCTGTCACCTAGCCTACTCCCAACCCCTACGTTCCCTTCCCGGAGGGGAACAAGGGAGAGCTAACGTCCTGTGTCGAGGCCCAACGAAGCCTCAGAATGGCCTCCCCAGAGTTCGGCGATCTATAACCAAAGTGGGTCCAGCGGCCCACAACGACAGCGAGGGGATGGATGGTGCGGAGGGGTACATCTCCTAATCTACCCTAACCATTAACTCATAAACTACCCCGGGGCTTTCAACAAGCGCCTCTCGCTTAAACTATTGGTTCTATAAACCCAGATTCCCGTCGCCTGTGTTGGTGTCCTCACAATTTCGGGCCTCGCCCCCCAATTTTCTCTCCGTGCCCTCACACGGTCTCCTGGCTGGGACACGTGGCTCCCTTTGGCAGGCACGACCCTCTGCCGAATCTCCCGCTATGGCACCCCGGGCACTACACTGCCTCCGAGCCTACCAGCCCCCACCGGGAGTGCCCCCATGGCACCTCCCTGAAACGCACACGTGGCAGGCCGGCCTCCCGGGCCCTTTCCGAGGGTCACCCGTGCCCACTGCACTGCCCACGCGGCCACGGCGCCCGGGCCCCCGCACCAAGCAGGCGCACCCGTGCCCACTACTTCATCCCGGCCCCCATGGGCCCATTGCCTACCACGGCCGACTAGCCTGGTGCCCGGGGTACCCACTCAGCGATACTCACCTTTCGCAGCCACGCTCCCAAGCCCGTCAACAGGGCTCCTGCACCCTCCAAATGGGTCTCGAGCCTACTTTCCCACCACAACAACAAAACGACCTCCATTTTTCAATTTGACTAACCCAGCTAACTCACTTTATACTGACCCCGGGGTCCCTTGGGCGGGGGTCACTCCTCCCCCCAATCACTCATCGCACCATGCATTCCCCATTCACTCCATACACACAGACTCGCTGGCCTCACTCACTCAACATGTACACGTACTCACCTCACAACCCACAACTCTTCAACACACACACACCGCTGAACTCTGCCATCCTTCTAACTGCACCCCCTAACTAGCTCGTGCTCCCACGTCGTCCCTTAAACTAGTAGCACGTTCCTTTTAACACTACGTAGCTAAACTACGTCCCCACTACACATCCACAAGTCTGTCCATGTCCCCAAATAAATCATTTTATTTCCCAACCTAATCTGGCTACAATCCCTCTACCTAATCCATTCCACGGACTCCATGAGGACTTACCCCTGCCCCATGAAGTCGGTCTAGCTAAGCTAACCCTTCCCCCTAACTAGTTTCCATCCTGTGCCCAGGTAAGGGGGTCTTTCACCCCTTGCCCAGGAATCCTGTACACCCGAAAGTGAGGCTTGCTTTTTTTTTTTTTTTTTAACATGCGCAGCACCTGCGCGGCAACTCAGAGCTCGCGCACTTTGCACCTGCCCGTGACGTCATGCAGCTGCACGTGTTCCTCGTCCCTCCTTGGACGCTACCATCCGGCAGAGATACCCCTCCTGCCGGATTCCAACCACACGTGCAGCCATGACGTCACCGTGCGCATAAAAAAAAACCACAAGCCCCACGTTTCGAGGGGTTCCCCACGCGAACACATGTGCTTTGCCCGTTGGAGCTTAACACACACGATCGCGTGGAGAACCCGTCCGGTCCAAATCCGTTTACCTGCCTAAACTTTGTCCGTCCGCGGGATCGGCAAATCCACCGCTGGCGTTTCCGGACCGGGACTTCACTCTCGCAAGCGAGCACGTGGTGGTCTCGTGCGTTGCACAGCACGAACCGCGTGCTCACTGCTGGGTGAACCCGGCACGGTCCTCGAAACAACTACAGCCGCTACTCGGCTTTCTCTCCTCTGTCGCCGTCTCCGTCGCCATTCCACACACGCATACCTGCGTGTCACGACGCACACAGTCCACACCATCACATTCACACGGGGAGACGCGGCTGCGTGCTCCCGCATGCCAACCGACATCTCCCTCTCATACCGCTCTCTCACACACACGGTCTCCCTGGCACACAACGACCTTGCACACGGCCGTTCACTCACGCGTGCCTCACTACTCACACAAACCATACTACTCACACGTGGTGCTCCATTCACTCGCGCGGGGGCACTCACCCGCGGTGCCTCACCCACGTACGCGAGGGCACTCAACCGCTGTGCCTCATCCACACACCGTGCCTCACTCATACACGCGGGGGCACTAACCCGCGGTGCCTCACTCACACTCCGTGCCTCATCCACACACGGCGTGCTGGGAAGCACGTACTCCGGCACCATCGCCACCACACCACTCACACGTGGTGCCTCACTCATACTGGCCGTTTCACTCACACACACGGCCTCACTCACACACGGTGCCCCATCCACACCCGGCGTGCTGGGAAGCACGCACTCCAGCACCATCGCCACCACACCACTCACACACGGGGTCGCTTCCACACACGGGGACGCACTCACGCCTTGCACCACACACACAGGGACAACCACACTGGGGATTCGTGTCCCCACAAGGGTCTCCGGGGCCTCTATACCCCCCAAGCTCTCCAAGCACCTGTCCACAGCACTCGTCCCCTCAACCTCGCAAAGCACGACCGAACTCACCTGGTCGTGACTCGCCTCAAGGGGGCATACTCCCTCCCCTCGTTCCTGGAGGAGGTCATCCAGCTGCTCGCACTGGGTCTCTACACGCTCCGCGAGCTCACCCCCATTGTCCTCCACTACCTCCGTGTGTGTGTGTGCGTCACTTACCCCGTCTTCATCGTGTAGTCTTCCCTCTATCGTTCCCATCTCCCGTGTCTCTGCCAACTCTTCACCCTTTACCTCCCTTGTCTCAACTATTATTTCTGTTGTCGTCACCTCGTGTCTCGTCTCACACGTTTTGGTCTCCCCATTTAATTTTTCCCTTTCGGTCATCGTCACGACCTCGCCCAACACGTTCCACGACCATTTTTTTCACCCGCCTCCACCGCGGGCCTGTCAGCCGTTGCACCCCCACCCAGCTCGTTTGCTCCCACACGTGGAGTCGCCATTTTTATCTCCCCGGTCACGGCCTTCATGCCCGCCTGCAGGCATCGGCCCATGTTCTGCGCCTCACCCCGCAGCTTTTTCATTTCCTCCTTCATGTTTGCTTCCATTCCGCTTATTTGCTGTGTATTCGCATCCATCGTCGTTTTCACTTCATTCATTTGCTTGTTCATCTTTTCATCCATTTTTTGTGTATTCGCATCCATCTTTTCATCCATTTTTTGTGTATTCGCATCCATCTTTTCGTTCATGCCTTTCATTTCGTTTTTCATATTCGCATCCATTTTTTCGATCATTTTCGCATTCATCTTTTCGTTCATTGCCGCCAGCATGGCGCATAGCTGGGCCATGTTGGATGCACTCAGCTGAGCCGTTTCGGCAAGGGTTGGGGAAGGGTCTTGGTGGAGAGGGGGGGGGAGGTGTCATACACCGCGGCCGCTGCCGCACCCACCTCGGGCCCTGGGTTCAGTTGGGCGAGTCCGTGTTCCTGCACAATCAACATTTCCTGCTCGGGGATTCCATCCTGGACCATGGATTCTACACATTCTACATCCATTTCTAATACCCCCGGCTCCCACTCGCCTTGAGACGCCATCTTGCTTCTCGTGAAGGGTTAATTTGCTCGCTCGTAATTTGGAGGGAATCGGGGGTCGCTTCTCTCACCCCTGGACCGATTCCCGTGAATTTCGCTTTTGACAGGAGAGCCTGTTGTCCCGCTCTCCAATACCAGTGCCGCGAGGAGGGCGATGAATTTGTATCCCACTCCTGACACCAGTGTTGTGTGCGCTGCGCCGCCGCGTGCGGACGGCCACGCAACTCGAATCGCGGCACGTCGCCCACCGGACGGACAATCCAGTCGTGACCCTCTCGGACTAACGCCGGAACCAGTCACGGGTGGACCTTTCGTCTCACCGCGATCGAGCCAATCAGCCCCGCGTGGGATAGGGTTGCTCGCCAAATCTCGAGCTACCTAAGTACCCACGCGGAGGGTAGACCGGGCGATCGCACCTCGCCGCAGGTCGACTTCGGACACGGGCCACTTAAGCGACCCGTTCCGACTATCAGAATAACCGAGCGGTGTTATCGTCGACCTCGACGGTTCGATTAATTATCGTGCGTATTCAGCCCACTACCAACCCTTTACTTGAAGCAAGATGGGGGTTCAATGGGGAAAAAGACGAAGCGAAGCGGGAAACAGTTCAACAATAAAGCACATTTATTCGCGACGAACGGAAAGCACACAAATACAATTCCACCAAATGCACACAAAAAAGAAAACACAATTCCATTTACACAAAAAGCAAATATAAAAGTGAAAACACAGTGCAGAGCTAATACCGACTACCGAGCACACGGCAACACTTATACAATTCTACTTCACAGACGGCGCCGACAACACATACCCAAAACCAAGGAAAAGAAATACCCTCAAGAATGAGGTAGGCCTGGGGCCGAGACCGGGTTGGGCCTACCCGTCTGGTGATGAGACGCGGAGCGGCGATGGCCCCGCAACCCGCGGGCCTCGTGGACAGTGCCTGGCTGGGGGTGGGAACGGGGCCCCCTTGGTCGCACTATCTCAGCGCGGGGGGAAACAGGAGGGGGGTTGCTGATGCTCGGGGCATAGAGGATCTTTATTATATGCGACGAGCGTCTCCACCTCGGCCAGGTCGCGCTGCCGGCCTCCCAGGGGTGCAGCTCCCTGCACGACGCGAGCACCCCCTCGTCCGCCCTCGCCGCCTCTCCACAGCTCGTCCCCTCCGTTCCGACTTCAACGCACACGACGAGCAGCTCCACCGCCCGCGAAGTCTTGACTCTCTGTTCCGACTCCTTCGCCTCGTTCCGACCTTTACTACTCCTTTGACTGACGAACACCGTCCTTTATCCCCCCGTAACTTCGCCTTTGACCCTCCCTTTGACCTTTCACCTCGCTCCCCATTGGCCCGAGAAAAAGTGGGCGTGAAGGCTTTTGATCCACAAATTTGCATATATCGATCGCCCTGGGGGGGGCCACTCCGCCCCTCGCTCACCGATTGGACGGCAAAAGTGGGCGTGTGTCGTTTCGATCCGTTTTTGAAGCAGAAAATCCGTGATTTTGTACACGCTGTTCGACGCGCGTTCTGCATGAGTCCAGCATCGGTGCCCATGAGTGGCGCGAGATGACGGTGATGCGATGGTGGCGAGTTGCGACGGTAAAGGTCATGGCGGTTGTGGTGAAGCGGCGTTGTGGTTGGTGGTTGTTGTTGTGGTTGTGATGGTGGCGATTGGTCCAAAATAAAGATAGTAAAAGAAAAACGGCTATCCTGAAGAGTCGCAGCACGTATAAATGACATGTATTCCCACTAGACAACGGGTTTGGGCCTAACTACACATGCACTTACCGAGATACCTCACCTAAGGGACCTGAATGGTGGTTTGCGAATCTGGTAACCACAACAATATATATATATATATATATATATATATATATATTTTTTTTTTTTTTTTTTAATTTTATTGGTCTTTTCTTGGAGAGCATGTGGGGGTGGGGACAGGGGGTGGGGGAGAAAACCCAGCTGTAGTGTGAGGAATGAACAAACACCAACAGCACAATCTCCTTTTGATGAGACTCTCTTACAGGCATCACAATCATGATACAGGTGTCCAAACACCCATCCATACCTCAGCTAACTACCACTCCTGCCAATATCCTTGTACCTATGTATCTCCAATGTTCCTAGGTACCCATCTTACTCAAATTTAAACCTATTTACTGCTTCTGCCGCCACTACCTTTCCAGTAAGAGCATTCCATGCACAAACTGAAGACCCCCTACCTTACTATACTATCATTCTAACTCTCCTCTTCTTCACTCCGAAAATGTGCCCCTGGTCATATCGCTGTCCATTCTGCTAAAAAGATCTTCTGGAGTTATTTTGTGTCTACCCTTCGTTATCTTAAATATCTCCATCAGATCCCCCCTCATAATCACCTCCTTTGTACTCTAAAAAGTCCTGTCTCTTCCGTCTGTTCTGTAGTCTAGCTGGCGCCGCAGCTCCATCCTTCCTCACATGGGTGATCAAAACTATACAAAACATTCTGAGGTCTCACAAAATTACTGCCCAGTGTTAACACTAACTCTTTGGATGAATGATGCGAACACTAACCCTGTGAATACAATCTAAAACCTTGTTATTAGCTTTACCTTGTAGGTTGTGGATCCCTGGCACTGTCCTCTCTGCTTACTCTCTCTCCACCCCGACCTACGAGTATTGCCACCCCAGATCCTTCTCTCTCCGCTATTCCTCAATGGCCGACCCTTCTCTGAACCTGTTCTTTACCCCCCCCCCTTATGTACTTAAAGAATGCCTTGCTATTATGTTTAAGTTTTTGTCCATAATCCTTATATTTTCGTTTGGCTTGCAGAGTTATTTTCTTCATCAGCTTCAGTTTACTCCGACACCGATATGAGTCCGATTTCAGTTCCGTTGTTTTGTGCCTCGTAATGCCTCGATCTGTTTCTCCTTAATATAATTCCTTCCTGTTTAACCACCTTGGTCTCTCTTTCTGCCTCTGTATTTACACCTTAATGGAATGTACTTACTCCATACACTGCACATTTACTCCTTGAAGGTTGCTCATTTCTTTACCAATCTAGAGCACCTCACTTCCTCCTCATCCCCCTCAAGGTTTGCCTTCCTGGAATCTAATAGCCTTATGTACTCGACTTAGAAAGAGGGGTGGGGACACCATTAGCAGAGTTAGAGGATAAAATAGAGGGAGACTTAGACAAAGAAGGGATGTGGGAAGGAATGAGCTGTAGGGGAGGATTCATGGGAGGGATGAGATTTTGATCTTGTCTTGATCCTAAATGCCCTCCTATGTCCATCTCCTCTACCATGTTGGGATAATTTAATTAAAAGAGCTCCAAGCCTGCACTCACACTCGCAGGCCTATCTGAAAACTGGTTAAAAAGAAATCCTGAACCGGATCAAGAAAATGCTCATCAATGCCCTTTCCCTGTTGCCCTGTTGAAAATGCCCTTTCCCCGTTCATAGACCAAATCTATCCCTGGCGAATTAAAAATCTCCGACAATCAATACTCTCCCCTTTAACCACATCCCTTCTGAATTTTTCATGAATCCTTCTTTTTTCCTGCTCTTCCCTCATATCAGGAGCCCTATAAAAGCATCCTACAAGTATCTCACTATTCTTGCAATGTCCAATCTCTGTCCTCACAGAATCCTTTACAATAATTCCCTCCTTATTACCATCCCTTTCTCTCGACACAATATTGTCCTTGACTCAGATTGCCGCAGTCCTCACCTATTTTACCTTAACGGTCACACCTATAGCCTTCCTGTCCTCCAACTTCTCTCTTCATTTAACCATGTCTCACTTACTGTAACTTTAAATCCCATCACTACATCCTCTATATGTGGTGGTCTGGGCTTTGCTGTGAGCTTTGTGTGGTTGGACCCTGGGAGTTATTGCCCTTGTTCTCGACCGTTTGTGTGGACTGGGATGTCGGCTTAAATTATGGACTGTTTATTGTTGAATCCTTTGCTCTGGACTTTGTAATTTATTTCTCATTCATCGAGGTTTCATGAACGATTTCTGTGAGTCTCCAGATGTATAAATTCGATGATACTCCGAGTGATCACGTGATGTGAAACCGCTCCAATTTTGTTGGTTAACGCAATGTTCGTGCCCTGACTTGGCACAGCTAAAATGTATGTCATTACCCCCTTTGCTCTCCATTTTTCTTCGTTTTACCTCTTGTCTATTGCCTATGGTGTAGGCAATGTGACATGAGATGGACTTTTTATTTGATAAAATCAAGAAGTACAGGGATGTCAATGAAGCCTGCACCTTTGTCGAAGGTTATTTATCTGCAGCAGGTATACACTTATTCCATCAATACCGTGAAGTCTTGATTCCGTCTGCTTGGACATGTTTGGGACAATTTTTTGGGAACATTTTGCCAGCCATATGTTCTTTCAGTGGTCCAAAGAGAGACAATTACAAGATGATGATGCTAGACTGCATAGGGAACCAGAATGGCACTCGGTAGAGCGCGTACCTCTGTCAAGGTGAACAGTTTACGTTTTGTATCCACTGATACGCTGGATCTGCTGACCTAAACCAAAATCGAATGGGCTTGTTCTTGTCATCTTACCAACTCATCCACCAAGTTTTGTCATAACGCATCAACAACCTTTTGAATTATCGTGATGTATATATCGTTTTTGGCCCCATTTCTCACTGGTGAAGAATCACACACATACAGTATATATGTTTTTACATATATATATATATATATATATATATATATATATATGTTAAATTCTCAGGGGAGGGAGGGTGATTGTCCTGGGCTGAGTGTTTCTCGAACTGCTCCTGCACTCCCAGCTCCTCATACTCCCACCTCCTCCACGAGCTGAGACTGATAATTATTAAAAAACTGACTTGCCAGGCCTGATGTTCAACAATTAGACTGGAGGAATCTGTAATTTGTTCAGGTTACTGGCGATAACTTGCCTACGCTTCGCAATAACACACCATGAGATCTTTAAGGTTTCCACCAATAACCAGTGCTGGTAGATGGGTCGTCTGGCTTAATGTCCATCAGATGGTCTGCACACACATCAATGCCTCGTCCTGCATGCGAAACACCAGGGTAACGAACTCAAACCCTGACAAGACAGCTGGGTCGGTTCTCAAACCCAGACTCGACAGCCCTGGGGCAAGTACACATCCTTACCAGCCCATAATAACCGTTGAAACAAATTTGCCATTAATGTTTCATTTTTTTATCTTTTCAAAACAATTTTCTCTTTTGAAAATAATTAATGTGAAACAAAGTTCCACTTTCATCCAAATGAATATCTGGATATCAACACTTTCACATGATGTGAATAATTTCCTTGTACTGTCACCGTTAAATGGAAAAAATAGAAGGGCATTCGGTAGAGCGCATACCTCCGCCACGTACCTCCGCCACGTAATGCCTGATCCACGAGAACATATCGGGCCCAATACATTTTTGAAATATCATACGATGCATTACTATATCGTCTGTGGTCCAATCTCTCAATGGTGAAGAATCACTTAAAAAAATTAAATAATTCTCGTATCCAGATTCGGATTTGGATCTTCACCAAAATGGAATCAATTTGTCCTTGTGACGTACCCACCCAACGTGTCCACCAAGTTTCGTCCGAATCCGTCCACAAGTTTTTGAGATATCGTGCTACATATCATTTTTAGCCCTCTCTCTCTCAATGGTGAGGAATCATTCTAAAAATCATCAGATCCGGATCCAGATCCGAATCTTCAGCAAAATCTAATCAGTTCGTCCTTATCATACACCGAACCTGTTAGTCCATGAGCCAGTAGGGTTGGTCGGTACCATCTGGGGGGAATAGTTTTTATAGTGGTATTTGGCAAGGAATACAACCCGAGAGTTAGAAAATATGTGATGGCATTGTATCGGTGGTAGCTTTTTGTGTGTTTTATCACCCAGTTTCTATGCCTACCCTGAAATAAGCTTTTTTGCAAAATGGCCAGTACAAGGTAAGACATCCTACTTCAACTTTACAACATTTTTTTTTATCAGTCAAACATTAACATTGAAATTTGTCTCACCTTTTGCAAGGATCATTTGCTTTTCAACAAAAAGTTCTAAACATGCCGAGGTTGAAAGATATGTCATTGGTGACACTTATATATCAGTGTGTATTTCCTGTGTGATAAATCATACCGCCTTTAGAAAAGCATTTGTCTGCCATTCACTGTGGAAAGTAAATAAAAGTTGTGGAACAAAATCCAAAAATCTAAATTTCTTTTTTGTATGTTGTAAACTAAGATCACTATAGCAGACAATGTTACCCCATCCCCCAAATGAAAAAATACCTAATTTGGACAGATTTATGTAGTTTGGTCAATGTCATGATATTTTACCTGTTGTTATTGAAGGATACTTTCCAAGAATCAAACAAAGGTAAATGATAGCATGTTCATGAACAAGATTAATGTTTTTCCCTGTAATTTCTCAAAAAATACAGAATTTCAGGGATTTAGATATTCAATAATGCACATATGAAGGTATCAAACACCCGTATTACACAATATAAACCAATGAGACAGTAGCAAGATGGTTAATCATGTGCAATCTGATGAATGAGTCAAAGGTGAAAATGAAACACAATCTTCTGTTGTAGGGCATAAAATTACAGAATAGAAACACAAATGTGGTGTTCCACACTAACAAGGCCATTACCTAGGCCCAAAGTGTTGCTGATAAACATATTGTCTTATGAACCAAATATGGGTCCTTTATAGTTTCTAAGACATCTCTGATCATATTCACTGATTGTAAGTGATATTAAAATGTTCAAAATGAACTTAAAAATCATAATCATTATCCAGTTCTTCAATATCCTCATCTAAACTTTGCCCATCGTCTGAATCAAAGATGGATGCCTGGTTCTCACAGTCTGGCAGTCTGCACGCATCATTGCATTTCAGTCCGTTTGACAAACACACATTTTGGTAGTGAATGCTTCCTTTTACAATTGCAGTTACTTCCTTTTACAAAATGGGGTTACTAAACGGCTAGTGGGGCGGCTTAGCCCAAATATTCAAAAGAATTGTGCATTTTGTGATACAAGCACCAAATTTGGCACAAATGTACATTAATATGTTGCAAACATTTTAAGATATTGGGCCACTTGAAAGTCTCTCTTTATGTCCGCCATATTGGATTTCAAAATGGCCGCCACTTGAAATCTACATTTGCTATTATCGCTGGACGTCATGCAGCTATTGACTTGATTCTGGTATCTAAATGTATGTTTTTGGGGGCAAGGAATCCAATGGTACCATTTTCAACTTAATATTATCTATCACAGTCTGTTATATAATTTTATTTGGAAATTATCTCAGCAAATATTGGATTCAACACAATACTTTGAAAAGAATGTCTTAGTTCTGTAAATAT
The DNA here is from genome assembly GCF_056783735.1 of Eptatretus burgeri. Classification (NCBI taxonomy): domain Eukaryota; kingdom Metazoa; phylum Chordata; class Myxini; order Myxiniformes; family Myxinidae; genus Eptatretus; species Eptatretus burgeri. The sequence continues at coordinate 26,554,838 of NC_140971.1, forward strand.
AAATTAAAAAAAACTATACTAAATCACTAGTAACAACTCAGACAAGCTCATATATACTGGCAGTCTAAAATATAAATTCACATCAAGTGACTGCAGCAGCACTGTACATCCTGCAACACCGTGCCTACAACCACTACTGTCTGGGAGAAACCAGGGATGCAGAGGACCTTCCGGAGTTTGAAGACTGGTGTTGCCAGAGAGGAGAAGACATCCCCCAGTTTCACGACTGGGCAACCGTGCTGGAACTAGAACTGTTGGTTCTAGTGTATGTGCGTTCTCTCAGGCAGGGATCGTTAATGATGTAGCTCGATGCTCTGACAGAGCTGGTCCCCTGGTTCCGTGCACTGGATCACACCCACGATGCTAGGTGGATACCAGTGCATCTGAAGGACATGGCCGAACTCACCATCAAACATCCAGATGTAGCCAGGAAATTCAGGGAAAGCCACTTCACCGTTCAGAAAACACAGAGGGTGTTCTCTTTAATCCTGATTGACCAGGCACATGAGCAGAATAATGCCTGCATCAAAGGAGACTGTGGAGCAGTTGGGCTCACTGACAACCCTAGTGCCCTACGTCGCTGGATGGTTGCGGGACCAGAAGTTGCTCGGGTGATCAAAGAATTCCAGGACGGGAACCAACACTGGAGACAGCAAACAGCAGACGCACGTCATCATGATCAGACAGCAAGTGTACAGGCCTCATTTGTGAAAGATGTTCGCTCTCTCGTCGGTGTCATAGAGGAGATGGGCAACCCATTCGAGGAGGAGAGTCAGGATGTAGTCAAACTGGACACAAAGGAGATCGCAGATCCTGCTGCTGTGGAGACCGTGATGAATGCCAAGAGGATTGGCCAAGAGCAGTTCGAGGCTTTCACCAGAGAGTGTCTGTTGGACAGAACAAAGGCAGTGGACGCACCCATTCCTCGTAACAAGCTGAAGGTGTTCAGCACTTCCACTCCAAGAAGCCAGAGCATAGGTCAGCAACAGCTCGCCTCCATCAAGAATGACCGTGAACTCTTCGCACGCCTGTACATTGGCTGCCAGACGAGGGATGGAAACCTTGAGGAGTTTTTTTGTCACAAGAATCAGGCATGTCCTCCTGCATTGTCTGATGGTGGAAGCCTCTGCACTGGTACCAAGAGTGATCTCCTCACATGCTTGGAAGAAGTCTCCGACGCAAAGACAGAGACTCCTGTCACGACCTGTATTGTGCTTGATGGAGCAGCCATCGTCCAGATGCTGAAGCCGGCTGCATCAAAGACCTTTGAAGAGTATGCACAACAGATCTTCATTACATATATGTCCACGAAGCTGCAAACGATGTCACGCCTGGATCTGGTCTGGGATACTTACCTTGCTGATTCACTGAAAGGTAGTACACGTGCAAAGCGGGGACAAGGTGTGCGGAGACCTGTGGTGGCTGCCGCAGCCATACCAGGAAACTGGCAGAACTTCCTCAGAGTGGACAGCAACAAGACCGAGCTGTTCAGGTTCCTCTCAGCAGCTCTCATGGAATGGTTTGACCAGGAGGACAAGCAACTCGTCATTACTGATGGAGAGGCAGTGCTCAGCAAGCCACTACTGCCAGATCTGACCTCACTCGCCCCATGTAACCATGAAGAAGCTGACAGTCGGATGTTGCTACATGCATCTCACACAGTCCAGCATGGACACCATGCAATACTTATCCGGACTGTAGACACCGATGTTGTAGTGCTGGCAGTGTCCCTGGCACAGGAGTTGCAACCAGAAGACAAACTGTGGCTGGCATTCGGAACAGGCCAGAGTTTCCGATACCTTGCAGCACACTAAATAGCAGCTGGATTGGGACGAGAGAAGGCTCGTGCACTGCCAATGTTCCACGCTCTAACTGGATGCGACACTGTGTCTAATTTTCATAGACATGGCAAGAAGACTGCGTGGGCAGTTTGGACGGTACTGCCAGAACTCATTGAGGCGCTGCTGCTACTGTCCTCTGCACCTCGTGACATACCAGACGATGCAATGCGCATCATCGAGAAGTTCGTGATCCTGTTGTATGATCGAACCAGCAAATGCACAGACATTGACAAGGCCAGGAGGAAACTCTTCGCAAGGAAGAACAATGTGCAGCTCATCCCTCCAACGAAGGCAGCTCTGGAGGAACATGTCAAGAGGGCAGTGTATCAAGGTGGACATGTGTGGGGTCAGATACTGCTGCCAGCACCAGAGCTCCCTCCACCAACCAACTGGGGTTGGTCAAGGACTGGAGAAGGACAGTACACACCTTACTGGACCAGGCTAACCGAGGCAGCTCACAGCTGCATTGAGCTGGTTTCTTGCAAGTGCAAAAAGGCTGCCCTTCAGTGCACAGCCCTCTGTGTGTGTGAAGGGGACTGCACATGACGATGAGTCAACAACATACGTGTACTTGTGGCAATGCTGAACTTGTTAACATGACACTGTTTATGTACACGTATCTTCAGTACCGGTATATACCTAGCCTCAGATACCAGTACACCTAGCCTCAAATAGTAGACCATGTAGCATGTCAGTATTATACCTAAGACATTTACAGAACTAAGACATTCTTTTCAAAGCATTGTGTTGAATCCAATATTTGCCTAGATAATTTCCAAATAAAATTATATAACAGACTGTGATAGATAATATTAAGTTGAAAATGGTACCATTGGATTCCTTGCCCCCAAAAACATACATTTAGATACCAGAATCAAGTCAATAGCTGCATTACGTCCAGAGATAATAGCAAATATAGATTTCAAGTGGTGGCCATTTTGAAATCCAATATGGCGGACATAAAGAGAGAATTTCAAGTGGCCCAATATCTGAAAATGTTCGCAACATATTAATGTACATTTGTGCCAAATTTGGTGCTTGTATCACAAAATGCACAACAGGTTTGCTATGTTGCTACACTACAGGATTCACTTAAAAATAAAGGCGTTTTATATATATATATATATATATATATATATATATATATATATATATATATATATATATATATATATATATATATATATATATATATAGTGTATCTTGGTCGAGTATCATACAGATGCCTACTATGTTGGAGGTGATGTGTTGGGATAATTTATATACATGACGTCAGCATCATGTCAAAGTCAGTGTGCTTCTTTGGTTGAATATATATATATATATATATATATATATATATATATATATATATATATATATATATATATATATATATATAAATAACGAATGATGTTTTTTTTAATATTGTTGTGCCTCTTGGACTATTGTGAGAATCTCGTTTGTATGTCGTTTTGAATGGTCTTATAGTTATTCAAGGAAGGTGAGAGGCAGAAAAGACTATTCTGCCACTGCTGTCTGTCTGCCCTGAATCCCCAACCCAACACCAAGTCGCACTAATATATAGCCCAACACGAGAATCCAGTGTGCTTTGTGTATCGAAGAGGATGCAGACGAAGCAGTACACAGTGTGTAAGCAGTTATCTCCTTCTTTGTTTAAATCTGATGTCAGGGTATTATCAAGCTGTCTCAACCCGGTCTGACCAGCGGAACACAGGGTATACCCTGGTCTAATGGAGGACACATGTCTTTCCACAGAGCAGCTCCGTAAACATCTGGAACTCCACGTTTGGCATTTGTATCTCGAAGATGTCACTGGCTCTGGATTCAACTGAGGTTAACATTGGCTATTAGAGCCATGCTGGCTTGGTTCAACCATTCGAGCATAGCCAGTGCCCCACCACAAGAGTGCTGCTGCAGAGTAAACTCAGTGAGGGATTCGGGTAAAGAGGTCTTAAGTGCAGACCCATTGTGTGCACAACATTGTTATGCTTTTGAGTTTCCTTGGAACATTGATCTTTTCATGTGTTTTTAAAACAAGTTAAACCAACTAATTTCATGTCCTCTTCCTCGGAAATATCGCCACGTGCTCCATTCGGCAACTATTTTAAATAAGCTCTCTTGTGAGGTCACTGCAGAGCTTGCATCTGGAGAGAATCATCTTGATGCTCCATTCTGATGCTGGCCATGTTCCATTGTGATCCACCTGTTCGATGAGCCGGCCTTGTTCGTGGAAGTCTTGCTGCTTTGCCATGTTGAGTATAGAATTGCCGGAAAACCTAGTCTCCGCATTCGTTTAATCATCGGCAGGAAGTTGTTTTGGAAGGGGAGGGTGAGGTTGTTGGTGAGTGCAAGGAGGCAGAAGCAGAGGCAGGTGTGGGTATTTCATGACGATGAAAAGGCAAAGGAGAAGAATGAAGAGAAGATGGTTTCCAGACGCGTGCCCCACGGAAGTCTCGGTGTATAAGAAGCGCAGCAAAAATGAATCTGAGGTTAAAGTTCCTTCCTGGTTTGTACATCGGATGTCTCATTGACAAAAAGCATTTTGGATTGTTTGGAATCTGTATGGATTGTTTGGAATGGATGACCCTTGTTTTGTCCATCGGCAAATCGTCCATCTGTATGGTGATGACAATTGTCTAATTTACCCAATCTTGGAGGTCTGTGCTCTTTTTTGTATTTCAGCTTCCTCGATTCCACAATCAAGTGTTTCAGGAAAACCCTGATATAGAAAAGTGTATTTTAACATCTATTTCTCATTACCCAGCATGCTTATTGTTTATGTAAGAACGAAAATACAGCAAACTAGATATTACAAATTACAGCAAATGATGTACTGTATAACAAACCACATGGTCATACGTTCTGAAATCGAATTGGACAAATTGAGCTGATATTCTTTATTGTCCAGAACAAAATGTTCTCATAAAAGTCAAGATATTTTCAAAACTAAAAATTCAGAAGTCTCATCTTCTTTGTTCAAATGTTGCACACGGCTGCAGGGAAGCATCATTGGTTGAGGGCACAGCTGTGCCACTGATGCAATGCCCTGTTCTGGTTAGGTTTGGAATTTAGAATTGGTTCAGCATGCCAACAATAGCTCACTTACTCTTCACAAAGGACACCGTGGGATCTTTAATGTCCACCAACCAACTCTGAGGGACGGCACACACATTGATGAATCATCCTGCCTGTGAAACACCAGGATGACAGCTGATAGCTCAGTGAGGATTTGAACGCAGGTGAAGACAGCTTAGAGCTGAGTGTGCATACCTCTTGGTCATCGTATTAGTTCAGTAATCTCATGAAAGACGAGTTAATATTTTGTTCATCCTAGTCCCTATATTACTGCAGAAATGACGATCAGACCAAGGGACTTTAAAGATTTTTTTTTTTTTCACTCCATGGTGTTCCCAAAGCTGTTCAGATCCACAAGTGTGTGAACTGAGTGTGGAATGAAAAACTCGTGTTGCTGGTGAAGGCTGTAGTGTCTATCTGCCTTGGCGGACAGGTAGAACAATGAATGAAATCAACAGGACGTTGATCGAGTTATGCTATCCACCATGGGAAACACTTGGAGGAACTGACATTTTGGGTGTTAGCCCCCTCTTCGTTAACTAAGGGTACACCAAATACTAAATAAAACATAGAAATGGGACATAAGACTGTCAGCTCAAGTTTTTGATTGATTTGAATTGACATGTGATTTTGAATTAGATACAGATCACATGTGAAAACCTGGGTACGTGAATTTGTTTGTAGTGCGGGAGCTGCTGCCCGCACAGGAACCACATTCTGAAATGGCGAGTTGTGTAACCTGGTGTCGGAGGATAGATGAAACGACCAACGCACTTCCTATACTCCCTGAACTGGCAGAACCTGAGTTTTGATTCATGTTGCTTCGTCTGACATTAAGAAGAACCATTCCTGACGGTAAACATATTCAGGAATTATGCGCACATGGTGAACTGGCTTGAGTCATGCAAGTAACATACGTCTGTAAATTGATGAAATGTTTTTTAAACTTTAGATATGCGTCTGCAATAAACAAGAGTACCAGAAATTCTCGAGACGGCACTAACCTTGGAGCTGTTTCGTTTCTTGTTAGATCCCCTGCAGGGTGTCATCAGGAAAGGGAAGGGCAGAACTATAAACAATTAAATGACATTGTTTCACTTGGTGACTGTTTTCTAAAGTGTCCAAAGCCAGTACATCTATTGCATTGAAGATCAAGACAACACTGGGTATGGTGATCCTTACATTAATTACAAGGACATTGGTGGACAAATTATACAAACTCACACATGGGGGGTACGTGGCTCACAACATCATGAAGCAAGTATGAAGGCACACAAACTAAAAATGCACTCTCGTGCTGGATGAGGAACAGTCACAGATGGTAATTGTCAGATATTAATGCTTTTCTGGTCAATTTAGACAAATTCTTCTTCTTCTTTCTGTACACCTTGCTCTATACGGTGCCGGTTCTGCCGAAGCAATTTGATTTGGCATACCTGGACAGGTCGCCACTTCCATGCAGTTGCGACGATGCAGGGATTTGTAATTTGCTCAGGGCTCTAGCGATAGCTCGCCCAACTCTTCATGAAGGACACGATGGGATCTTTTAACGTCCACCAGCCAATGCCAGCGGACGGTACGCGCAGTTTCGCGTCGCTCCGATGGATTGTCTGCGATCCACTGAGATGACAGTTTATAACTGGGTCAAGATTCAAACCTAAGCGAGACAGCTAATAGGTGAGTGCGCATACCTACATAGGGTATCGTGCATCATGACAGCCCTTCGCCTCACTGCTCGACTTCATTTAATTACATGATTGTACTGGACGAGCAGGAAAAGCTTAATTGTGCATCGATTTCTCATCTACTGAAACTACTGCAAGAAAGTGGGAGCCACTGAGACGTTTCAAAATACAGCCAACATTGAGGAACTATGACTTAATGAATTAATTATCATCATGGCAGAGAAATTTTAAAAAAAGAGTATTTTTTAAAAAACACAAATACCTTCCTCCATCTCCACAACCACCTAATAAATCTTCCTGGTTCATCATCAGCATCGAGCCAGAGTCCAACGTAGTCTCTTCCCAGGCCAAGCAAGGCATCTCTCAACTCCAGTCTTTCTTTACCAAGTAAGAAACAGAAGAACCTTCCACTTTTAATCAAGCATATTAAGTTCCTGTGACATTGCTCATCATCTCTCCCTTTTATCTACGGTATATATCGTTTGGAGAGGCACAGCAGTCTTTCATGACCACAAGATGTAAGTAACATCAATTGGATTGAGTACAATTTGCCGAGGCAAGCCCCCTCACCGCCGAACGTGTGTCCAATGCACTGTCAATACACTGATGGGAAGAACAAATCTTCACGGCAGACGAGATAAATACACTCTTCATTTTATAAATGTCCATCGGTAATTCAGTATTGTTTCGGTATTACAGGCGTATGAGCTTGCCTCAAGCAAGTGCGACATCGTGATCCCCTTGAGTTATCGAGGAGTTATTTAAACGTTACATCTGCTAGAATCTTGAGATTTCCTTGCACTTGACTTTGCTTGGCAAGTTTTCAAGCTCCGTCATCTTTCAACTCCGCTTTCATTTTCTATGATAAAGTTGTTAACAAGGTCCTGTTACCGGTATTTGTTTCGCTCGTTCCATCAGACCCAATCGTGACATTGATCTTTCAGCCAAGATGCTGCCTTAGGTTTCAGCACCGTGGAATTAAGTGTTGTCATTTCAACTTCTGCTTCTTTGAAATCTCGAAAGCATGCAGTTCGTAAATGGTGCCAAACCCCCCCCCCTACCCCCTACCTAGCGAGGACTTCTTTACATCGCCAGTGTTAATGACTTTGCCATTGTTGGATTACCTTGCCAGAAACCTGAACCAAAAGGGTGATTTGCTTTTCTTGGTAAATGCAGCTGGAGAGGTTTATCTCCTCTAAGTCTGCTTTATGGAATTACCCCCCAACTTGTCCGATTGCAAGATCTTCCAGAAACAATATTTACGCAAAGCATGTCCACTTTCTCAATGACTCACTGCCTTTGAGATCTGTACAGACTTGCAGATCTTCAGGTGGTACTTAGAGATTCAATTCATCGTCTCGGTAGTTTGCTTTGCGAAGAGGATGGGTCTTCCGTATGGCGTATGCAGATTATGTTGATCTCGTCGAAAATAATAATCAACGCTGGTGACAAATGATGAGTGCATGTTGAATGATCAAAATGTTTGCGAAATGATTTTCCAAGGGCTGTCTGAAATGAACCCCATGAGAGACAGACGTGCTGCAGCTGCATTACCATTTGCTGATCTGGGAAAGCAAAATTGGAACTGATCAACCTCCTGGAACATGACATTCTCTGTTGGAAAGTCCCAAATGCTTACTCCGTTTCTTCACAAAGGTCAGGACTCGTATCCAAATATACATCTGCAACCATCCTCCAGAAATGGAACAGTTGTTGGTGGTCTTTGGCCTCACCATTTGCCATAGCCTTACAACACCCCTTGATTCCATATGTTCACTCAGAAACGCATTCCTATTTGCTCTTCATTAAGGGTTTGCAGGATGGCCTAGAGGTATGCACACCTGAACTAAATTCCAAATTCCTGCCCTGCCTGACTGCTGGAACTGCTGCAACCACCCAGCATAACCGTTGCCAACAAACTGCTTCAGCAGCACCAACGCCCTATTATGAGTATCGTACATCAGAATCTGCATCATCAAGTCTGTGTTTCGAGGTCACCTTCATTTATTTGTCCCTCTTTTCTTTCACATGTGAAAATGTTTTTTGGAGGTCTTCCCATCATACTCTTACCTCCAATCCTTCAAGACAGCAATCCTTCGGCACCTCAAGTTGTTTCTAAACTTATTAGATCTTTGAGCCTGGCCTACTCTTTCTTTATTATTATTATTTTTTTGTCTGACTGTAGCATGTCTCTTTACACTGATAGTGATTCCATGTACATCCCTTGTCCACTTGTTTCCCTTGGCTTCCATGGTGTTTGTTTGTCGACCCTCTACCATATATCAAACTGCTGCTGTTGAGCTCTTCCCTTTGTAGAAAAAGGAGATTTATCTGTTAGAAGTAATTACCTTCGCATTCTGCGAAAGGTTATGTTTTGGTCGGCGTGTATTTATTTATTTATTTATTTATTTGTAATCTTGTGATTCGTATAACTCAAAAAGTATTAAACCGAATTGCATGAAATTTGGTGGGATGATTGGTTATTAGCCAGGAAGCATTCGATTAGATTTTGGGATCGTTCGGGTCAAAGGTCAAAGTCACGAAAAGGTCAAAATCGTCTTTTTACGATAACACGGTCAATTTTTATTCAATTTGCATGCAAATAACGCCAAAATGTTCAGAATTCAACGCCTCATCTTGTGATATGCAATATGACACAATGACGCCCATACTCTTGTTACCGGTTAGGGGTCAAAGGTCAGGCGGGTCACGACCTTGAAAATAAAGTATTTTTTAAAACAGGAACTTGTGTGTGCTAATACCCCTAAATATAGTATTATACAATGATTGACTTTTGTTGAGGTTGCTACGAGATTACCTTCTCTTGTTGAAACGTTGTATTCACCGAGCTTGCGAGTGAAGACTCGCCAAAACGACGTGAGTTGATTGTTGTTTAGTCCGTAGCCCCCGAAAGTCGGGGGGGGGGGTCATGACATTATAGATATGTCGTTTGTGTTATAAGACCATTCATATAAAACCAGTTCCCCACACTCATACCAAGAACAAAAAAAGTAGTGGCGGCGAAGGTATGCGCTCTATGAGTGCCCGTTCTAGTTCCAATATATAATCATTCTTTATGTATCACTGATCAATTATTTAATTGCTCGGATCACTTTTGTTCACTTGCACGATGCATTGCATCATATTAAGGGAACTGCAGAGCTGGAAGGAAGCACAATTGTGAAATTTCAGGAAAAACTGTTTTACATTAATCTAAGACTCGTCGTGCCGCTTGTACATAAGTCACATCGAGGAAACAAACAATAGTGTACATCAGTGTACCTTAACATGAACAACAAGGACACGGGCAGACAATGGATAAACATACATGTTAATGGAATTTGAGTCTGAGTTCCTTTCATCGTGAGCTTGGTTCAGACGAGACCACTAACCAGCCTACCTGGAGTTCAATTTATAAACTTGGAATCAATCCTGAAGCTTATCATTGTCCTTGTCTACTGAAACAAAAAATACCTTAAAGAAGTGGGAACATGATTGAGGATCCATTCATTTCATGCTTTTCTTCACTTTAACACTTACTGTATGTCCTTTAATACTTGCTGAGGGATGACTGTATAGGTGAGCGGTACGCGGCCTCACCTTTGACCTGTCCAGCCTGGGTTTGAATCTCCATGCAACTATAAACTGTCATGCTGGTTTTTCACCGGCAGGGTGCGTCGTCAATGTGTGCCATCCCTTGGATGGATGTTAATCAGGAAGACCCGTCTGCTGGCACTGGTGGTGGTGGTGGTTGTTGTTGATGATTAGCCCCAGTCAGTTCTGCTCGAACAGACCCTAAGCACGGACATAGCCGATCAATCTCCCGCGAGCGACCCAGAGATCCCTCATTTAAATTGCTGTGCTCCTGCCCTTGTGGAGTCAGGACCGCACAGTCTTCCATAATGTGTTTATTTGGTGTGTGGTGGCCTGGCAGAGATTGCAGGTGTTATCAGAGGTGTCATGAAGTCTATGTTTGTATGCTAACACTGGTTGTTGGTGGATGTTAATGATACCAGGTTTCTTTTGTAAAGAGTAGGTGAGGTGCAACCCTGAATATATTGCTATGTTTGTGGGGTAGATGGAGGAATTTCATAGTAAAGGTAGGATTGTATAGTGTAGCATGGTCCGTGGATGAGTAGGAGACATCTCGATGTAAATTAAGTAAGGAAAACTGTGAGCTTAAGTTGTTATGTGTCACCACATGGGGTGGTGCTGTGTTAACTACGTAGGGTTTAAGGCTAGTTCTCCAAGGATGTGATTGCCCCCGTGACCTTTCCCTACGTTTTTGCATTTACAAAGCCGGCTATGAAAAGGAACCATGTTCTTCTGACAACAACAATAACAACAGAGCGAACGTTTCTGAGCAGGCAAAAACCCCGCCTTCCTGGCTTCGTACTGGCAGGCCATGCCCCGAGGATGATGATTGGTCAGTGTAACATAAGAGGGAGGTTAATAGTGTGGAGACAGTGGTCAGAACATATATTACCTCTCTAGCTTCTACTCGCCACGGTCAAGAAGGCTGCATGGTCCTCGTTGTTCGTGCTGATGTGAATTTGCTCATGTACTGGAACAGGGCACTGGCCGTTGCCTGTTTGGCTGAGTCATGAAGTTTGTATGCTTTGAGGAGAAGGAGAGAAGAAGGGGCTAGAGAGACAAGAGGGCAGTTGGAAGCAAAGTGTGAGGCTCTGCTCCCTCTGGGTACGACAAAATGGCAGCGCGATTGTCATTGTTAGTGATGATGTGAATATGTTCATATGCTGAAGCAAGATGCTAGCCATTGACTGTTCGGCTTGGTCGTGAAGTTTGTACGCTTTGAGAGGGATATAAGAGGAGGAGCGCGTCTCTTGGCCTTGTCTCGGAGCCTCAGCATTTTCCTTGTCGTGTGATCAAGGAGAAAGGCAGCACCATTTGGTGTGTGTGGACCTGGAACTAACAAGGAGCAGTGTGGCAATCTTGATCATGAGAACAAACTGTGCAGCAGTTCATGGTTCCTGGCATTGAAGATTGAAGACGGTCGGCGCCACACCTCCCGTACGTGACCACAGAGAGCGACTTGGTGCCATTTTTAGTGCGTCTTCCCTCATGGTGGCTATGCGGTTCGACGACTGTGAGGCTCCTAAAAGGTCATCTCTGGACACAAGCTGAGTACCGGGCATAAAAGGGGGATTTTCTTTTATTTCTACCTATTCCTTTGTCTGTCTTTGTGACTGAGTGGAGACGTCCCAAGTTAGGATTTAGTATAACCTCACTTTTCATTGTCTCACTCGTTGATTTATTTTCATTGTCACTTGTCGAGTCATTTTCATTATAATTCATCGATTTATTTTCATTAAACCATTATTTGTTCAATTTACTTGTGTTTGTCTATTCGTTGTGGGTTCAAAAATGAACCCGTGTGTTTCCGTTCTGGTAAACGCCCTCGTTGCCACCTTTCCCGCACGCGCTATAATCTTCAAGGATCTTGGCTGTTCACTTCCGAATGAAAACCGAACGGCTATCCATCCAGGTCGGTGTTCACCTTCTTCTTGTTCTTCTTCTTCTTCTTGCATATGGCAGCTTAACTGCCGGGGTAGCTATCATTTCTTGGAAACGCGACTGTGTCGCTGATGCAGTGCCCCTCTACCAAGACACACTGGTACTCATTTCGCCGACCTCGGAAGGATGACAGGCTGAGTCAACCCCCTGGTGTATTAATTCAGCAGCCAACGGGGCTTGAACTCAGGACCCTAAGATCCCAAGCAACCACCCTAACCCTAAGCCAACACCAGGCTTGGTGTTCATCTGACTGAACACAACAACATAAATAACTGCTGTATTCGACTGATGGTGATCTGTCCAAGATTGGTTCTGTCCTTGAAACGTTTCTCGACTTGTCGTGAATGCTCTGAAGATCTGTCAAGAATATGGGCCTTGGCTCATTGCTTAATATAGTGTTCTGAGCTTTGGTTTATGTTATGCTCATGTATACATCATGCTTCTGGACGTGTTAGTTTTACCCCGAAGCTTGTTGTAGTACAGGCCATGATAAATTGAGCACGGCTGGAGAAATGCACTGAGTAAATGGACTTTTCATGAGATTAAGATGGATTGTCAGGATGGCCTGTTGAGTGTTCCTTTCTGAAACCCTGCCTTGTGATCCAAGGCTTGTGATCCAAGGAACTCAGATTGAAATCCTGTATACCACTTGTCATTTGTCCCTTGTTGATTATCATCCTTGTATTTCATGTAAAAGGTACACTGATGTTTACTGATGTCTGTCCTGGATTGATTTATATGTGCAAGCTCAGGGCTTCAGGAGCCTGAGGACCATTTAAAAATTAAATTTTCAGCCAGAAATTATTGTGCCACTTTCAACAATCATTTTAAAGATTCTGCTTTTCTCTAAATTGCCCCCATTGTTGCGGTGAATACATTTACATTGTCCAATCCCAAGTCCAAAAAGCCTGGTCTACCATTCGGAAACTGAATGATCGCTTATTAAAGGAGATGCCATCTCTGCATTTGCTGGGAATGATGGAGAGCTCATGTTTGCTTCTCTGAGGAAACTTGATGGCATGGAATTCCAACAGATGCCATCCAAAGAGGAGCAGAATAAAGAATTTCATTATATTCAAAATGTACATTCCATGCCTGGTGCTCCGGGCACCAGAATTGCTGCCTAACAGGGAAGCCTCACCAGCTGTGCCATTTCAACATACATTTGTATTAAAGAAAGTTTTGCATTTATCTGCTGCTGAGATTATGAGTTGGGAAATTGATCTTCTTTATGACGTACATCATTTGTTCCCATAGTTTGAATGCGGAATACATTTATATCATCGCAGAATTCAAACTTATTTCTGTCGTCACTGTAACTGTAAATTGCTTTTATTCATAGCCAAGTAACAATGAAGGAATTGTGTTTGTGTCAGCACAGATGAAGTGCAATTGTGCGCTAAAGGCCGCTTTTCTCCGCACTCGTGCACGTAGCAAAATGAACTACTGTATGGCACATGGGGAAACTCAAAAGCTTATCAACTAAAATATTTTGGCCATACACTGTATGCAGATAAGTGTTTGTTGTTTGGCACAATGGGAATATTATATTTTAAGAAACGCTTATTCTTGATTTACCCTCTGTACGCAAAACGAAAATTGGGGTGAACCAATTGTTTTCACTTTTGTCCGTCTCTTCTTCCGTCTACAAACGTCAGTCTATGATCGAGGAATGACTTAATTTTCATTTGTATGTTGTGTTTTGAACATGAATCGGAACATTAATTGGAAAAGAAACCTGGAGTTTAGCACATGCGGAGACAGGATAACTTTTGTATTCTTTCTGACTGTCTGGCAGTCAAACAAAATTGAATATCATTCCAAACAGGAAACTTACTGTTTTTTTAGGATGTCATAAAGGACACAAACAACAGGCATGAAAAACTAATGTAACATGTAAAAATAAGGTGGTGTAAATGACAGTGCATCAACAACAGTAAACTTCTTGAAAAAAAAAGAAGTAAACTTTTCTACAGTTTTTAAAATCTTTATTTTATTTTCATTTAGTTATACTAGTATGTGCCTGTACGTGCGTGCCCATATGTGCGTGGCCTTACGTGCAAACCAAAAAAAAAAAACTTTCAAACTGTGAGCCAGAAACAACTACACAGGTCATTCCTTCGCTCTCGTAAACGACGACTGGATTGGGGGATTGTGTTTATCTATAAATGCGCATAAGAAATCGAGAAATTATTAGAATACAGTAAGTCATCACTATCCGGAAGGGGTGCGTGCCCGTACGAAATGTTCACATGCATTCCACTAATTATCACTTGAATTGAAGTAACAACTGCTGTGATACTTACACACACAGAGTTAATTAAAATCCAAATTAAAAACAAGTTTACCTCCCTCTTTTTGCTTGCCATGACATTCGCTGCCATTGACCATTGCCACTCCTACGCCACGGTAACTAAGGCACCGATCCCCATCGTAACCGGCACGGCACGTGACGTCATCGTCGGTCGGCCGCGCACTGGCCTACGCAGCCACGCCTATGCAGCAGTGTGTCCTTTCATTGGTTTGGTAAATAAATGGCCATAACTTGGGAAGCATTTGTCCGATTAATATCAAACCTTGAAAAGGCACATCCTCAGGTCCCCAGAAATATACCTGGCAAGTTTTAATTAGATCGGACCAGTGGTTGTCGAGAAACAGCGGTCACAGACGCACGCACGCACGCACGCACACACAGAGAGATTGCTGGAATTATAGATAGATGATTGAACACTAGAACACAAATCGATTTCTGACCACTTCCAAGAACCTCCAGTTTTACAGTACTTGGACATGTTAGATGAGGTGGTGTATAAGAATGTATCAATGATGGTAAATTTCCGGAATTTTTTTTTGTTCAACCTCTAAGTTCATTGTTTTATTAAAATTTAATTATAAACTTGAACACTGCATGGGGTAAGGTGTACTATAAAGTCTCTAGTTTTCAATGCATTAACCATAATGTATATACGACACAGAGCTGTGGTATGGCTTGAGACAATTTTTGTTGATAAAATGGATTGTCACCTCGAGGCAGCTCAGTGGCTATTCATTTTATCAGGATTTGTGAAGGTCGTTGCACTAAAACTAGACTGTCAGGATAGCTCGGTGAGTATATTAACCTGTGAGTTTTGTTGACTGAGTTTCTTCCTGATCAATATAAGTCCTGAGTTGAAACTGTAATTCTGGCTTTTGACAAACAAGGCAGATTTTGAGGCGGCTGTCCAATCTGCCAACATTTACAAAAGGATGTTAAAGATATTTTTTAGAAAAGTGTAGAAGATTGTATGTCAGCACCTTGGTCAAAGTAACAATTTCCACCTCCTGAAATACAACATTCATCGTCCGTGCTCATAACCTCATCATTCCAATGTCCAAAACATCCTCGTTTCAAAGAGATGCTCCTTCATCTAATACAGTGTTTCTCAACCTTTTTTGTCCCACGCCCACTTTGATTTTCAAAAAAATCGTACGCCCCACCATAATTTGAGACACTACAGTATAATATACTACATATGTATTCAAAAGGCTTCATTAAAACTTTATTGCAAATTTTATTCAATTGCTACTCACTTCGACGGGAGCCCTGCCCTTGATTCTGGCTGCAGATTTGTTTGATTTGAGGAACCAATTTTGTCAGTTTCAGCCTTAAATCACGTTTCGTGATTTCCAGTCGATTTCTCTTCACTTTCTCTCTCTCTCTTTCTCTCGAAAGCGATCGTATATTAATTCATTAATTCTGAATCCTCATGCCCCACCAAAATATTGCCATACCCCACCGGCGGGGCGTGCACCCCACCTTGAGAAACACTGATCTAATATATTGCCTAAAGCTCATTCTAACCACTTACCGACTTTCTCACTGACTGATATTAATGATCGGTACCATCCGAGTGACGTTGAAAGCTGAAATTTTGCGTGCCGCCGGACATCGAAGCCGACACACCGGGAAAAATCACAGAACCATGGGAATGCATCTGTAAACGAAAATATCCGAAAATAAGTGCAGCCTTGTTGTGCTCATCTAGCAGGAGGTCGATGATGCTTGCCTATAATCACAAAGCTTCTATTTATTACATACCGACGTACGAAGCACGGTTTGTTATTGCTTGAAATGTGCAAGCATACCCCACTGGTATGTTCAACAGGGCAAGAGATGCTTAATCATCCCCATGTCATTGTGGGGTCGGCCGGGGAACGTTTTTGGCCTAAGACTTTCACAAACTGACTAACCAGGCCTGGACATTTGACTGAAGAGGCATGACTTTGTAATTTGAACAGGGTGCTGGTGATAACTCACCTACTCTTCACAAAAAGAGACTGTGGGATATTTAGCATCCACCGACAAATGCTAGCAGACTATTCCTCCTGGTTATTGTCCTTCCTTTGGACGACACACCTGTTGATGCCTCACCCTGCATGTGAAACACCTGGATGACAGTTTATAGCTGGGTCGGGATTCAAACCCAGGCTAGACAGCTTAGGGATAAGTGCGCGAAAGTAGCCAAAACGCTCCCTGGCCAACGTCATGACAAGAAGCTGGGAATAATTGGTGCCATTAAATAAGTAGTGGTAGTAACAAATCATTTTTACATGAGAGAGTAAACGAAGGGTGCGAATCAACTGATAAGAGATAAAACTCATGGCCAACCAGATATTTTTTCAGTGTATTATTCCGTTCCTTGAAGCTCTCGAGGTCAGCTAAGTTAGAAGACACATCTATTCCTTGGGATCTTTATTTGTCTCGCTCTCTTGTTTGGGTGAAAGACTCTCGAAGGCATGCAAATGTCCTTCATGAGCCCTCCAATCTGAACAACAAAGTGTGGCTTTAAACAACATTTTCCACACGACATAACACAGTTAACTGTACATTCGCCCTCACCGTGTGCCCCCATGAGTTTCCCATTAGTGAGATGTGTGCCATGCTCGTTTGAACTGCTCCAAAGTGCGGGGGACGGTGGTCACGGTGGACATGCCGATTGTGGATTAATGCTGTGAAAGGTTAGCGCAGATAAGATTATAACTGAATACCCACTCCCAGAAACTTGTGCTTAAAATTTGCAAATAACACTTCCAGATGTTTAACATCTGTACAGTCTGAAATAAGTTGACAGCTGGTTGACACAATAGGATGTAAGAATGAAAATCTGGGTGGATGGTGAAACGGATCTTATCAAGCCTACTCCGAAATATCATCATCATAGTCATCATTGTCATCATCATTCCCATCATCATCATTACCATCATCATCAGTCATCATCCTCATCATCATTACCATTATCATCATCATTGCCATCATCATTACCATCATCATCATCATCATAGTCATCATCGTCATCATCATTACCATCGTCATCATAGTCATCATTGTCATCATCATTGCCATTATCATCATCATTACCATCATCATCATCATTACCATCATTACCATCATCATCATTACCATCATCATCATTACCATTATCAGCATCATTACCATCATCATCATCATTGCCATTATCATGATTACCATCATCACCATTACCATTATCATAATCGTCATCATCATTCCCATTATCATCATTACCATCATTACCATTATCATCACAATTACCATTATCATCATTACGATTATCATCATCATCATTACCATCATCGTCATCATCATTAATATCATCATCATTGTCATCATCATTACCATCATCATCGTCATCATCATTACCATTATCATCATCATTACCATTATCAACATCATTACCATCATCATCATCATTACCATTATCATCATCATTACCATCATCATTACCATCATCGTTACCATCATCATCATTGGCATCATCATTATCATCATAGTCATAGTCATAGTCATCATTATCATCAATGTTTCATTCTCTTGAAGTCTTGGCAGGTGTCAGTACTGGAAAAACGATCTCTTAGCGTGGGTTATGCTGGGTGGTTTGCCCATTGCCTTACGAGCAGTCAATCGGGACAGGAATTTGTAATTTGTTCATGGTGCCTGAGATAGCTCCCCTATGCTTCATGAAGGACACCGTGGGATCTTTAACATGCACCAACTAATGCCGACAGATGTGATGCCCAGTTTAACATCCATTTGAGGGACAGAACACGCACTGATGAATCACCATCCCAATGAAACACCAGGACGACAGTTTATAGCTGAGTCGGGATTCGAACCCAGGCTAGACAGCTTAGAGGTGAGTGTGTGTACGTCTAAGTTGTCCTATCAGCCTCTTGTTCGTGTAATAAGTGGTTAAAAACCAATAGTCTACGGACTCTAAATAAGATGTAATGTGAAATGGAAACCTGTTTCCATGGTAAGGCACTCTTCATCATGTCTGGCATGCAAGTTCTATGTATTCATTTGCAGCCTGCCTTTCTCTCCTCTCTCTCCGTCTCTCCTTCCTCCTGTCTTTCTTTCTTTCTTTCGCTCCATTTCATTCTTTCTTTCTCTCTTTCGTATTAATTGTGAATACCAATAATAATTTCACCAAAGCCTAACACCATATATGATGATGCTCCATACCTCGGAAGGATTTCAAAACACAACAGCAGGGTTGTGTTCTCCAACCCCATTCATCGTGCATCACATTCTGGCCGTACAAGAAGCCGTGGATAGAACCAAACAAGGAATAGTATTTCCTGCCTTGAGCTGTTTTGCATCGCATGTGTCTGTAAACAGGAAAACCCACACACCGCCATGGCATGCGATGGGGGCAATGCCATTTTCACAAGGAATTCCAGAAGCAGCATTACAGATTAGAATGTTGCTTGGCCTTCACAAGGATGCCAAACTGTGAGTCAAACGCCTCTTTGAGCAGTAACAGACAGTTAAACAGGGCACACTTGTCTCGAGCTGCTGTCTTACATTTCAGCACGTGTGACTGCGCAGGTTTTGTCCCTTTTGAGCAACTTTGAGAGCAAAAACATCTTCCTGCGTTTCTCCTGTGTTTGTGCACATTCCTCACACGTCGTTGAAACCTTTTATTTATACCCTAAGGACATGTTTTTTGTTTTTTTTAAGTTCTGCCTAACAACGGGTTGTCGGGAATTGAGTTCTGAAACTTTTGCAGCGATTGCAGTTTCCAGCAATTTCCATAAGACAGGAAAGACCACACATGCTCCGGTTGTTTAAAAGTCTCTCGGTCAATCCTTTATGTGAGGTTACTGCCGTGACGTCACGTGCTCCATTAGTGCAGGGCGGCACTGCAAGCCTGTGCTCCCTGGTGCGGGACACACATGTAATGGAATCTCCAGGTGGACCTGGAATGGCTGGAGTTAAATCCTCCCCAGGGATTGTGTTGTGTGGCCAATTTGATGGTCATTTTAAACACCGTGAATGTAACATCCGCGCCTTTGCTGAGCACCTCAAGGTGTAGAATCATTCCATCTTCAGGCTTGGTGTTGGCTTAACAGTTAAGGTGGCTGGCTTCAGATCTTTTAGGTCTTGAGTTTGAGCCCCTGTCGTGACGTTAAATAACACCAGGTGGGTTGACTCAGCCTGTCATCCTTCCGAGGTCAGCAAAATGAGTAGCAGATTACTGGAAACAGGGGCACTGCATCAGTGGCAGCCAAGCTCTCAGCAATGATGTAAGAGGCTATATTTTTTAAAATCATCTTGTGTTTTGTCAATATTCCAGTACGTGGTAATTTTCCCAGGCTTAGCCGCCATTGCAGGGCATGGTGTCACTTTGCCGATGAAACCAAGCTAGGTTCGCAAAACATCTGGACATCTGCTTGCCGGCACAACTCGGGAATCGAGGAAATTGATCTACTCTTTGTCCATTTCCAAAGGGAACATTTTGTGCCAAGAAAAGTCTTTAGACATTCCCCCCCCCACTCTCTCATTTTGGGATGTTAAGAAAATTAGACTTGTTTAGGCCCTGGGCCTTTTTAACGTTGCGTGAGCTTCACTGTGAAATGGCATGTCGTGCAAGCTCCTGGAATCTGAGTTTCTCACCGCAGATCAAGCCCTGTCCCAATTGCGATTTGAATTATTTGCACAACATCTCCCTTGTGTCGTCTCCTTCCAGTGTTCAAAAAAGTTCTACAGTTCAAACCCTATTTCACACAAAATGCATCCCGTATTTATTATTATGATTATTATTATTATTATTATTATTATTCACCTCCTTGGATCCCAATAATTTGTCATATATAGCACAGGTGACAGACAGTTGGTTGATTTCATGTTACGATGGCATTTGTCATTATTTTGATTTTCATCTGTGGTGTTGATTAAATTTACTTTTGAGTGAAATAGTTATGATCATGACAACGTTGTACTATTTTGGACATTTCCATCTGTTGGGGATGCTTTCGAGAGAGGCGATGCCCCTTGCATTGTGTAAGTGAAGGGAGTGAATGGGCCTTTCATTTATCAGCACTACCCTCAGAGCATTCGGCCCGTTTACATCACTTACCCTTTTAAGTGCTCTTTTGCCTGAAATCCGGATGGCACATAACAACAGCACCACAACTGTCTTTAGGGCACACTGAACAAGGCCCTGGACGAAAATAGCCTGATTTTACATGGGGTGTGTGTGTGTGTGTGTGTGTGCGTGTGTTTTGTGTGTGCGCGCAGCTTATACGACGGGCTACTACTGGCTCAGCGTGGCAGCTTTCAATTTGGATACCTCCAATCCTGTAGTCTTCCATGGACCTGCCAAAGCACAGTTTGGCTACACCGTGCAGCAACATAACTCCGGGGACCAGAAATGGTGAGGGCTAGAACGGTTGGATTATATGGGAGTGGATTCTTAAATGTGGAACAGAACTCATGCCATAACAAAACAAACACATTGGTTTGAGAGCTATCCGTGCACTACACACGGATCTTGTTTCATTATGAGTTATTGTCCTGTCAAAATTTCAAGGACTTCATTAACATCCAGATGACCTACTATATAACGACCATTGTTGTATCAGCCTTGACTTATTACTGCAATTATTTTGTGAAAGGCATGACTTCCTGATTTTGTATGTGTGCCAACCTTAGTTTTGTGATTCTATAAAACTATCACAGCTCCCAGGGAAATCTTACATCAAGCCATACAATTGAGGGATGCGTCATTCACCAAGCACGTAATATTATTGTTAATATTACTTACTAGAGAGTTCATAGAACACGTTACCCCACACAGCCTTGAGAAGCAAGGACATGGGCAGGGTCTATGAGCCGCAAGTATGATTGGTCGAGATGATGTAAAATGCCCGAATATTTTGTCCAAGTACTAATAAACGGTAAGTTTTGAAAGTGATAAAAAGGCGATTTATGTTCTCCAGTGTTCAAGTATATAATTCGATTTAAATAAATTAAACATTTTAAAGGTCGTAGAAAAAACTTTTTGGAAGTTTACCACTTTTCATGGAGGGTCTTTACCACCCGACTTAACATGTTATATTAGGTATTTGTGCCTGTTGTTTGTGTTCTTTATGACATCCTTAAAAACCGTAAATTTCCTGTTCGGAATGATTTAAAATTTTGCTTGACTGCCAGATAGGCAGACAGAGTAAGAAAAGTCATCTCACTCCTCTCTCCCGATCGAGACAAATTTAGAGCCGAATTAAGTTGTTCACGTCGATCACAAACTGATGTTTGTCGACGGACAGCGAGACAGAAGTGAACCAATCGCTGAACCCTCCTTTCCGCTTCGCGCGCGCGCGTGGTATTGATAACACGAGTACCCTTCCAAGGAACCTCGACGCATGAGGAGGCCATAATAGGTCCATTAAAGCCTGCACTATGATTGCTTGTCCATGTTCTATCCTGCTGAAATGCTGTGCATCAAGGAATTAATTTTTTTTTCTTTCTCACTGGAGAGAGAATCAGGGTTGGTATTGTAGCCTCGAGGAATGCACATTCGCCTCTGAGCTGTCTCGACTGGGTTTGAATCTCGACCCGGCTATTAAGGCCTAAGTCACATTTGGCTCAGCGGCCGAAGGGTCTAAAAAAATCTACGGCCACTAGCAATTATAGGGCGGCCGCAGTATTTCCACGGTCACACAATGTAGCAGTCACATATGTTTTTATTTTTCGGGTTTCCCAACCTTGACCGAACCCAGTACCTGCAGAGCCTAGCAGCCGCATGGCTGAGGAAGTCGCCATTGCAAGGCTGCTTCTTCTTCTTCTTCTTCTTCTTCTTATTCTTATTCTTATTCTTATTCTTATTCTTATTCTTATTCTTATTATTCTTATTCTTATTCTTATTCTTATTCTTCTTCTTCTTCTTCTTCTTCTTCTTCTTCTTCTTCTTCTTCTTCTTCTTCTTGCTTCAAGCATGGCTGAAGCCCTATTGAATTCGTTAGTATTATTATTATTAACGGCGTTTTTATGTTCTACTGACCGATTTTGTGGCGGATCTGGAGGGAAAACTGTCGGATGAAATTCAACGAAACTTTACAGGATTATTACTCACCACCTGAAGTTTATACTATGAAACATTTGATGACATAGGTCACGTGGTCTGGCGGCCATATTGGATTTTATCCAAAACCTAAAAACATCTTCTTCTCCAGAAGGGATAATCTGACAGCCTCAATCTTTTGCACACATTTGCTAAGTTCGATGTTAATGTGAATTTGTTAATTTGGTCGAAATCGTTACATAATTAATATGATTTAAAATGATGCCGATTCGCCTCATTAAATATGCAAAATATGCAAATGAGAGTTGAAAAAATTTAATGACAAATTTAGATAGCACATAAACACGGGACTCCCAATATATTTATACTATGTCTGTATTTGACCCCAGTGAGCCCCCAGAGCCCCCAAAGTTGAAAATGACCCATTTTTTAAATGTCATAAAATAAAAACAACGCTTGGATGAAATTCAATGAAACTTATCCATTTAATAACTCTCCACCTGAAGATTATACTTTGAAAATTTTGATGACGTCGGTCACGTGGTATGGTGATCATATTGGATTTTATCCAAAACCTAAAAACATCTTCTTCTCCAGAAGGGATAATCTGACAGCCTCAATCTTTTGCACACATTTGCTAAGTTCCATGCTAATGTGAATTTGTTAATTTGGTTGAAATCGTTATTTAATTTATATGATTTTAAATGATGCCGATTCGCCTCATTAAATATGCAAAATATGCAAATGAGAGTTGAAAAAATTTAATGACAAATTTAGATAGCACATAAACAGGGGACTCCCAATATATTTATACTATGTCTGTATTTGCCTCCAGTGAGCCCCCAGCGCCCCCCAAAGTTGAAAATGACCCATTTTTGAAATGTCATAAAATAAAAACAACGCTTGGATGAAATTCAATGAAACTTATCCATTTAATAATTCTCCACCTGAAGTTTATACTTTGAAAATTTTGATGACGTAGGTCACGTGGTATGGCGGCCATATTGGATTTTCTTCAAAACCTAAAAACATCTTCTTCTCCAGAAGGGATAACACGATAGCCTCAAACTTTTGCACACATTTGCGAGGTTCCATTGGAATGTTAAGTTGTTAATTTCGTCGAAATCGTTGCATAATTTATATGATTAAAATGATGCCGATTCGCCTCATTAAATATGCCAAATATGCAAATGAGAGTTGAAACAATTTAATGACAGATTCTGATAGGCCTTGAAGAGGGGATTCCAAATATGTTTACACTATGTCTGTATTTTACCCCAGTGAGGCCCCAGAGCCCCCCAAAGTTTAAAATCACCCATTTTTGACATGTCGTAAAATGAAAACCAAAGAAGATAGACAAAAAGTGACCACACATTCTGGAAGATATTTTAACGTTCTACAAGTTCGCCATTTACATTAATATGCAAATGTGGAGTTATTGGACTTTTTTTGGGGACTTGAAAATTTGTCCAGCCTCGATTTGTCCAATGTGAAGTTTCTTTCTCTATCATGTATTGCTATGGGCTTTTCAATCCTTTATTGAGATAATATGAGGGACCCCGTAGCTGGACCCCATTGGAGACTTGAACTAACTTTCTAACTCGGAAAACCCATATCATGTGACAGGGTGATGGTGTTGAAATTTGTTAAAATGGAGGCACGCCTTGAAGCCCGGGATTACTGGTTTACCAGTTTTAATTATTATTATTATTATTATTATTATTATTCCTCCTCCTCCTCTTCTTCTTCCATTTTTCTTCACGCGGCAGCCTCATTCAGCATTATCTTGTAAAACAAGTAATCTATAATCATGTACATTTTTCTCCTCATTGATAATTAATTAGTTCGGCGAAATGCGACCCGGAAATGATAAAAATGTTATCGGACAAAAAATTAACGGACATTATGGGACTAAAAAAATCGAGTTATCGGAAGTTAACTGGTCCGATAACGATAAATGGAAGTTAACTTCTGATAATAGTCCGATAAAAAAAGTAAACTTCGATAATTATCAGTTATCGGATCATCGCTTTTGTGCCCAACACTGGTGGCAAACACCTATACTCCGATCTCTAGCAGTAGCGCATGGTGGACGCACGGTCGATGCAGACTGCCACGGAGGCCATACGTAGGACGCACGGCGGGCGTAGGGGAACCGTGCGTCGACCATGCGTTGCCCGCAGGTAGTCACACAGACCGCAAGGCCACTGTACGGTGAACACAGGGACGCCTTAGGACTACCCTACGGCGACCGTGGAAATAGTGCGGCCGCCGTAATTTTTTTTGGAGGGGGGGTTGGCAAAATTCATTTTTCATTGATTAGAGACTACAGCAGCCGCACGAATAACGCAAGCCCACCGTACGCCCTACGTACGGTCGACGTCGAACACATCTACGTCGTGGCTACGGCTTGTCGAATTGCTATGGCCAACCGAGAAATGAAAAAAGTTATAATTCCGCTCTCCAATTCCACGGCGACCCTCCAGCCTGTAAAAGATAGCCATACGCCCTAGGGCCACCCTGAGGCCACCTCAGAAACTCTGTGGCCGCCGCATGTTTCTGCCAATTCGGGGGGGCGGGGGGTACGGTCGCCGTATCCTAGCCGTGGAGCAAATGTGACTCATGCTAAGGCCTAAGTCACATTTGCTCTACAGCTAGGATACGGCGGCCGAACGCACTCTGAATTGACAAACGTGCGGCGGCCACAGAGTTTCTGAGTTGGCCTGAGGGTGGCCCTACACCGTATGGCTATCTTTTACAGGCCGTAGGGGTCTCTGTAGAATTATAACTTTTTTAATTTCTATGTTGGCCGTAGCAATTCCACATGCCGTAGTTGTGTTCCAAGTGTAGGGCGTACGGTGGACTTGCGTTATTCGTGCGGCTGCCGTAGTCTCTAATCAATGAAAAATGAATTTTGCCCTAAAAACCGAATACATTTTAAAAAACCGAACACAACGAGGCGTTCATGTTTGTTCACGTGTCTCCCCCACCTGTTCGAGCCGCATCTTCGCTCTTTGTTCATTCACAGGCCCCCCTAACAAACGGACGCCAACGTGGTCAGACGGAATGAAAACCCGTCATTCTTGTTACAAAAACAGCTAAAATTGATGAAAAAGCGGCCGAAATTGAAACCAACACAGTAATTACGGTCACAATAGCAAATATAACCGAAACCAACACGTTTATTCTACACACAAGAACGGTCAATCCCGAAATAGAACGGTGTGGAATGGAAGCCACATCGGTTATTTCCGTCACGAAACGGCGGAGACCGAAGCGAAAGCGGTTAATTCCGGTTACCGCAACGTGGAAAACATGGCGGCTTGAAAAGGTCTTGAAGTTATGGTAAGTTATCTTTAACGTAGTCTGCCTTGAATATATCATGTGTGTTAATGAAAACCCGTTTGTGGTACGGGATATTATACAAGCAGCGATAAATGCGCCATCTTGACTTGATGTGTGGCTGACATTTCGTGTAATTCGTGCCCCCCGTGCTGCAGCGATCAGTGACGATTGATCGTTTATATTTGCAAGAGGTAAAATTTGATGGTAACAATTAATTGCGAATTCCAATAAAGTAACAAAGTTAATATGAAGTAAAAGCTGTAAAAAGATCCCATACACGATCCCCTATGTTGAACTGGGCCTACACAATTAGCGATCCTACACTCGGGGGCTCGAAATACAGGCAAACCAAACATCATCATCACAACAAAATTCGGTTTAATAAATTGTTAAAACTACATCAGGTACGACCCACTAAATATTATCTATATCACATTTATGTTCGAGGCACAAGCACTAAAAATTTACATCCCATAACAGGTCGTTCTCCTGCATCCGCCATCTTGTTCGCACTACAGTAACTGGAATGAACCACTTTGGTTTCGCTCTTGGACGTTTCACGACGGAAATAACCAATCTTGCTTCCATTCCCCACCGTTATATTTCGGGATTGACCGTTCTTGTGTCCGTCACGACCGTTCTTGTGTGTAGAATAAACGTGTTGGTTTCGGTTATATTTGCTATTGCGACCGTATTTACTGTGTTGGTTTCAATTTCGGTCGCTTTTTCATCAATTTTAGCTGTTTTTGTAACAAGAATGACGGGTTTTCATTCCGTCTGACCACGTCGGCGTCCGTTTGTTAGGGGGGCCTGATTCAGTTCGTCGGTGGAAGTCCTCGTGAAAACATCTCTCGTGTGTCGATCGATATTCACCTCGTGTTTTGACCTTGATTTGTGATTTTTTTTAACTTATGTTGTGTTTTAATGAACAAAAAAGCAATCCGATCACGTGGTGTGACGGACTGTCGGGCAAGGATTTAATTTCACAGAAAAACCGGTTGTAATTTGGAATGTATACATTAATACTGAAGGACCAATTTTGTGCTCCTCCTCGCGGTTTTCTCGTTTTTCTCGGTACTGTGACCTGGACTGAAAGAAACTTCGTACCTGTAAGAGTGCATCGCACATAGTGGCAATTGTCAACCTTCAACTCTGAAGCAGAATAAACACTTTTCATTGAGATGGGGGCAAGGAGTGAAGAGGCGGGGGGTGGGGGATGAAGAGACTGTGGCAGGGAGTGAAGAGGTGGGGGTGGGAGATGAAGAGATGGAGGCAGGGAGTGAAGAGGCAGGGGTGGGAGATGAAGAGACGGGGGCGAGGAGTGAAGAGGCAAGGGTGGGAGATGAAGAGACGGTGGCAGGGAGTGAAGAGGCAGGGGTGGGAGATGAAGAGACGGGGGCGAGGAGTGAAGAGGCGGGGGTGGGGGATGAAGAGACGGGGGCAGGGAGTGAAGAGGCTGGGGGCAAGGTAAGCAAATTTTTGGGCGGGGGTAAGCAAATTGAAAGCGGGAGATGGGGGGGGAAATAGGGCGGGGGATGAGTCGGCGGGGGCTGGGGTGAATTAGGCGGGGTTGCGTGTGTGGGGGGGGACAGGGGGGGGAGGCCCAGGGGGAAGGGGGGTGGGGAAGGAAGAGACGGGGGACAGGGAGTGAAGAGGCGGTGGTGGGGCTGGGTAATTAAATTTTTGGGCGGGGGTAAGCAAATTGAAGGTGGGAGGTGGGAGGCGGGGGGGGGGGGAATGGGGCAGGGGCCGGGGATGAGTAGGAGGGGACAAGCACGCCCTGTCCAGTCCATGTTCCTCGAGTGTGGGTGACCTGGTGAGGGTGGTTGAATGAACGGAATCCGTCTGTGACGGGGTTTCGACTAGGATCCATGATTACCTCAGCCCAATGCGTTTGATGAAAGTGATTGTGGTTCTGGGGGCATCATGTTTGATGAGCTGCCCTGGGGGCAGTGCTGCCGAGTGTGCGAGCGATCGGAACCCAGGCCGGAGCTCGAGCCTGTGTGGACCTTTGGATTGGTGATTGTACCAGTTTACATACAATACACCGCCACCGAAGGTCATTTACTCATCTTATTTTACCTTAAACATGGGGAATTTCAGTATAAAGTGTCTTGAAAGTGGGTTTTCTTTGGGTCCACGAACGGATTAATTCACTCCATTCTTTCTTATTGGGAAAATAGTTTGGGAATCGAACTTTTTGCAATCCGAACAGCCTCCTGGAATGAATTCAATTCGGATTCTGGGGGCACCATGTACTGGTATGTTCCGAACTGTTATATTTTTATTTCAGTAAAAAAAGAACTGGTATATGTACCCACTCGTTACCGTCCGTCTGGCCGCACGTTCGCCTTAGGGCCCCCCTGCGGTCGCCTTGCAGGCACCTTGAGGCTACCTTGCGTCTGCCTTGAAAATTCTATGGCTGCCGCAGGGACACCCTAAGGTCACCATGCGACATCAAATCAAAGACCGTACGGCACCCCCACGTTTTCGGTCTCCACAATTTATAAATACCCCGTGCGGCTCCCCAAAAAATAAAAACATATGTGACTGCTACATTGTGTGACCGTGGAAATACTGCGGCCACCCTATAATTGCTAGTGGCCATAGATTTTGGAAACCCCACTGCTGCCGTGGCAAATGTGACTTAGGCCTCAGCAAGCATGACGAGTACACCAATACATTAATACCCCGATTTACGTCTTTTTGCAAATACGTCGCCACGCACGTTAGTTACACAACCCGATTTGAGTGACCTCAACTCGCACTTAAGTCCCTTTTAAAGTCATATTTTTATTCTCGAGTGTTTTCAAAGTTTACTAGACTGATAAAGATGCCAGAATACATCGTTAAAGTACCAAATCAGGAGATCGCAAAATTGCCAAAATAATTATTGTACTTTACTGTGCACTGAACGTAAAGAAATGTACTGTACTGTAATTAGCTAGGAGGCATTGTAAAAGTGTGACCTGAGAAATGAAATTAAATGTGATTTGTCCAATGGATGCTGTTGAGTGTGCCGTTGATGCTGCCGGATTATTAAGTTTGCCTCCAACTACAATGCATACCCTCTATCATGAGAGGGCTGCGATTGGAGATCGCTGATGGTTCCTGGTATAGCCAACTCCTAATATTAACCAATTGGTAGCACTTGAAATTCTGCCTCACAATGAAAACAAACGGATTTTCTTTTCCAAAAAGCGCAGCACCGCAGACACCAAGACTAAACACTTAATGCCTCCCTCCGGGAACCAAAAAATGCTGCCATTCATTGAAGAAGGATGAAGAAAAAAAGGTATTGCCAACTTTGACCGCTTTTGCAAGAGGTTTATTTTTATTTAAATATGTCTAGTAATTTTTTATTTATTTATTTACTTATACATTTGTATACTTTGATATATTTGTTATTGATTTTGAAAAAAAAGGGTAACATCATCTTACTTTCATTCACCATCTGTCCATCCGTCTGTTCCCAGGTACTGCAAAAACGGCTGAACCGATCGCAACCATTTTTTGGGTGTGTAATCCTGGGACCCCTTGGAGTAAAATAGGCATAAATATAATAACATGACCCCCTTGACGGCTCCCGTAGGGAGCGGGTGCTTCTAGTAATCTAGTCGGTAAAAAGGGAAATATAATACGTCAAAAGGTCAGGTTAGAAACGCATTCCCCCCTTTTTTCCATTAATTCTTATGAGAAAAATTGCTTTGATTCACATCGTTTCAATATTCATTGTATTTTTCAGGAACACGTCTCCGGACGTAAACCGGTGTCTAACAGCCATATTAAAATGAGTTGAGGGAGACCTTCATCCTGCATTGAACTGAAAACAGTGTGACGATGATGACAATCGTAGGATCGGTAAGAAAGATCAGAGGCAGCATTTGTACAACAATCAAAACAAGATCAGTGAATGTATGTCCGAGAAATGGTTGAGGACGTGTTCGATACCAGTTTGTTCGTTTTTTTACAACTAAAATGGCCACCAGTCGGCCATCTTTGATCGCATCGCGAAACAAAATGACATGCTCATGTATACCATCATGTGTTGTCTTTGTACCAAGTACGAATAAAATCGGTCCATACACGTCCGAGATATGGCTGCGGACGGATGCATGCACGCACAAGCACACGGACGCAAAAATCGACACCAAATCCGGAAGCCCCCATTTCGGACAAAGTCCAACAGGGGCTAATTATTAATCTAAAATAAAGTATTCTTCTACAATAGGATGTATGTTTTTTCTGAATAATATGTCCTTGATTTTTATATCCTTTACCAAATTTGATAGTTTACAATGATTGGACAAAGACTTTGACAAGTGTAAGATTCCACGATTTACTTGTATGTGTCATTTTTTTTTTTGACACACAAGAGCTTCTGAAGAAACGATGTCGTGCGGTTCATCTCAAAGGTTCGTTGATTGATGAGTTTAGGAAATGCGCAAATTTCCACCAACCTTCCCATCTGTGTCACATTTCAAGTGAGTCTTTATACGAGGGAGAGGGGAGTCATTTATAGGTTTCAATGATTCAAAGCTTTTTATTTATTTTTGGCATCGTCACACTGTTTAAAGATATTTCACACTGTGTTCCGGTTCTTTATTGACTGTGCTATACACTGGAGTGCTAAACCTCCAGCCTATGGACATTCTGCCGAGACGTAGAAACCTCTGGGAGCATGTGGAGCATGCACCTGGATCTGTGAACGCCTCTAAGGTTTTCTTCTGTATGCCTCGAGCGTCTATGTGGACGAGCGATCCAATATGCTGATAGAAGAACTTGAATCCTCAACTCGGATTCGACTTCAGCTCAAGTCCCCCTTTTGCTGCTCTCACACTCTAATTTGGAGCTTCGCTTGAGACGATGACAATTAGTCTTGCACTCACTCTTTTTTTTATTTTAATTTTTCTTATCTCAGTGGTTAAAAATTCCTGTTTTAACCTATAGTGGGCACTTCATCAGCGACACCGATGCACCCCTGGAAGAACATATGCTAACTCGCAGCGACATGTTGCATCCGAAATACAACGATGGTGTCAGACTTCATGAAAAAAATATATATATACAACTTCTATTTATGATGCAATGCCAGCAGGTCCACAAAATAAAAGAAAAACAAAAAGGTCATAGATTCTATTCCCAGTGGGATTACATCTGGCTAAAGTGTAATTTTGCTTCATTTAGAGCATCATTACATTTAGAGCTTTCCTAGTGTACAAGCAGTTGGTGTTTAATTGATGTGCTCTGAATAATGAAGAATGATGAAGAGATTGGCTCATCTCTCAGTAAATGCAGCCCGTTCTTCCCTCACAAAGTGCCTGCAACTCGGTAGGCTTCAATGGCAGAGAAAAAGCTGAGTATTTAGTGGGGTTATACAGACTAATGCATGGTATTGTTCCATCCATCCATTGGTACCATACTCTGTGCAGAGCATTGGTGCTGCCTGAGCAGTCTCCTTGGCTATTGGACACAATCCTGGACAGGTCGCCACTCTGACACAGGAAACCAGCAAGCTGGCACTCATTTTGCCAACCTCAGAAGGATGACAGGCAGAGTCAACCCCACCTGGTATTAATTCAACAGAAAAGGGGGATTTGAACTCAGGATCCTAGGATACCAAGCCCACCACCCTAACCATTAAGCCAATACCAGGCATGTGGTGTTGTTGCCTCGTGAATAATCAGGATCAATCCACAAATTAATTAATTTCACAAATTATTTTGTCGTCTTTAATCTCTGGTTTTGGATGTTGAAAGGCATATCGAGGATCAATTGCTCAGCCTATCCTCTCCGTATTTATTGAGAATTGAAACTCTGGTGTCACAAAGTAATCAAAGTAATGAAGTCACAGGAAGACGCCTGTTGGTCCACCCTAAATGTGCCTTTCATGACTTTTGCAGAATCCAGTGCTAGTTGCACAGCTAATCCAAAGCAGGGAATGTTATTTTCTGCTTCGAAAAGCACAATGGCCTTCTCTTTGCAAAAGATACCATGGGATACTTAACCCTCTCAATGTAATTGCACATGGGACAGTCAGATTCACACCACCACAACCACCACATTCAGCGTCCCCCAACATGAAGCTCACCTTGCTGACAATGCATCATAAGTGAAAGTTTGTTTTTTAGTGAAGTCAGACACCGTCGTCATCATTCGGATGCAACATGTGGCTTCGAATTGTCATCGGTGCAGTGCTGCCACTGACGCTGCCACCCTGTAGGTTAGAGCAGGATTTTGTACCCTTCAAGATGGAACCCTGACGAGACAGCTCAATTGTGCGCACGCGACCAAATGAGCAATCCTATTGTCCCTGAAACTGCGTACCTTTTGGTTGCATTGCTATTGAAATTTTAAAATTGTTTGACAATCACTTCTTTGGAATACTTTAATTGTGAAGGTTTTATGAATATGACTGCTGTTGGCTTAATGGTTAGGGTGGAGGGCTTGGAATCCAATTATCCTGACTTCAAATTCTGCTCAGCTGTTGAATTAATACCAGGTGGTGTTGACTCTGCCTGTCATCCTTCTGAGGTTGCTAAAATGAGTGCCAGCTTGCTGGTGTCCTGTGTCGGAGTGGTGACCCGTCCAGGATTGTGTCCAATAGCCAAGGAGAATTCTTAGGCAGCACCAACGCTCTGCACGGAGTATGGTCCCGATGGATGGATGGATGGTTTTGGGAATGGATATTAATAATCTACAGGTGCACTCTAGTTGGAGTTTGTCGATGTTTCATATTCGATTGTTTTCAAACATTTTTGTTGCACCGATTCCAAAATGGTTCAGGCTCAGTTTTGCTGCTGGTGATCGACCCTTACAAACATCTCTGGTGAGATCTAATAGGTTTGCCATCAGATTTCTATCATATCTTCCAGAGAATTATCTACTAATACTACTACTTCTACTACTACACCATTCCTGTGCACCAGGAAACACCATTCCTGTGCTCGTGGAACATGTGCTTCAGTGCACCCAAGACTGAACCTCACGGCTTTCTTGAAATGATCTAAAGATGGTAGCTGTTAAGGAAGTATCAGTTTTTGGGAGATTAAAGTGATGTCGAACAGTTTTTTTTTTGTTTTTTTTTTGCACGATGTGCTTGGAACAGACGGGTGCAAGTTTCTACGTCCAGCGCCTGGGAATTCCAGCATTTCCTGCTGATACGGCTGGTTTTGTTCAAACACACTGCGATTCAGATGTTGCGCTCTTCAAACACAGCTGATTGCTCAGCCTCAAATACAACCACATTGCATATACATCGCTACCGTCGTATTGTAGCAGAGAACGGACAGTAGTGCTTGATGTCGATGCTTGTAGATGCATGGATGCTTTAAATCTCCTCTGTAGCTCCACTTGCACCACCGCTTGTCCAAAACTAGTGGGTATGAACGGGGTGGCTATTTGGGGATTCCATAAGCAAAACAGTGCCCTGGTGTCTGTACTTGTGCCAATTTTACGAGCAGCGAAAACAAAGAGCTTGTGCAGTGTCTGTCGTGCCCGGACACCACGTGGTCCATTTCGGGGGGGGGGGGGACATGGCGCATGGGAGAAAGGACAATGACGACATCACACATCGGATTACATCACAATAATCAATGTACTATATTCATATGTTCGAAAGATGCAGAAGACGTGAATCATAAACAATTTTATTGGTAGTGGATTATCGTTGGACTCAATTTATTCCATTCATTTTGCTGTCCTGGTTTGGATTTCTTGTTCCAAATGGCTTACTCGTTTGCAGTCATGGACATCCCAAAGTGGCAAGCTCAGTTGAAGTCATTGCATTGCCAGTGGAATTTCATTTCTGAATCGGAGTTTCTCAAAATGTATAATAGTACTGCAGCATAGCAAACCAATTATTCAAATTTGCATAAAAGCACCAAAATTGGTGCACATGTAGAATAATGTATTCCGAACAATTCTAGATATGGAGCCACCCGAGATTTTGCCTTGGTCAGCTTTGGCTGACTCCATATCTAGAATTGTTCAGAATACATTATTCTACATGTGTACCAATTTTGGTGCTTTTATGCAAATTTGAACAATTGATCTGAAATATCAGACTATGCTGCTGGACTATAACAAGTATTCTTAAGCAGATTTTTTTATGCCTCTGCTGACGAAGTCACTGGTGGCATTATGGGTTTGGGTTGTCCATCTGTCCATACGTCTGTACGTCCGTCTGTGCTAATTTTCTGTTTTCTCTGCCATCGCTTATCTGATTGACACAAAATTTTCACCACATATGCGACCACTCGTGTTTTAATGACAATTATGATGTCATAAGTCACGTGGTGTGGCAGCCTGTTGGAAATAAGGAAAATATTTGGACCTCTGTATCTCTGAAACCACACCAAGGAAAAAAATTGAAACTTGGCAAATATCAAGTCCTCCTCATGGGAAATAAGTGCGATTTTTTTTTGATTGTCATAGATGGCTTTGTTATGACGTCATAATGGCATACGTTGATCACTTTATCCGATCAGTATGACAACTTTTGAGGGTCATCTAAAGATAAATTGTACTGGGGGGAAAAATTGATGACGCCATCAGTCACATGGTTTGGCAGCCATTTTTTTAAAACAAAAAAACATTCATAAATCTTCTTCTCCAAAATGGCTGAGCAGATTGAGGTGAAACTTCACAGGTATGATAGTCGATCCACAAGGAGCAAACAGTTCTCCACCTATGATGTCATAGGTCACATGGTTTTGCAGTTATGATTTTTTTTGAAGAATAAACCTTTAAAAATCTTTTCCAGAATGGTTTGACAGATCGATGGGGAAACTTAACCCATATGTTCCCCAAGCCTTGGGGATACCCACGTGTTCACGAATAATTAATAGGTCACATGGTCTGGCAGCCATATTGGATTGAATGAAAATCTTTTAAAAAATTATTTCGATAGAACCTCTTCATCAATCGACTTGAATCACATTATGATCTCGTAGTCATGGGGAATATATATGTTTTAAATTTCAACCTGATCAGACGCATGGGCTGGTAGCCACGATTATTTAATATTTTGAATCTGGGTTCAAGGATTGAAATCAAACTTGGTTCAAGTATGTATAATGATGTAATAATGTGGGCAGTGGCATATCTGGCAACGTCGCGACGTCGAAGAGTGCCCTTCTAGTTTTT